>NC_141876.1:245980883-246283913 GCF_056163025.1 Triticum urartu | reverse complement strand
GGAAGAAGGAGGCGGGAGAAGGAGAGAGAGCCCGGTGGGCCCCGGGTGTAAGTGACCCTGAGGGTTGGGCCCACAAGTGGACACGGCTTCCTGAGGAGCCGTCTCCCTGCAGCGAAAGCGCACCACGGCGAAGCCGCCTTCAACGTGGCCCCTGTGCGCGTGCGGCCGAGCCGCTGGGCCGGCCCAGTGACGCCCTGCCGCTAAACCTCGCGCAGTGTGCGCTGCCGCCGCCCGGATCCGGCCCATTTCGGTAAAACCTTTGTCTTTTTCTTTTCCAGGGAATTTCAAAAATTCATAGACAATTCAAAGTAACTCCAAATTTGATAATTCAAATTTCTGGTAGTTCCTAAAATCATGCCCTATCACATGGTGATATTTTCACATTTTTCCAGAAATATTTCCTTCACAATTATTTATCAAATCCTATTTTTCCATTTTTGTGATGAACTTTAGAAAATCACAGAGAGCCCATTCTTGATCAAAATGCAATTATTCAAATTCCTAGATACTTATATGCTCATAACTTAGTTTTTGAACATTTTTGCCAATGCTTTATGTACCACATCAAATATTGGTCCAATTATCCATATATAACCAACTTTGCAAATCCCTAGGAAATTCCTTTCAACTCCAAATCCAGTGAAACCAACTCCTAGATGCTCCTAAAAGTATTCCTTGTTAAATAGGTGCCTTTGCTCATTTTTGAAAATAATTCTTCTGTACACTTCTTGCTCCATAAACCCCTTGATTCCATCATATCGAAATGTTTAGAAATATCCATTGATCCACTTCCAATGAAATCACTTTGGTCATTCCTAATATGACCAGAGGTATCCTAGAAAATTCAACTTCATATTTTTAGAGCACATTTATTCTTGCCTTGTTGTGTTGCTTATTGTGATTGTTTCCGACGTTAGTTGCCAAAGTAGACGGAGTACTTGGAGAAGGACCAGAAGATTTCTAGACTCTAATGAACCTGGCAAGCAACCCTTTGACCATGTCTATGAAACCCTTTTTCTATGCATGCCATATAGCACCATATTGTTGTTGCAACGGAATCATGATGAGGTGGTAACCACCTTGATGGGTTGCCTCTGTTACTTCCTTGTTGATACTTGCATTATGCATGACCCTACCTTCCTATGAGGGTTATGCCGGTGGGAGTAGATAGGATGCTAAAGTAGTTGCTACGCAAAAAGGGACGGGAATATGCATGGTGATGGAGACAAAGTATTTCCAAAAGACTTTTCGAAAACACCATCGGGTGCCACTTATGCCCGAGGGAGATGATGAGTTGGGTAGCCACTTGATGATGAAGTGGTGTAGCGAGGCAAGTGTGTGTGTGTTGTTTTCCAAAACGGATTGGTTTAAGTTGCGATCGTTATTCCAACCTTACATGCGCAACCACTCTACCCTTATATGGGAAAGGGCATTATTGATTACCTAGGCCGATACTAGCTTGGAGCCCGCATTACTAGTGATGGGAGAGTTGTTGTTGCGCTCTCTCGGGACGGGGTCATGCCAGGTAGGGTGGCCATGACTGTTTTCACAGGGCACCGGACACACTGTTGGTACCCCGTGATTGTGGTATGTGATGAATATGGGAGCGAGGCTCCTCAATTTTAAGATGTGAAATGTTGGGCACGGGGGTTACTACCAACCGAGTGGACTCTATGTTATTGTCGTCTAGGGAAAGATAGTGATCGGGTGCTTACCCCGGGTACTTGAGGTACCGCGGGTCGTGAATGACAGGAAGTTCCCCGGATCTTGTGGGTAAAGTGTGCAACCTCTGTAGAGTGTAAAACTATTCGAATAGCCGTGTCCACGGTCAAGGACAGTTGGGTAACCTCTCTTGGGCTACGTCCACTTGTTTACAAACCAGTGTGTGTGGGAAGAACTACTTAGGTCAAGTCAAAGGACTTGACATGGATGAGTTGGGTTGGAGCCCACTCCCTTTATGTTGATATCTGTAACCAGTTCCTAAGGTTACTTGAATTCATATGATGCATGTTTTACCAGTTGTTGAACATGTCATAACACAACAAAATTAGCTTTCTACAAAAATTTACCTATGTCATGCATTGTTGTATCTTGAACCAAAACATGGGTTTCTTGCGAGTACATTCAAAGTACTTATTGGCTTGCCACTGGTCATTTAATTGGCCAGGCATGGAAGAACAGGAGTTCGAAGAAGAGTTCTTTGGAAACGAACATGCGAACTAGCACGTTTCCCAGTCAGAATGCCTGTAGGGTTAAGGCAGATGGCATGGGCTCTACTTATCGACGAAGATTTCCGCTGCTAAAGTTTATTTGGTATTCAGCTCTTTTGGCTTTATCTATGTAAGACTTGACCATAATGGTCATAATTTGTGTAAGACGTTATGTATCGATGTAAGACTCTTGTTATTCAGCTTCAGCGTGTTCAGTGAGCATTGATCTCTGGGATCACTGTATACGTGCATGCGGTGATCACGACTTATGAGTCAGGGTCCCCACACGACCCCTCTATCCATGCCTCTCTCGAATACGTAATACACACACATACCTCTCTAGGCCCTGCGAAATGCATCAACTACACATTCACACATATTACATCACGTACCCCATTGATCTAAAAAGCCCTCTCTTCACGTTTATTTCGCATAAAACATTCCTATTGAATAAAGTGTGGCCAAAAAAATATTTTAGAATTTCTACATATATACAACATTACAAAGTTATATGGAGGAGTATGAACGCTTGCATTGCATGGTGCCCGCAATGATATTTATTACGCACTGTGAATTTGTATATTTTTGTACTATATATATAGTTAGTCATAATGAAGAGAAACGAAGAGCATCTCTCTCTCCATCGTATACCCCCCCTCTACGCCCCTTTCAGGTACGCACACAAACTATCTCCAGGTCCTCTAAAAGTAAGCCCCCAGCACATTCATGCATGTTTCATCTTTCTCTCGCAATATATACAGTGATGATCATTGTATTTGAAGCGAAAACACTATACGGTCACCATTTATGTTTTGTGGTTATTATACAGTCACAGGCTAGTTGACCAGTTAAACGCTCCACGTGGCACCTCTAGTGTTGCATCACATTATCTCACTACCATCGAGCCCACCTGTCTGCTTGTATCTACTCTACATCTACACTCTTATAAAATACTAGCAAGATGCCCATGCGTTGCACGGAACATCAAGATGCATTTGTATGAGTAGTTTATCTTGTGGGAGAAAAGGATGAACAAGGGAAGGCCTTATTTGCAAGTGTGGAGAGGGGTGTGGGTATCTTTTTGCAAAATTGCCATAGTTTCCTTCCTATCCGTCAAATATAGATCGGACGGCCTATATTGCAGGATGGCAAGCACACTATCATCACCAACTATGCTTTTTATAAGAGTAGGGATAAAACACACTCTTATAAAAAATAGAGTTGGTGATGATGGTGTGCCTGCCATCCTGCAATATAGGTCGTCCGATTTATATCTGACGGATAGGAAAGAAACTATGACAATTTTGCCTAAGATGTACCCACACACCTCTCCACATTTGCAAATACGGCCTTCCCTCGTTCATCCTTTTCTCTCACCAGATAAACTAGTCATACAAATGCATCTTGATGTTACATGCAACGCATGGGCATCTTTCTAGTAAGAATGAAAACAAACGACAAAAAAAATATTGGACGGTGGTTTGAAGTAATGACCGCGGGCACAACGGACAAGGTGGCCTTGTATTGGTATGATGAGCCGTCTGTTTTAACACACATGAGGTGGTGTGGTGATTATACACACACGCACGCATGCACACGAACTGCATGCATGCAACACTCACACAAACACATGCACCCACGCATGCACGCAACACTCACATTTACACACGCAGCCACGCACGCACGCAACACTCACATGCAAACACGCACGCATGCATGCACACACCAGTACACCACACGACCAACACACACTCTCATGCTCAAGTGCTCAACCTACACGTGCATGCGCACACATCAGGCCCTGACAGACACATACACAACCAGGTGATTCCCATGCACAGGGTGGAGTCTTGTCACGCCTGCATAAATTTGTGTTTATCTAACCTTTTCCCTATGCAAACTGACAGGTGGGACCCACAAGGAACATGGTCAATTTAACTAGTCAACATTTTGCCACACAGACTATTTGGCCGGTCAACAGAGTGCAATCCGATGCTGGACCATGAGCAAGTGACCGTATAATCACCGCAAAACGTATATAGTGACCGTAATCAGCTTATTCTGAAGTTCGGTGAACGTATTACGCTTTTCTCTCTGTAGGCCCTCCAAAACTACATCTCTACACGTTCTCGCATGTTACATCTAACAACTATGCAATACAGCACTACTACTACACTAACATAATAAATCATATGTGTTTTAGTTTTACTAGCTATCATATTGTTACTTAATTATTCAATTTGCATACATTAAAATTGCCTTTGAAATGTATGGCCAGTATCATATACCGCGCGGGAAAAATCCCGCCCTTTCCTGTTTAATCGGGTTTGTATCGATGGATCGTGCGAAACAACAAAACTATAGTACTATATACAGCACAAGTGACAGTTCACTGGCCGTCGTGTCGTGTACTCCTCCGTCGTAAGAGTGGAGCACTCGCTTTCATAAATCTTCTAGTCCCTTTCGCTGACATGTGGGGCATCAAGCTACCGGGTCCATGTGCCATACCGGAATACAATGCAGAGCAGCCGGGGTGAAGCACCCAGTCATGGCGCCGGCGTAGTAATGAGCAATGAGGCGTCAAATCACAAAGCTGCACCTTTCCCGCAGTTAAGTTGGAGGGACGAAGCAACCATCATTTCACTCGTTGCTGAATCCGCTTCTCCCTCATCTTCTTCAAGTTAACCACGTGTTGCTTCTGCCATTTTTCTGCCTCATGTGGGAAGCGGATCGGCTTGGTAAAGCACTGACACGTGGGACCGCATGTTAGCAAACCACCAGGACAACGTCCTCTAAAAATAAGAAACCTCCCCTGCCATCCGCGTGACAAAATCACCTCCTTTTGCTAATCTTGATTCTATAATTTTTTAGATCAATATAATTGAGATTTGTATAGATAGCACACAAGAGCAAAACCAAGTGGTACGGTTAAGGGTATCCACAATGTGTAGCCCAATGTGAAAATAGCTTTTGGCATCGTGGGAACCATTGTGGATGGTGTTGCCAAAGCCAAAAGGATGGAACCGAAGCTCCCTGATTGATTGATTGAAGGAATAGAAAAATGCAACATCTCTACTCTTTCTCCCGTGCTTGGACGCATGTACAGTATAGAGGACAGAGTCTACTCCCCTCTCCCTTATATCACAAATCACAAAGCAGTGAGGCGTCAAATCACAAAGCACGGACGAAGCAACCATCATTTCACTCTACGCTGACTCCGCTTATCCATCGTCTTCTTTGAGAAACCATCTCACCGCACTAAGCTGGACGGACGACGCTATTGTGTACGAGTAGTACTAGTACATTTACGCGTCCTTTGGTTCAATGGACTTCCTGGATGCAAATAAGGCGGTTGCCTCGGCTTGCAGGCGGCACTTGCGAACGACTTACCATGGTCTCCCTCAATGGTTTTCTCCATCCAACGCACTTCGTCAAACCACAACGTTCGAGATATCGTCGACATCAACGCAATGGGGAAGGAAGTCAAATATAGTTACTACCTCCATTTTTTGTACACAAGGCCATTATATCAAAATTACATTTTGCAAAAGGCCACTAACACTAATCAAGGCAAAATTGATGGGGTTTGCCTTGTACTAGCAACCAAGGACATTAGTATCGCATACATGCATGCAGAAGTGAGAAGGTTGGTTTGCATGGCGCTGCATTAATCAAGTGATGAGGAGTGAGATGGTTAGCTCTTTGGGATTTGGAGAAAAAATACGCATTAATTGACACGTGAAACGAGGATTTGTATCGATTAATCCCGCGAAGGAAAACCCCGCCTTTCATTTTTAACACTAGTACTCCTAGTACGTAGTACTACATACTTATCCTGTTTGGGTCTAGGCCTTGCATTGCCATACTTGGCTACACATTTTTGGCAAGCTTGACTAAAGTTTTCAAAATGAAAAGGAGGTACACTTGCGCACAGCTGTCGCGGTCGCACCGCACCCTCACACGGTCACTCCTGCACGCCGCGGTCGCACCGCACCCTCACATGCACAGTCACTCTTGCACGCCGCAAACCCAACCAAGGAACGCACCCTCACTGACACGTGCTGTTGCATGTGAACAAACCAAACTCAGCCATCCTACCGCTGACACATAATTTTCATTCATAGAGTATGTTTATCCAACCGCATGTTGGGAGTATCCGTACGACCCGTGCGGTGGTCTGTTGGGGAAGAAGAAGAGGTGAGGAAGAAGGGTTAGGAGACGTAGGATATTCATTCAACCACCTGAAATGGTAGACTGACCCAAGTCAGGCGGCTTGCATAACAATATATGTTTTTACACAACAAAAGATCCATAAAAACAACAAAATAAAGAAAAACTATCACTGCTTGCGGAACGAGACGACCTCGTCGTCTTTGGCTGCCGGCATGAACCAGCTGTAGCTGCCGCGTGTGTCTCCGCACCGTGGTTGTCCTCGGCCTCCAGCTACTCGTTCACGCGGAGCGTGTGGGCGATCTGCACGGACGAGAGCATTGCCCGGTTCAAGTCGAGGACGTCCAGTTCCGCCTGCAGGAGGGCCTCGATGGCAGCGGCATCCGCACGCTCTGCGTCGAGTCGAGCCTCCGCCACCCGGTTCAAGTCCAGGACGTCCGGTTCCGCCTATAGGAGGGCCTTGATGAGAGAGGCATACGCACGATCCACATCGAGTTGAGCCTCTACCGCCCGGTTCAAGTCCAGGACATCCGGTTCCGAGTGCAGGAGGACCTCGATGGCAGCGGCATCCGCGCGCTCCACCTCAAGTTGAGCCTCCGCCGGCCAGTTCACATCCACGACATCCGGTTCCGCCTGCAGGAGAGCCTCGATGGCACTGGCATGCGTGCGCTCCGTGTCGAGTTGAGACTCTGCCTCTCGGCCCTCCTTTAGTATCTCCAGGTTGAACCGCTGGTCTACCTGCACCATGGGGGACTCGGACGTTGGCACGAAGTCGACGTCCATCGTCTCATACCCATCAGGGGCCTTCTGCACCGCAACCTCCGCCATGAACATTGGATCATGTTCCTCCTCCTCGTAGCTTGGCTCTAGAGAACTTGGGGATTGGCCCACCGCAAAGCGAGCTTGGGAATGGAGGTCTCTGGCGCCGACCGCCACCGCGATTTCTGCATGGCGCTCCGGCATCAGCATCTTGTAGTACGTGATCTTGCGGCGCACCATGGCTTTTCGGTGAACTAGGGATGCGGGCTAGGGGATCGAAAGGTGGGGGAAGGGGCTTGAGAGTAGGTGTGGTTTTAGGGCAGTGGCTGGCGTAGGCCGAGCAGCGAAGGTTCTGGTGTGAATAGTGGTTCCGGTGACGACCGGTCAATCGGTTTTGACTGTACATCGCTCTTGTTGCCTTCGCATTGCAGCCTGGCACGCTAGACCCTCCACGTCGCTCACCGAATGGAACGGGCTTCATCTTGCATTTTCGCTCGCTTGTGGGACCACAGTTGAGAGCAAACCGACGTCCCTCCCCCTCCCCCGCCCATGTCATTTTATGCGGAGTAAATAAAAACAGAGGGGGTATACTACGGATGAGGACCCCCTGACGTGGTCGAACCCATTGAGTAACTGACGTGCGGGGCCTAGCAAGCATGGGGTCCGCCAGTAAGTGACCGAAAGGGAGGGTAAGGCAGGGATACGTATGTGAAAGGAGCTTCCAATGATATAATTTTCACATTATACATCTCATGTACTATTAATCTTGTCAATAGTCAAATGTGGTTTTGAAAAACGCATTAGAGCATGATTAATAATATAGCTAGTCAATGGCTATAAGGAACTGCCATGTCATCTATAGCCATCATCTATTATATGCACTCATACAGTAGTGTGGGCTATAAGGTTGGCTATTTCCCGCAAAAAATTATCAGCTTGGCTATTGTATTAGTACTTTTTTCCAGCTCCTCTCCATCTCTTTCTTCATATTTATTGTACGTATTTAACTAGGAATGCGTATATAGCTAGGCTCTTGCATGAGAGCTCACTCCCCTTACTTTTTCACATCTCTCTCCTCCACACACGCCCTATATAAATGGAAGGAGGGAGTACAACTATGAGCACTGCATACTCTAGTACAGATGTTGTCAGTACTCCAGTAGTACTATTTGGACAGGGAGCTTGAAAAAAGTTACTACTGGACTGGCTATACGTGGCGAAATCCTAGTAGGAAGAGCATGCGCGAGAACAAGCACATTCATGTGGTTGAAAACAAATTGGAAACCATCTCGAGTACAAATCTAGGAGTATGTAGGAATCTAACAATATTGATTGGGCGTTGTTGAATGTTGATACTTTTTTTATCAAAGTAGAGATACTTTGACTACACATAATACTTATATGTAAACTAGAAAGTATAGGAGGGAGTATGTTGTACGTTCAAAAATGAAACAAACATTGAATACCCTTTATATATGATTTGCGGATGCTATGATCACCAGTTCAAAATTTTGAATCTGCCTTAGGTATCACACATGCCCCCACTCGTTCTCTCTCAATTTCATCTCAGGGTCCGGAGATCAATTGAAAGAGGACTAGGGTGGGTACAATACATTCGTTTCGCTTATGAACGTACAATATATTCCCTCTGATCCACACAGACCCCTCGCGGGTCATTTCTATCATAGAAACACACCAAACCTTTATCTCTTTGCACGACAAGCAATTGATCTCTGAACATCAATCGATCACGTCAACATGTGTCGGGGCATGCATGAACCGAATGGGATGCCAAAACTAAGACGCGAAGCGACATGTAGTGGAGGGAAAGTGAAACTTCAAATGAACCATTTGTTTGTATGCATGTCGGACAAATTACAAATAAACATTGGAAATACAAGCATGGTCTAGGCCCACATGCGAATGATACTCAACAGAATGTTCAAATGAGGCATGCGGGAGGATGGACTCGACCGAAGGGCAACATGATCGATGGAGAAGAGGGTTGGAGATGAATGAGAAATAAGCAAACGCCGCATGATTATACTAGACCGGCTCAAATAAACAATAAGTTGTCTCGCTTGGCCTACATAGTAAAGGCCTAATGCGCAACGCGGAGCACTGACGCTCGAATATGGCCGGGAAAATAGGGAAACCAACATGTGGGGCACACCTGTCGAGACGACCTAGCGCAAACTAGTCCAATGGAGGAGCTGGCCCATGACTTCCTCGCCACCGGCAACCATTCATGTGGGTCATGGGGGCCAACAACGTGGCATAGCTCTAGCACTGCCTCTGGACACGGCGACCGCGGTGAGCGACACGCTGATCGTCTCTAGACATGGTCGGTTTCAATGTGTCGAGGGTGGCATTAGTGCCGTGGCACGACCAACAGCTAGTATGTTTGGTTTGTGCCCAAGGTTGCCCCATCAAAGCATTGGGTAGCCACAATTTTGGTTGAGGATTTGGTTGCCCATGATTTTGCCGACATCGGCAAGAAAAATGAACTAGAGTTGGTTAGAGTTCATTGGCATGCCAAAAAATGGCAACCATCCATTTTTGGGTCATGACCAAAACCTCAAAAAAAACAGCAACCATCAAAACAAAGACCAATCTTTGGGTCATGACCAAAATTTTTGTAAGGTGCACTTTCGCCACAATCCAAACACACCCCAACACCCGGCTCGTCGAGGATGCACGGGGCGCCGGGACGCGTCCGCGGAGTGGTGTAGCGCGGCCAACTACATCCTCAGGACCAGAGACCATGCCGGGTCGTCTTGCTTTTCAATGACATGCGTCGATCGCATGTGAGCAAAGGGCATCTCCAACGTTGCCACGACCGCAGCTGACTACCCTGGCACACCAAAAACCCTCGTCCCTTGCGCCGTCGTGCGGTGCGTTCCCAGCCAGCGCCAGCTGCCCGCATTCATGTCGTCCGTCCGTATGCTGTCGTTAAGAGGCTCGGTGCCCGAGGAACCAACTCCAGCGAATTAATGACGCACCAGGATGCTTGGCCTCACCAGAATGCGCTACTTAAAGCGGCAACTCCCAGCTAACCTCCACACCATAGTGCATCGTCCTCCTACCGGGCACCACATCCGCCATGACCGCAAGCGCGAACGCTCTGTGGAAGAGCTTGTCTTCGGGGATGGAGCTCAAGGTCGCCGTCCTTGCTCAAGTCGCCGCACAAGCGGTTGCCATGCTGGCGGCCAACGACGGGAGCACCGTCAGCCACGCGTCCTACTTGCTGTCGTCCAACGTCCGGCACCGCCAAGGTCGGGTACTCCTCCGAGGATGAGTAGTGCATGGGAGGCGGCATGGCATGGTGTGCCAACTGGCGGGTCCGTCTCCCGTGTTCTACTTTTCCTCGCCGGAGACCGCACCTTCACTTCACGGGTCTTGAACCCCGCCCCTGTACATGGAGATCGCAGATGGAGGACGTCGGTCGCCGCCGTAGAATAGGTTTAGGGACGGGTTTCTTTTATTTTCTGTCCTATAAAAGTTCAAAATGTAATGAAAATCTGCCGTGTTTGCATTAATCTCGGCCGGTGTATATGAACTTTCACAATAATATAGTATATTGTAGGAGTACTAGCAATATGCCCGTGCGTTGCACGGAAGATCAAGATCTTATGGGAGAAAAGGATGAATGAGGGAAGGCCTTATATGCAAATGCACATTCGCGCATTTCACATTTTTCTACATCTACGGGAACCTACGAAAGGGTTAATGTAAATTGCCTCTCTCTCTCCTCCCCTGATTTTCATGGTGGTGGGCCCCTCCCTCCCCCCAATCTACAATCAATAGCTCACATGTTTCACATTGTGTTAATTACGTAACTGGGACTACGTAGGTGTAGCATTACTCGTCCTAAAAAACCCAACTAAGCCAACCTCCCAGCATATCGCGCAGGAAAAGACCCGGCCGCGCCGTTTTAGTCGGGATTACCGGATTACTAGTAGTAGTATCGATGGATTGCGCGAAGCAACAAGTTTTTTTGAGGGGGCGAAGCACCTAGTTTAAAAGGAAAAAAGGCGGTGCACTCACAACACCCTTGTCATGGTCGCATTGCACCCCACACACGTTTGGTCCTGCACACGGCTCACGCAAACGGAACGCGCTTCGGCTTGCCTCTTCATTGAAACATGGGACTGCACTTGGAGAAACTGACCATGCGCCAAACTCCCCCCTCCCACCGCACGAAAATCCTCCCCCACCCAAAAATTCCCCCCAAATCCTAGATTCAACCACCCTTTCGCCAACTAGCCAACAATATTCCCCCAACCCCCTCCCCCCGTCCCCCTCCACTCCATTCGCTCTGCCAAAGCCGCCCTCCCTGCCACGCCGATACGTCGGTGCCGCGGTTCGTCGAGGGGACGCACAGCGATCCTCTCGCTCCCACAGTACGCTCTCGTAGACTGCCTTCCTCTAGCCGCGCCGCCACCACTGGCGACATTCTTGTGGAGGCGCACGACGGTCAGCGCCGCCACCGCTGGCAACGTTCGTGTGGAGACGCACAACGGTTAGCTTCTCCCATGGTACGCGCATTCTAGACTGAGGCCCCATGCGTGTTGGTGTAGCAATGAATGTTAGCTGATAGACGTTGTTAATTTCACTGTTTGCCGAAGTAGTTTACGGTCAATATGCTCTGCTTAAGAAGCTTCCTTGCCCTGTTCTGCACTCAATCTGCTTAGCTTAGATGGCATGCCAAGGCCGATTAGTTGCTAAAATATCCTGCCATATATTTATTGTGACGTAGATTGCCATGGTCTAGTAGCTAATCTGTTAGGTGAAATAGATCTACACCGTTTTATACTCGATCTTTGTTGCTGCGATGGCCTTCGATAGTTCGATGGCTGTGTGCTCGGCCTCATTGAGTGCTGATACAGCCTGCCATAATTTAGCACTCAAATCTGTTTGCTGAATTAGCTTTACATATATTTCGTTACTTAGATTTGCTCGTCCAAATATCTTGCCATAGCTTTAGACATCGACCTAGGTATTTTCTTTTGGACTTCATAAACAAACATATATGCTTTTCCTATAATATCTAGTAGAAGAACTAATTTGTATGTCTAACATATGGACAGGACTTGGATAACTTCTGCTCATAGATTCTCCGCTGCATATGTCGAGGGGGTTGAAAACTTCACGAACTTTATCAGAGCTGAGTACGGTGGTTCGAAATCAGATGTGCTCTGCCCGTGTGGCAGTTGTATGAATTCAGTTACAAGACTCCAGTCAACTATGCAAAATCATCTACACTTGTATGGGATGTCGGTCACATATACTAGGTGGGTTCATCATGGTGAAGCTGTGAACGTCAATGTTATTGATTACGTGGAAGCAGCAGATCACCATCTTGATCTGCCTGATGCTCAGGTGGAAGAGGAGGAGGGGGAGGTGGTGGCGGAGCCAGTGAGTTTGACAAACATTGAAACAATGCTACGAAATGCTCATGCATTCCATGAACTTTCACCTGCAGAAGAAAAATGGTGGGCACGCATGTTGGAACAATGCAACGTGGCTGTCACCCCAGGAAATAAGCTATCAGTATTCTCAGCTATGGTCACATTTCTTCATGTTAAGACATCTGAGCGGATGACCAACAAATCATTCGATGTGATGTTGGCTGCTTTCTGCAAAGCTTTCCTAGATGCATCTGAGCTGCCACACACCTATAGTAAAATGAAGAAGTTCCTTCGTGCAGTTGGAATTGGATATGATATGATCCATGTTTGTAAGAATAATTGTGTTCTATTCCGAAATGATTATGCCAACTTAAGTGAATGCCCGAAATGCAAATCATCAAGATGGAAAGATGGAGATGTTGTGAAGAGGATTCCTCATAATGACCCGAGAAATATTAGACTTGGCTTAGCTTCAGATTGATTTAACCCATTTGGCCACCAGAGCGCCACATATAGCATGTGGCCAGTGCTTGTTATCCCTTACAACATGCCTCCAAATGTCTGCACCATAGAATCAAACTACATGATGGCCTTGCTCATCCCAGGTCCAAAAAGTCCTCAAAAGGATTTTGATTTCTTCATGGAGCCTCCTTTGGAGGAACTTTAACAGCTATGGAGGGGTGCTCTCACTCGAGACTTATATAGCAGCCCACCAGCTGATTTCTTTCTGCGTGCTATTATAATTTGGTGCATCCATGATTATCCGGCTTTAGGCACTATGTCAGGGCGAACGACACATGGTTACAATGCATGTGTTCGCTGTGTGACGCCCGGGTAATCAAGCTACAGTAACCCTCTGGTAATGGTGCCACGTCACCTCGATTATTGTTGATAATCTCGTGTTAGCTCGGAACCAAACTAAATTCAAATTTGAATTAAAGTCAAAACAATTAAAGTTTTCAAAAGTCAAAACTAAATTGTTCCTAATGTGTCAAATAATCCATAATAAATGTTGGTGAAGAAATCATCATTTAATAAAATATTTAAACGCACTAAATAAACTAAAACAGTAGCAAACACAATTATTTAAATGCTTTTAAAATGATAAACGATTACAAACTAATATATTTAGGTGCCAAATTAATTGTGGCAGTGGTATAATTTCTATTACCAATTTAGGGATTATTTTTGTACTTTACAAAACTAAAATACAATGAGGAACAAAATAAAACAAAAAAGAAATAAAATACATAAAAGGATAGAGAACTAAAATACAAAAAAGGCCCCCCTGGCCAATTGGGCCAACGGCCCAGCCGGCCAGCTCACTTGCCCAACCGGCCCCAGCACCACTTAACCCCCCCAACCCGACCGAAACCCTAACCCGACCGCACTACCCCACTCCTCCCCCCCCCCACATCGCCCACTCCTCCCTCGATCTGGATCGAGATCGAGGGCTCGACCCCGACGCCGCTCGGAGCTTCCCCGCCGTCGCCACTCATCCCCTTGCCGCCCTCGTTGCCGGCGGCCCGGTCGCTGCCCCGTCCTCACCTCCTCCTGACTGGTGCCCAGTGCTCGGGGCCCCCACCCCGTCGCTGCTCGACGCCGCCACCACCGGATCGCCCGCTACCTCGCCGGCGTCGCCTCCCCGCCAGACTGCGTCGTCCCCGTCTTCTTCCTCGACCCCCACTGCCCGGACCCTACATCCCCTTGTGAGATTCCTCTCCTCCGGTCCCCTTGCTCGCCGTTCCCCGCCTGTGGCCTGCACCCGCTAGCTCCCGCCGTGCTCCCCTGCTGTCGCCCGCGCTGCCGTGTGGCCCACTCGCCTCCCCCCCCCGCGCGCCCGTGCGCGCCACGTAGCCACGGCTGCTACTGCTGCACCGCCACGGTGCCCTCACTGCGCCCGTGCCCAGCCTCTGTCCCGTGACCGCGCGCCCGCCGGAGCTCTGCCGCTCGGGCCGCCCCTGCAACCGCCTCCCTCCACGCTCTCCAACGTCACCGCCACTGCACGCCATCGCCCCCGTCGATTCCAGTAGCCCCCGCACGAGCCGCGGTTAACAGTCGACGCGCGACGTCGAGCACGTGCCGTGGGAACCGTCCCCGGGCCAAATAGTGGCCGGAGTCCTCTAAATGGCCGTCGCCGGCGCATTCTGCCATCATTGTCGTTAGCCACTTACGTGGCCTCATTAGGGATGAGCTAACCACCTCCTGACTCCCTGACACCGGCCCCCACCTCGCTAATTAATGTTTTTTTGGGATAAATAAAATCTATGAAAAAAGGTGACTCACTGATAGGGGCCCCGTCAAATAATTATCCCATTAAAAATGATCTGTTAAAATATCAGCCAATGACAGGTGGACCCCTTGTCCAGATTGACCAAGTCAAACTGCTGACTGGACTAGCCTAGTCATTGACAGGGGGGTCCCACTAGACCCCTTTGACTAGTCAAGCTGACCAATCAATTGTTGACTGGACCTAGTGACTGGGTAGTTGACTTAGTCAACTGTCCCCACCTGTCAGCCTCAGGTGCACACTTCTGGGTACACTTTCTGTGTACCCATAGCATTTAAATACTAATTTAGTTTCGAATTAAATTAAACCCAGAAATTAGAAAATCACTTAAAACTTTGAAAAATTAATATAAAAAATCCGTAACTCGGATGAAAATACTTTGTACATGAAAGTTGCTCAGAACGACGAGATGAATCCGGATACGTAGCCCATTCGTCCACCACACATCCCTAGCATAGCAAACACGCAACTTTCCCCCTCCGGTTAATCTGTCCGAAAACGCGAAACACCGGGAATACTTTCCCGGATGTTTCCCCCCTTCGCCGGTATCACCTATCCCTATGTTAGGTCACCTCTAGCACAACGTATTGCCGCTTCTTGCTTTTTGTTACATTTGATTGCTTTGTTATTTATTGTGTTCCCCCTCCGTTACTTGTTTCCGGTAGTCCCTGAGACCGATGCCGGTACCCCTGTGATCGACTACATCGACGACCCCTCCTTCTTGTCTGAGCAACCAGGCAAGCCCCCCCTTTGATCACCAGATATCGCCTACTCTTCTCTATACTGCTTGCATTAGAGTAGTGTAGCATGTTACTGCTTTCCGTTATTCCTATCCTGATGCATAGCCTGTCCTTGCTACTACTGTTGTTACCATTACCTGCTATCCTACTGCTTAGTATAGGATGCTAGTGTTCCATCAGTGGCCGTACACTCTTGTCCGTCTGCCATGCTATACTACTGGGCCGTGATCACTTCGGGAGGTGATCACGGGCATATACTATATACTTTACATAGTTACATTACCTGTGGTACTGTCCGCAGTTGGGGGCTGAAGGGGCAGGTGGCTCCATCCCGGTAGAGGTGGGTCTGGGTTCCCGACGGCCCCCGACTGTTACTTTGTGGCGGAGCGACAGGGCAGGTTGAGACCACCTAGGAGAGAGGTGGGCCTGGCCCTGGTCGGTGTTCGCGGATACTTAACACGTTTAACGAGATCTTGGTATTTGATCTGAGTCTGGCTATTGGCCTATACGCACTAACCATCTACGCAGGGATAGTTATGGGCACTCGACGTCGTGGTATCAGCCGAAGCCTTCATGACGTCAGCGACTGAGTGGCGCGCGCCGGATTGGACCGTAAGCCTGCTCTTGTATTAAGGGGGCTAGTTCTGCTTCCGGCCGTGTACGCAACGTGCAGGTGTGCAATGGGCGATGGGCCCAGACCCCTGCGCCATAGGATTTAGACCGGCGTGCTGACCTCTCTGTTGTGCCTAGGTAGGGCTGCGACGTGTTGATCTTCCGAGGCCGGGCATGACCCAGGAAAGTGCGTCTGGCCAAATGGGATCGAGCGTGTTGGGTTATGTGGTGCACCCCTGCAGGGAAGTTAATCTATTCGAATAGCCGTGATCTTCGGTAACAGGACGTCTTGGAGTTGTACCTTGACCTTATGACAACTAGAACCGGATACTTAATAAAACACACCCTTCCAAGTGCCAGATACAACCAGTGATCGCTCTCTCACAGGGCGACAAGGGGAGGATCATCGGTTAGGATTATGCTATGCGATGCTACTTGGAGGACTTCAGTCTACTCTCTTCTACATGCTGTAAGACGGAGGCTGCCAGAAGCGTAGTCTTCGACAGGACTAGCTATCCCCCTCTTATTCCGGCATTCTGCAGTTTAGTCCTCATATGATACCCTTATTCCATTTAATACCCATGCATATGTAGTGTAGCTCCTTGCTTGCGAGTACTTTGGATGAGTACTCACGGTTGCTTTCTCCCCCTTTTTCCCCCTTTCCTTTCTTTCTGGTTGTCGCAACCAGATGCTGGAGTCCAGGAGCCAGACGCCACCATTGATGACGACTACTACTACTCGGGAGGTGCCTACTACTACGTGCAGCCCGCTGACGGCGACCAGGAGTAGTTTAGGAGGATCCCAGGTAGGAGGCCTGCGCCTCTTTCGATCTGTATCCCTGTTTGTGTTAGCCTTCTTAAGGCAAACTTGTTTAACTTATGTCTGTACTCAGATATTGTTGCTTCCGCTGACTCATCTTTGATCAAGCTCTTGTATTCGAGCCTTCGAGGCCCCTGGCTTGTAATATAAAGCTTGTATTATTTTAATTTGTGTCTAGAGTTGTGTTGTGATATCTTCCCGTGAGTCCTTGATCTTGATCGTACACATTTGCGTGTATGATTAGTGTACGGTCAAATCGAGGGCGTCACAAGTTGGTATCAGAGCCGACTGCCTGTAGGAATCCCCATCCCAACTCCTTGGTCGAAGTCGATTATAGTCATTAAAAAAACTTTTTACTAACCTGGCTGTGCGGCTTACGGGCCCACGTCGCCATTGGGTGGTAGTAGGATCTTTTATTCCTCGACCTTTACTCTGGGACTCTGAACTCTCTTCTATTCAGATTAAATGATTTTGCTAAAAACAAAACTAACTCTAGGTTCTCGTAAATACTTTCTCCCGGAGAGCCCCTTAGTACAGATGATCGTCTGCTGCACCAGAAGATTCCGAAGATCCTTTATAGTGTTCTCTCAAGACTTTGTGTCATCGCTTTTTGCATTCCCTACCGCTCTTATATCCTTAGGGATAACTGCATATACTTGCCAGTCTTACGTTCAACCCCATTGATCTTGTTAATACAAGATGCCTCGAACTGCTCTTCGTTATTTCGAGGATCCTTTGAGCTTACCGCCTTGTAGTTCTTGCCCCATGAATACCCCCTACGGATAAATCCTCACACATACCGAGGATTTGTTTCTCCCCAGTTGTTCTTGTGTTCCGCAAAGGACTTCGAAATACTATTTGGTCTTTCAAAAATCCTCAGGAACCTTTTGCTCTTGAGATTCTTGCTTACTTGCATTATGGTTAATTCCATACTTCTAGTAATCTCTATTGGCATCCTTTGTCACTATCATTTTGAGTCACTTGATTCGATATGTTGCAAATGCACGCAATCATCAGTTATTCCCTAAAAATTATCCTTTCGGCTCAGACGTCATTTTAAACATGAGTTGGATCTCGACCAATCAAGTTGTCGTCGATTGTACCCCTAAGTCAATTCAACTTATCCATTCTTAATCAGAGCGTTTGCTTCTGATCCCTGGGTGAGAAATCATAATTCCTTTACATTTGAGCTTTGAATTAGTCAGTTGTTTCTATAATCTGATCTCCTTGCATTCTTTCTCCCTCTGGTTGGGTACCGATGCTCACATTAGACCCCTTGTGGACCACCAGATCCTTTGTTGGATTTTATCCGACAGCGTCCTTCATATTCTATAAGCTTGTGAGCGTTTCCTCAGGTACATAATGCTTTTGGTGAATTGTATCCTCTGTTTTCTCAACCATGCTCTGTTTACGAGCTAGTGGTATTTACGATTGAAGCTTGTGGTATATGATTCCACGATACCCTGACGGGTTGAACCTATGCCTTTCTTAATCTGTGTGGACCCGAAAGTTTTCACGGGTCATACTCCTTTGGTAATTCACCAGGTAGGTTTTGACACGGAAATCATTTTTAACTAGAGCAGTGAATGAAAGTTATTGCATTGAAGAAGTGGGAGTCGACCGTGAACTTGTGTTCATGCCCATGGACACGATGTAGATCCTATGATGGAAGCTTCTTGTAACTATTTTCTTGATATAATATCCATTGGTATCAGTAAATTGATCCTTTGCAATCGTGGTTTCGACCATATGTTCTTATTAGATCCCATTTCTCGGGCAAGTTTAAGCACTTGTCTTTTGTGGATCAATACACTAGTCCAACCTTTACTTTGATCTTTCGTCGAGTATTACCCCTGGTATATCAAAATTATCACGGAACTGCATAACTTCTTATGAGTTCTTCATCAAGTGCTACATTCTCATTGATTCCAATTTTTCACGGGCTCTGAGTTATTAAACCCTCAAAGACATCGATAACTGACTTGAGTCCGCATCGCGATTAAACAACTCTTGGTAACCTTAATTACTTATGAGTTTGAACTCAATCACGTCACTCCTAGCCTGTTTGGCTATATCCTTGTCATGCCGATTTTAACTGTGCTACATGGTCCTTCTTCCCAGAGCACAATTTTCAACGATGACCTAAGCTTACGTCGATCTTCCTCATCATATCATTTCGCTTTGGACCGCAAGCTTGCTTTGGAGTTTGTGTCGTACCCATGGTTTCAATAACCTTTTGCTTTATCATTCCTTTGACTTTATGTCATCGCCAACTGATTACATCTTCATGAATTCTCTCAACAAATGTGTCGTGATCATCATCAGCATTCTGAGCTCTTCCAGGATATCAATGGAATTCATGATGAGAAAGACCATCCTTGCCCTCGATGATTAGTGTTATCATCGACCACTCTACTACCTTTCCTCCAACACAAACTTGTTCTTGTTTTGTGTTGTACTTTGAGTTCCTTGCTACCCAGCATTGTTCTTCTTTACCTTGGATATTACCACCTTTTATGTCAAGAATGTCGTGGAAATTACACCACCTCTTAAGAATTCTTGGTATGGTGATACTTCTCACCATCACCATTCTTTCTTGGGTCCTCGTGTTGATACCAACCGGGGTACCAACAAGTGAGCGGTGCTGTTTGGATTCTGCCCTTCTAGGAACCCTCTTGCTTTGAAGTTAATGGTCGGCCGTTCATTCTTAGACTATTGATTATTGAATCACCATTTCCGACGTTGGTCGTGCAACCCAGCCCATATTCGGGTGCACCTTTCAACCAATGTTTAATTGTGTATGTTTTCCTCGAGCATACATCATTATACCATTTGATCTGACTAATGTTATCTCCTTGTTCACATAATTGTGGAAATCCATCTTTTGGGAATTCTTGAAGAATTGTCGCTGAGTCCATCCGCCATCTCCTCATCCTATCCTTGGTTAAATGATGAACTCATGATTCGGAACTTGCTTCCATAGTTCATTTCCTAAGAATTTTACGATGTCACCTCGTCAATTGTGTTGCACCTTTTCTTCTCAGGCATCCCGTGTCTGAGGTATCCTGTCCCCAATCAGATCTGAATCTCAGTCAGATATGATGGTTGGAACATATTTTCAAGAGTTATAACGTTGGTCTTTATGTGACCCAG
Organism: Triticum urartu; assembly: GCF_056163025.1. NCBI lineage: Eukaryota > Viridiplantae > Streptophyta > Magnoliopsida > Poales > Poaceae > Triticum > Triticum urartu. The sequence continues at coordinate 246,263,749 of NC_141876.1, read as the reverse complement.
TAAGGTGAGGTTGTGCCTAGCACACCTGGCCGGAGGCCCTATTGTTATAGATTCCTTTTCAGCAAGGTTAGCCATTCTTCCACGAGGAAATTGTAAGACTTATTCTATAAGTTGTTCCTGATGGATCCTTTGCATATCCAAAGTCCGATCTTTGCTTGAAGACCATGTCGATGCTATCTCGAAGCATGTCTGTGGTACTTCGATTTTCAATAAAAACATTTGAAGCATAATGCTAAATGTTACCTGCTCAATTATCCAAACACCGTTGCATGGGTAATGTCATGAAATTTCTTTCCCCTTTCCTAAAGAGTTTTTATTATATCCTGCCAAGGATATCATGCTCTACTTGTCCTTGGGGAGGATATACCCCTGATATATGTGTTTAAACACATTTTCCTTTCCATTATTTGGTTTAACCTTTCTTGTGATCTATATGATCTAAGCAGTAATATTCTCCTGCTTATGTATATACCTCGGTGTACAATTCTGTCAGCAAGACCCTGTTACTGTTGTTGATGACATTTAGGTAGCCACCGATGGACGAGAACCTTGCCTATTGGCCCGCCTCGTTCAATGAGCAGGAAAATGGTTCTCTTCGTCCCTCGCCCTTGGTACCAACGTTGTTGCCGACATAGCTGACATGGTACTCCCTGACATGCCTTGCTATCATGACCGTGCAAGATGTCACTGCTCCTATTAAAAAAAAGAACCACATGGTGGGCCCATAACCCACAGTTTCACAGGATCGAAACCTAACACTCCTGTACACCACCTGTTCCCAAGGTTGTTCCTCGCACTTGACTTCGTATGTAATTCACGGACCACCTGTCTAGTGATCTATTCTGGTATGTGGCGCAATACCTATTCTCGTTGCCCTGAAACCCTTTCACCTTCTGATTAGGCATCAAACGATTGCCTATCCGTTTGAAACTTCTCATGGTACCTTCTTACTTTGCTCTCGATATCTTCTTAAGTTTCAATTCGAGAGATACTTATGCTTCTTCCCTGAGTTAACCGTCTGATGCTCGATCTTGTTAGAATCCATCCATATAGAGTTTTCGCTTCTTACCCTTTTGTAAGTACGATGGAGTTCCCGAAGAAAGGACGACAACTTCATCATGATGCATTGATGCATAGGAATGAAGACATCGACGCTATGGATCGACCTGTTCGAGAAGAGCAACCAAGACCGAGAAGATCCGTTAGATTTTTCGTAACCCAATCCCTCCCCCTTACTCCCTCCTAAATCTCGGGACGAGATTTCTTGTAGTGGAGGAGAATTGTGACGCCCGGGTAATCAAGCTACAGTAACCCTTTGGTAATGGTGCCATGTCACCTCGATTATTGTTGATAATCTACTGTTAGCTCGGAACCAAACCAAATTTAAATTTGAATTAAAGTCAAAACAATTAAAGTTTTCAAAAGTCAAAACTAAATTGTTACTAATGTGTCAAATAATCCATAATAAATGTTGGTGAAGAAATCATTATTTAATAAAATATTTAAATGCACTAAATAAACTAAAACAGTAGAAAACACAATTATTTAAATGCTTTTAAAATGATAAACGATTACAAACTAATATATTTAGGTGCCAAATTAATTGTGGCAGTGGTATAATTTCTATTACCAATTTAGGGATCATTTTTGTACTTTACAAAACTAAAATACAATGAGGAACAAAATAAAACAAAAAAAGAAATAAAATACATAAAAGGATAGAGAACTAAAATACAAAAAAGGCCCCTGGCCAACTGGGCCAACGGCCCAGCCGGCCAGCTCACTGGCCCAACCGGCCCCAGCACCACTTAACCCCCCCAACCCGACTGAAACCCTAACCCGACCGCACTACCCCACTCCTCCCCCCACATCGCCCACCCCCCCTCGATCTCGATCGAGATTGAGGGCTCGACCCCGACGCCGCTCGGTGCTTCCCCGCCGTCGCCGCTCATCCCCTTGCCGCCCTCGTTGCCGGCGGCCCGGTCGCTGCCCCGTCCTCACCCTGACTGGTGCCCAGTGCTCGGGGCCCCCACCCCGTCGCTGCTCGACACCGCCACCACCGGATCGCCCGCTACCTCGCCGGCGTCGCCTCCCCGCCAGACTGCGTCGTCCCCGTCTTCTTCCTCGACCAACACTGCCCGGACCCTACATCCCCTTGTGAGATTCCTCTCCTCCGGTCCCCTTGCTCGCCGTTCCCCGCCTGTGGCCTGCACCCGCTAGCTCCCGCCGTGCTCCCCTGCTATCGCCCGCGCTGCCGTGTGGCCCACTCGCCTCCCCCCCCCCCCGGGCGCCCGTGCGCGCCACGTAGCCACGGCTGCTACTGCTGCACCGCCATGGTGCCCTCACTGCGCCCGTGCCCAGCCTCTGTCCCGAGACCGCACGCCCGTCGGAGCTCTGCCGCTCGGGCCGCCCCTGCAACCGCCTCCCTCCGCGCTCTCCAACGTCACCGCCACTGCACGCCATCGCCCCCATCGAATCCGGTAGCCCCCGCACGAGCCGCGGTTAACAGTCGACGCACGACGTCGAGCACGTGCCGTGGGAACCGTCCCCGGGCCAAATAGTGGCCGGAGTCCTCTAAATGGCCGTCGCCGGCGCATTCTGCCATCACCGTCGTTAGCCACTTACGTGGCCTCATTAGGGATGAGCTAACCACCTCCTGACTCCCTGACACCGGCCCCCACCTCGCTAATTAATGTTTTTTTGGGATAAAGAAAATCTATGAAAAAAGGTGACTCACTGATAGGGGCCCCGTCAAATAATTATCCCATTAAAAATGATCTGTTAAAATATCAGCCAATGACAGGTGGACCCCTTGTCCAGATTGACCAAGTCAAACTGCTGACTGGACTAGCCTAGTCATTGACAGGGGGGTCCCACTAGACCCCTTTGACTAGTCAAGCTGACCAATCAACTGCTGACTGGACCTAGTGACTGGGTAGTTGACTTAGTCAATTGTCCCCACCTGTCAGCCTCAGGTGCACACTTCTGGGTACACTTTCTGTGTACCCATAGCATCTAAATACTAATTTAGTTTAGAATTAAATTAAACCCAGAAATTAGAAAATCATTTAAAACTTTGAAAAATTAATATAAAATAATCCGTAACTCGGATGAAAATACTTTGTACATGAAAGTTGCTCAAAACGACGAGACAAATCCGGATACGCAACCCGTTCGTCCACCACACATCCCTAGCATAGCAAACACGCAACTTTCCCCCTCCGGTTAATCTGTCCGAAAACGCGAAACACCGGGAATACTTTCCCGGATGTTTCCCCCCTTCGCCGGTATCACCTATCCCTACGTTAGGTCACCTCTAGCACAACGTATTGCCGCTTCTTGCTTTTTGTTACATTTGATTGCTCTGTTATTTATTGTGTTCCCCCTCCGTTACTTGTTTCCGGTAGTCCCTGAGACCGATGCCGGTAGCCCTGTGATCGACTACATCGACGACCCCTCCTTCTTGTCTGAGCAACTAGGCAAGCCCCCCCTTTGATCACCAGATATCGCCTACTCTTCTCTATACTGCTTGCATTAGAGTAGTGTAGCATGTTACTGCTTTCCGTTATTCCTATCCTGATGCATAGCCTGTCCTTGCTACTACTGTTGTTACCATTACCTGCTATCCTACTTCTTAGTATAGGAAGCTAGTGTTCCATCAGTGGCCCTACACTCTTGTCCGCCTGCCATGCTATACTACTGGGCTGTGATCACTTCGGGAGGTGATCACGGGCATATACTATATACTTTACATAGTTACATTACCTGTGTACTGTTCGGAGTTGGGGGCTGAAGGGGCAGGTGGCTCCATCCCGGTAGAGGTGGGCCTGGGTTCCCGACGGCCCCCGACTGTTACTTTGTGGCGGAGCGACAGGGCAGGTTGAGACCACCTAGGAGAGAGGTGGGCCTGGCCCTGGTCGGTGTTCGCGGATACTTTACACGTTTAACGAGATCTTGGTATTTGATCTGAGTCTGGCTATTGGCCTATACACACTAACCATCTACGCGAGGACAGTTATGGGCACTCGACGTTGTGGTATCAGCCGAAGCCTCCATGACGTCAGCGACTGAGTGGCGCGCGCCGGATTGGACCGTAAGCCTGCTCTTGTATTAAGGGGGCTAGTTCTGCTTCCGGCCGCGTACGCAACGTGCAGGTGTGCAATGGGCGATGGGCCCAGACCCCTGCGCCATAGGATTTAGACCGGCGTGCTGACCTCTCTGTTGTGCCTAGTTAGGGCTGCGACGTGTTGATCTTCCGAGGCCGGGCATGACCCAGGAAAGTGTGTCCGGCCAAATGGGATCAAGCGTGTTGGGTTATGTGGTGCACCCCTACAGGGAAGTTAATCTATTCAAATAGCCGTGATCTTCGGTAACAGGACGACTTGGAGTTGTACCTTGACCTTATGACAACTAGAACCGGATACTTAATAAAACACACCCTTCCAAGTGCCAGATACAACCGGTGATCGCTCTCTCACAGGGCGACGAGGGGAGGATCATCGGTTAGGATTATGCTATGCGATGCTACTTGGAGGACTTCAGTCTACTCTCTTCTACATGCTGCAAGACGGAGGCTGCCAGAAGCGTAGTCTTCGACAGGACTAGCTATCCCCCTCTTATTCCGGCATTCTGTAGTTTAGTCCTCATATGATACCCTTATTCCATTTAATACCCATACATATGTAGTGTAGCTCCTTGCTTGCGAGTACTTTGGATGAGTACTCATGGTTGCTTTCTCCCCCTTTTCCCCCTTTCCTTTGTTTCTGGTTGTCGCAACCAGATGCTGGAGTCCAGGAGCCAGACGCCACCATTGATGACGACTACTACTACTACTACTCGGGAGGTGCCTACTACTACGTGCAGCCCACTGACGGCGACCAGGAGTAGTTTAGGAGGATCCCAGGCAGGAGGCCTGCGCCTCTTTCGATCTGTATCCCTGTTTGTGTTAGCCTTCTTAAGGCAAACTTGTTTAACTTATGTCTGTACTCAGATATTGTTGCTTCCGCTGACTCATCTTTGATCGAGCTCTTGTATTCGAGCCTTCGAGGCCCCTGGCTTGTAATATAAAGCTTGTATTATTTTAATTTGTGTCTAGAGTTGTGTTGTGATATCTTCCCGTGAGTCCTTGATCTTGATCGTACACATTTGTGTGTATGATTAGTGTACGGTCAAATCGAGGGCGTCACACGCTGTGATAGGAATCCGCTGTCCTACACAATACTTAGCAAGATCTGTTACATTGGACACCGCCGTTTCCTTTCCAAGGACAAGCCGCATCCTAGAAAATACTAAAGATATGTGTTCTATGCAAAGCATGAAAACCGTGATGCGCCAAAGAGGCTCACCGCCGATGAGTTGCAAGTGGAATTAGAGAAGGTTAGGCATATTACACCAGGAAACCATCCTGATAATGGTAGCGGGAAAAGGAAGCATGGCAAGGAAGAAGAGAGATTATTGTTTACCCGCAGGTCCACTTTGTGGGACATGGAGTATTGGAAAGATTTGGATCTGCAGCATAATCTTGATGTGATGCACATCAAGAAAAATATATGTGACAGCATTATCAAAACATTCTTAATATTGAAGGCAAGACGAAAGATACCTTAAAATCTAGGATTGATTTGACACACCTGGGTATCAAAAAGGATTTGCAGGTGCAAGATGAAGGTAAACCACGGGATATGGCACCAGCTGTGTACGTCTTGGACAAGGTAAAAAGAAAAGAATTCCGCATGGTCCTGTCACGTGTGAGATTCCCACATGGATTTGCTTCCAACCTTGGAAGGAGAGTCAGTGCAGATGGAGACAAGGTACAAAGGTTGAAAACACATGACTGCCACGTCCTACTTCAAAGGGTTTCACCTGTTATCCTTAGAGGATTGGGACGTCCTACTATTGAAAGGCGGCTAGGAACTTTCAAGGGCTATGTTAGGAACAGAGCTAGACCCGAGGGTTCCATTGCAGAGGCCTACATTGCTACAAAAGCGTTGACATTCTGCTCAAAATACATTGAAACAGCTGATCAGCTTAGCAAAGACGTGGATGAAGACAATCCCGGGCTCAATGTTTTCGATTATTCTGTTCGAGTTACAGGGAAGAGTCGACAAGAGGACAAACCTTAAGATTTTGACAAAATGGTTTGGTATGTGTAGAATAACTGCCCTGAGATACTACCTTATATCAAGTAAGTGCTAAGTACTGCAGCTTATACATCGTAATCTACTAAACTTGCAACACATTCTTATATATTTAGATATTTGGCGCGATGACTATGTTGTGCAACATCTATAAAAAGGAGTTATTGCCGCAAAATCCAATAAACATTGACAAACTGGTTATGGCAGGATTTGCGAAATGGTTCAAGAGCCATGTAAGCTTTTGAATTGCACTGTCAGTTTTTTTAATATATTGAGTACGTAAGATGATCAGCTTGTCTATTTTCTAACCATAGGTTAAGAAGATGCGGGAGGATGGGTAGGAAGTTGATGATGCCCTTTACTCACTAGCAATGGGTCCTGATACTCGGGAAAGACATTATGAATCTTGCGTTGTTGGAGATGTGCGCTACAACACCCTTGCACGAGTCAAAGGTAGGAAGACACAAAACAGTTCCATCATGAGCATGGATACGAATGACAAAGAGATAACTGAAATGTATGCTAACATAACAGACATTGTTCAGTTGCAGTATATCTCCAGTTTCGAGGATCATCGGTGTGTGGTTCTGTTGTGCTGTTGTTGGTATAACCTGTTTTCTAGGATCGCAAAACCCAGAGCTGATTATTATTTCAAATCTGTCAATGTCAAGGCAGTGTACCAGACCAACGAGCCTTTTATTTTGGCAAATCAAGCAACACAGATATTTTTCTTGGAAGACACATTTGCACGTAGCGATGACTGGAGAGTAGTGCAAAGGTTTGAGCAGAGGAATTCGTTTAATGAAGTTGCAGAACAAGATGATGCTTACACTGCTCCTGATGTACAAGATAACACAGATGTTCCTAATATCTTTGAGAACCATCACGTCAATGACGCCGGCGAAAAGATTGCCTGTCGTGATGTGGACATACAAGTGTTGATCAAGAAGAAACCAACATTCGAGGACGTTGAGGACGAAGAAGAAGATGACACCATGGGGAATTACGATTCAGACTAATACACATGGCGAAGATGTTGACGCTGCTGCTGCGGATGATGATTACATTGTTTTGTCGTATTTGCCTGTCAAAAGACATTTTTTATCTACTATGTGAAATTGTATTTGCTATGACAACTAAAACCTGATGAACATGTTGTTTAGTATTTTCCTGCGAGAACATAACTTGTTATGTATGCTGATTTGTGTTTGGTGATTGTATGACGACTAAGACATGATGACATTGTTGTTTAGTTGTACTCATATTTGGCTGTGAAACTTGAATTTGATGACATAGTTTGTTGTTGGACTGCAATTTGCTCGACGTCTTCGAATGAGAACAAAGCTGACCCGACAGGTCCTCTGCTAATTTATTTATTTATTACCAAAAGGGCCTCTGCTATTTATTTATTTATGAGCAAAAGGGGATACCCCCTGATTTCCGTTAATATATTTCATTAGATGTTCACAACACTACGCCTAGCCTGCTACACAGGTTTCATTCATTACTAGTTTCAGCAAAGTGCTCATGTCATAGCCACTGAATACATCATGAGTGCTACATACACTGCAAATAAAGAGACAATCATCCTACAGAGCACATCGATTTTGCCCATTATCTTCACAAGCTCTTTCATCTCCTCATTGCTGTCAAAGCCATTCAGCAACTGTTGCTTGGCCATGATCAGAGGAACTGCATCTTTAACCTTCTGCTCTGCATCTTCCTCTTCTGCCGTTCCTTCAGTTACTTGTCCAACACCCCAACCTGCTGGTATTGGGATTCCTCGGCTAACCAAATAATCAGCGTAGTTGCACTCCCCCACATCAGCAACTTCCCGGAAATACAAATCACACGAATCTTCCCTTTTCTGCGGGAATCAAATTGGAAGATCATTAACCAAACTATTAAAAAAATCAGCAACTGAAAGCAGCAGAACAACACTTAAACATATTATTACCCCATGATTCGGGCATTTGTAGAAGACTCAGCCAGGGTTGAGGATTGTGGTTGAGATGCGACGGATGACTCTGCATGATTTGCAGCAGTGGCACCACACCAACGACAGCGGGTTGCGATGAGCAAACGGCTGCAGTGCGCGTGCCGGCGGGGGTGTGATGAGACCCACAGGTGATGGTACGGGTGGCGACTTGGCGCATATTTGGTTGTTCCATGCTGAAGAGGAGGTGGACGAGCAGCCAGCGGACATGGTTGCTGCGGCCAGAGCTTCTGATGCTAGGTAGAGTAAGTAGAGAAGAGGAGAAGCGAACATTGGATATGTCAGTTTCATTACTTGCAGAGTAGCATAGCACCATATATAGTCATAGTCTAGGTTGGGATTCAAACCAACTACAGAAGCACGTCTCTCTTTTTTCTAAAACTCAGCAACGTCTCTTTACTGGTATACTAGCTTGTTCTGTACGCCTTCTCAAGTCTTTGATTCCTCCACCTGACATCTGGGACCCACCGGAAGGGTCTCTGTATTTTGCAAAAAAACGTGCCCCCCGCTGACAGGTCAGACCCACCAGCTATCTTCGCACGCATGGAAGTGCCTCCTTATTACGCACAAAAAAATGAATACTCCCCCTGCCAGCTGGAACCCGGCATCGTGGGAGGCTGACTTGTGGGCCTACCAAGTTGATGGGGATAGACGGCTTTGTCAACTTAGTCAATATGAATGATTCTAGATCCAGTCACCGTACGATGTTCATCCAACGGCAGTAGTGCTTCTTCAACCTCTGGTCTTCTTGCTCCAGCCGCCCAAACCAGCGCCGGTCGTGCCTCGTGCTCCTGCCTCCCGTGGCTGGCTGTGATGCCGCGCAGGCCTAACCGCCCCTACTACTCCCATCGCTCGCCAGGCCATCCCTCTACTCACCCACACCCCCTGTTATTCTGCGGTGATGGCAACCTCACACCGCAGCCGAATCAGTGAACCCTTGTACTCCTCTCCGCGTGGGCATCCACTGCCGCGTATTCCCCGGCTCTGCGTCTTCCCCTTCCTAGGCCTCGCCGTCGTCCACCGCCTTGGTGCTCTCGGCGCGGCGTGGTTAATGTGGTCAACGACCAACTTCTATCGAAAGAGTACTGTAGGTGGAGAGGCTGACAGCTGGGTCCACGGCCGCAGCTGGGTCCACAACCACAGCCCAGTTTTTTTTGTGAGTTGCCAAGTAAGTCGCTTTGTCAGGCCTGTAGGGCTGCAAATCTTTCAAGACGAGGAGAGCTTCATTCGGCTGGCCGAGAAAATGGCCTATCAGTAATGAGAAATGGGCTGTACATTTTTAAAACACATCAAAACGGCAATTAGTTTCAAATTGCTTTTTTTTAATTTCAAGATTTTAAATGGCATTAATTTTTATGCGTGGACAATTTGTTAGATTTTATATTGATATACATTTATTTTTAAAATCAGTTTGAACGTGACTCGAAATTTTGGGATTAAAAACAGTTCGGACTGCACCGAAATATGCAAAATTTCGTATAATTTTTTAACCATGGCCACAATATGGGCTATAATGCTAACAAAAAGAATATGGTCTCCAAAAAACCTTAAGAATTAGAAAATGGGCTGTAAATTATAAATAATGGCAGATGGGATGTATACTGTTTTCCGCAGATTTGAGGCTTTCCTAAAAAAGGGTTGACGCACAAGCAGTGACTGTTGGATGTCCATCCAACGGCCGTCATGTTTCTTCAATCTCTGCTCTTCCTGCTCCAGCCGCTTAAACAAGCGCCGGCGGGACTACCTACTCCCTCCTCCCCGCGGCCAGTTGTGCTGCCGCGTAGGCCTCACCCCCTCCCCCCCCGTACTCCCATCACTGGCCTAGCCATCCCCGTACTCACCCACACCTGTTGTTATTCTCCGACTGTCGGTGTCAAAACCAGCGGATCTCGGGTAGGGGGTCCCGAAAAGTGCGTCTAAGGCGGATGGTAACAGGAGGCGGGGAGCACAATGTTACCCAGGTTCGGGCTCTCTCGATGGAGGTAATACCCTACTTCCTGCTTGATTGATCCTGATGATATAAGTATTACAAGAGTTGACTTACCACGAGATCAGAGAGGCTAAACCCTAGAAGCTAACCTATGGTATGGTTGTTGTTGTCCTACGGACTAAAACCCTTCGGTTTATATAGACACCGGAGGGGGCTAGGGTTACACAGAGTCGGTTACAAGGGAGGAGATCTACATATCCAAATTTCCAAGCTTGCCTTCCATGCAAAGGAGAGTCCCATCCGGACACGGGACGAAGTCTTCAATCTAGTATCTTCATAGTCCAACAGTCCGGCCAAAGTATATAATCCGGCTGTCCGAGGACCCCCTAATCCAGGACTCCCTCAGTAGCCCCTGAACCAGGCTTCAATGACGACGAGTCCAGCGCGCAGATTGTCTTCAGCATTGCAAGGCGGGTTCCTCCTCCGAATACTCCATAGAAGATTTTGAACACAAGGATAGTGTCCGGCTCTGCAAAACAAATTCCACATACCTCCATAGAGAGTACAATATTTCCACAAATCTAATCTGCTGACAACTTTTCATAACATCTCATCATGCCATGGCTCCGGTTATTTTTCAAACTATTTTTCTCAACATGCTACCGCACACATTGCGAGGCGGTTTTCTTGGCACGTCTTGTCGAAGCAGAGATCATGTCCCCTTATCCCGGGATCCTCATCAATATGGGTGTGGGTAACCCAACCGCGCCATCAATCACGACGCTTGGGGAATAAGCGAGTTTTACCAGGCAAGTGGGGAGGCACGAAGTTTCTACCACCCTTATAAAGGGATAAGGACTCTTCCTTTTTTACCCACGCCTTCTTCTTCCCTGCCCATCCATTCTCGCGCACTCGAGCTCCAGCGCCCAAGTTCGCATCTTCTCAGCAAAAACACTCCGAACATGTCCGGAGTGGGAGGCAAATGGATGGCCTCCTCCGTTACGGAGGAGAACATCACGAAGCTCCGGGAAGCCGGATACCTGGCCGCAGATATCGCGCACCGGCTCCCAGGCGCGGGGCAGATCGTTCCTACCCTCGATCCCCATGAAAGGGTTGTATCCTTACCCATTTCGTCCGCGGGCTGGGATTTCCCCTCCACCCATTTGTTCGCGGGCTCATGTTCTATTACGGGCTGGACTTCCATGATCTGGCCCCCAATTTCATCCTCAACATCTCGGCGTTTATCGTCGTCTGCGAGGCCTTCCTCCGCATCAAGCCCCGCTTCGGCCTATGGCTAAAGACCTTCAATGTTAAACCGAAGGTGGTGGTCGGCCAGCAAGAGGAGTGCGGAGGCACCATAGTGGGCAAAATGCCCAACATCACCTGGCTCGAAGGCTCCTATGTGGAGACGGTAAAGGGGTGGCAATCGGGGTGGTTCTTCATCACTGAGCCGCGCGACACCAACTGGGCGGCGGCTCCCGAATTCCGATCCGGCATCCCCATGCGGCTCACCTCCGGAAAAAGAGAAGGGCTTATCTTGGGGTTCATCGGTGGAGTTGGCTGGACTCCAAAACTGTGTTAAAAACATGATAAGCAAGAAAATCAAGCTTGTCAACGTGGTCCGGGTCTGCTCTTCCGCCAGATCCTCCCGTGTCAAAGACGGGCATTCAATATGTGGGAGTTCGACTCGACAAGGCACCAGACGCAGCGAGAGCTCTTCGACACGACGCACCAGGACATCTGGAGGGTGTTGTTCAAGTCTGCCGAGGTACCTCCTTCTCTTACCGAGGACCGCGGACTCAGCGCAAAGCGCCCTGCTAATCCGGTAAGCTCCTTATATATCAAAAGGCATTTCTTTCCCTAGTATAATTATGTGAGGGATCTGAACCTCCACATTATTTGACAGGAATGGGTCACGACAATGGAGCGGAGATGCTGGTTCCGGCGGAGATGCTGGTTCCGGCACCCTATGAGGCGCCGGAGAAGAAGGCCAAGAAGAAGGCTGCGGGGACCAGGAAAGGTCTCCGGTGCAAGGTTGTATCAGAATCGTCGTCCGATAACACCGAGATGCCCTCCTCCCACGAAGACGAGGAGGAGGAAGAGGAAAATTCTCCCCATCCAGCCGGGGGAGATAAGAAAAGGAAGGCCGCCCATCCGGGGAGGCCAAAGGGTCCAAGAAGGGAAGACCCCTCCTTCCGGACCGCTCCACCACGGCCGTGTTCAATGACGAGGAGTGGTCGCCCAGGGACAAGCCCCTGGCGAAGTCGTAAGTATCCGGATACCATAACAGTTCTGGTATATCTCGTTTTATTGTTTCTTATCATGCCGAACATGATCATGCAGCCCACCTAAGGACTGTCTCGACGTATCCTCTTCGGATGGGTCTCTGGGCCTGTCGGAGATGAACAGTGATTCGCTCCCGACCGCCTCCTCCCCCCGCCCTACGGACGACGCCGAGGTGTTGTCCCGAAGGGCACCAAGCCAAGGGAAGGTAGTTCTGGGGGCGCCCCAAGGAGACCTCCCAGACGTCAGGCGCATGGGAAGCAAGGCTCCCATGGGCCCTAATGACAGGGGCAGCAAGTCCGGCCCCCGGCCGGATACTGCGCTGGAACCTCCTGTGGTTCCGGACTCTGTCGGGCGACCCCTCACTAAGGGGGGTGAGCTGTCTGTGCCGATGGCCTCTGTCCATCCAGAGGCACCGGAAAACTTGCTGGAAGCGCTTCGCGGCGCTTCCATTGATGAAGAGGACCGCACTGTCATGAGTGCGGTGGTAGAGAAGGTTCAGTCCGCTAAAAGCGGACTGACTGAATCCTGTGCCAGCCTCCTAACACGCTTTAAGGTAATTAATCAATTTATAAGAAAATGTTATAGCATAAATAGTAGCCCCTGATGCTCTGGTTGGCGTTCACAAAGAAAGGCCAAACAGAGGATCAAATAATAATCGTAGGAGTCTAATCAGAATGTGTTTTATGTGAATTAGCAGGCTTCGCTGTTGGCTGCTGCCGCTCGCACTGCGGAGGTCTCCGCACTGAAGCGGGACCTTGAGCGGTCCGAAAAAGAGCTCGGCCTTACCAAGATGCAGCTCGAAGAGAACAAAGGTAAGTAATACCCACCGTATATTGATAAGGAATAAAAAAGAATGTGGTTATTAAGTCACAGGATCATCATGAATTTTGCTAGGGGCCACGACTGAAGTGGCGGCCCTGAAGGAGGCGCTGTCCGAGGCCGAAGACAAAGCGGACGAGGAGCGCACCGAGCGCGAGAAGTAAGAGGCTCGAGTTGGTGAGGTGCAGCAAGAGCTCCAGGATTTCGTCAAAAAAAACGAGTCATTGGAGCGTGACTCTAAGACGCAAGGGTCTGAGCTTGCGAAGGCCCTTGAGAACGCAAAGAATGCCAAGGCCGAAGCCCACAAGGCCCTCCAGGAGCTTCAGGCGGTCCAGAAGATAGCGGTGGGTAAGGAATTCATTATGCAAAGCAAGCATGTGAAGGAAACTTTCCTTTTACTTACCCGAGTTCGGAGCTCTCCAGGAGCGTTCGCAGATCTTCCCTGCGGTGTGTCCGATGCCTCGGAATTTTACCGGGCCAAGGAAGGGATCTCGACGGAGAAGTTGTTCTAGTCAGTATACTAGGACCGAACATCCGATGCCCTTGAGCGACCAGTTGAACCAATTGGTCGAGCTCCACAAGGCGGCCGAACAGGCCATGAAGGGCCTCATAGTCCGGATGTGGCCTGGTGAGCCCATGATTGGCAGCTACTTCGGCCTGGTGAGGCGGCTTGTGAATGCCTGCCCACGGCTTGAAGTCATAAAGCGGCCCGTCTGCATTGAGGGTGCGCGCAGGGCTTTTGCCCGAGCGAAAGTGCACTGGGCGAAGATGGACCCCGAGAAGCTGGTGAAGGAGGGGCCGCCGGAGGACAAGGAGCATCGCCGCCCCGAAAAGTATTATGACAGCGTCCTGAAGGGTGCCCGCCTTGTGGCGGAGGAATGTTCTAAGGATATAATATTTGAATGAATGTACTCATGTGATCCTGTAATATGAAAACGAGTTCATCTGTGCTATATAACACTTGTTGATTTAAAATATTACCTTCTGTGCGGTCGTTTTTAAAATCTGAGAGTTGGCTAGTCGTCCGCTTCTGCCCCCATGTAGCTAGTACTGAGGTGTTCGGGATAAATCTGATCACTCTTTATCCCAGTTTTGGGTCCTTCGAAGGAGGTGTTCAGCACAACGAACCAGGCAATCGGACTATAAAGCTTTATCACTCTCACTTAGCCATAGAAGTCTACAATTTTAAATTTTGGCGAAGCCCCTAGTATTCGGAAGGCCAAACTTGGGGCGCTATGAACGCCTAAATCGGACAAGGCCGACTCCTCGCCTGAAGCGGAAAAAATCTTTAGGGATTTGGGACCTCTCGAACAGTGACCAGCTCTCGCCGCATCATGACAGTCAGTTTTTGGCTTTCTCTACTGAGGTGCTCGTCCGGTAGAACCGGGACACAATCGCAGTAGTTCTCCCAGTGCTACCTTAGCCGATATAGCGGAAAGTAAGGCACCAAAACATGGGAGCCAGGCAAACCCAACTATTGACCAAAAACATGATTCAGAGCTGATGCATATAATGCTATAAGGTCGGGGTGCCACACTGTCGAAAGTGTTCGGACTTTTCTTGCCGTGTTATGGGGTACACTGAAGCCCCTGGCGTGCTGAACGTACCAGAATGTACGGGAGCAACTTGTCGTGAATAGACAAACAAGGAAAAAAGAAGATGAAGAAATGTAATAATAAGCTGAAGCTGTGGATTGTTATTTATAGGATACGTCAAAGCGTATATGTATAAGTAGTACAATAAGCAAAAAAAAGGACTATCTAACATGTCCGATCCAAGGGCGAGCTGCGTGCGGGTATGTAAAATAGGTATAATGATCGGTATGAGAGACAACCTGGGTATTCCCTTGTACGTCAAAGCTTCTTGCTCCCTTGGTGCTTCCCTCCCGTGATGGGTCCGATGATCTAGCTATAGGAGAGGGCCTCCAGAGAATAGGGTCCTGAAAGGAAGAAAATGATAAAGATATACTAGTCCTGAGGCGGTTAAACCGCATTGTGGGACATGCCATAGCCGTGCCTCCGCCTATACCCATGGTATCTTTAGTGCGTAGTTATGTACACGCAGCGCAAATTTCATCTCTTGACTGGGACTAGGATGGTGGCCGAATTGCTAGGCGAGCTCTAAACGCGCCTGGTGATTCTGTTGCATGTTATTCCGGACTCGCTTGAATGTGTCTATGGACCTTGTCGCCGAATTGGCGGTTTGCCTCAAAAGGCTGCTTTGCACTTCTGCTGCAAGGGCCGCAATGTGCTCCTCCCTGTGGAGCGAGCGTTCTGTTATTCCGTTAACTATTATAACCCCGTGAGGTCTTGGCATTTTGAGCTTGAGGTATGCATAATGCGGTACCACATTGAATCTAGCGAATGCGGTTCGTCCGAGTAGTGCATGATAGCCACTGCGGAAGGGGACGATATCGAAGATTAACTCCTCGCTTCGGAAGTTGTCCGGAGATCCGAAGACCACTTCCAGTGTGATTGAGCCCGTGCAATAGGCCTCTACACCTGGTATGACACCTTTGAAGGTGGTTTTTGTGGGTTTGATCCTCAAGGGGTCTATACCCATTTTGCGCATTGTATCCTGATAAAGCAGGTTCGGGCTGCCGCCACCGTCCATAAGGACTCGAGTGAGGTGGAATCCGTCAATGATAGGATCAAGGACCAATGCGGCAGAACCGCCATGATGGATACTTGTGGGGTGGTCCCTGCAATCAAAAGTTATCGGACAAGAAGACCATGGGTTGAACTTTGGGGTGACTGGCTCCATCGCGTAGACGTCCCTGAGTGCACGCTTCCGTCCCGCTTGGGGATATGGGTTCCGTATATCATGTTCACCATTTTCACTTGTGGAGGAAATTTCTTCTATCCTCCTGTGTTCGGCGGGCGGGGCTCCTCCTCGTCGTCGCTATGCCGCCCATTTTCCTTGCTTTCGGCATTCAACTTGCCGGCCTGTTTGAACACCCATAATTCTCTGTTGGTGTGGTTGGATGGCTTATCGGGGGTGCCATGAATTTGACACGAGCAGTCGAGTATGCGGTCCAAACTGGACGGGCCCGGATTGTTTCTTTTGAACGGCTTTTTCCGCTGACCGGATTTAGAGCCACTGAATTTGGCATTGACTGCCGTGTCTTCGGCGTTATCGCCGTTGTTGCGGCGCTTGTATCTGTTGCGACGTGGCTTGTCGTTGCTGTCTCTGGCCTCCGATGTGCCAGGGTTTCTTGTTGTGTTGTTGCTACAGGGCAACCAGCTATCCTCGCCCGTGCAGTAGCGGGTCATGAGTGTTGTGAGGGTTGCCATGGACTTTGGCTTCTCTTGGCCGAGATGTCTGGCGAGCCACTCATCACAGATGTTATGTTTAAAGGTGCTAGGGCTTCAGAATCCGGACAGTCCACAATTTGGTCCTTTTTGGTTAGGAACTGAGTCCAAAATTTCCTGGCTGACTCTCCGGGCTGTTGTGTTATGTGACTTAGGTCATCAGCATCCGGTGGTCTCACATAAGTGCCCTGGAAGTTGTCCAGGAATGGGTTTGCCAGGTTCTCCCAAATTCCGATGGAGTTTGCTGGCAAGCTATTTAGCCAATGCTGAGCTGGTCCTTTGAGTTTTAATGGGAGGTACTTGATGGCATGTAGATCATCCCCGCGGGCCATGTGAATGTGGAGGAATAAATCCTCTATCCATACCGCGGGGTCAGTAGTACCATCGTATGATTCAATGCTCACGGGTTTAAACCATTCTGGGAATTCATGATCCATTACTTCATCAGTGAAGCATAGGGGGTGTGCGGCGCCTCTATGCTGGGCTATGTCACAACGCAGTTCGTACGAGTCTTTTCTGCTGTGTTCGGCCCAGCCGGATTTGCTTTTGGTATATCTGGCATGACGGTTGTCGTCATGTGTTGGGGCGCGCCGTTGTGATCCGAAGATCGATCTTCTGTGTCCTGCTTTGTTTTCCAATACGTCTCGCGGGTCCTACGTGTTACCCCGGGCCTTGCTGTTCTTGTTTGACTAGCAATGGGGTGTGGGCTGGACTTTGGGCTTATATGCCACTTTGTCTCGGCCATGAGGTGGCCGGTCTGCCGCATCATACGCTGGAAGCGCATGCTTTAATGCTTCCTCTTCAAGTTGGGGTAGCAACCTGCGCTTTGGGAAACTTTTGATTGGGCGCTTGAGTTTGTGTTCCTCGGCTGCCAGGACCTCAGTCCATCTATCCGCTAGCAGATCTTGCTCATCTTGAAGCTGTTGTTGCTTTTTCTTCAGGTTTTTTGCTGTGGCAATAAGCCGGTGCTTGAAGTGCTCCTGTTCGACGGGATCCTCAGGCACGATAAATTCTTCGAAGAGAGGCATGTAATTGTCATCCTCTGATTCTCCGTCAGCTGCCTGTTCCTTGGGGCTGGCTTCCCCATCCTCCTGCTCAAAGCCTGGCTGGAGGGGATTGTCTTCGTCTTTGGCACTATTTGCAGCGTTATTGTCTCTTGTGTCGGTATCGCTGTTTTTGCTATGGTGGGGCTTAGAGCGGCGCCGATTTGCCGGTTCTTGGATTGCTTCTTGGGGGGATTATCCTCCGTTGCCTTATTGCCATTGCTTTCTTTGGGGGTGTCCACCATGTATATATCATATGATGAGGTGGCAGTCCAGCGCCCTGTGGGTGGTGGTTCCTGTTCGTCTCCCGCATCGTTGTCCATACCGTTGATGTCTTCGGAGTCGAAGTTGAGAATGTCGGTTAGGTCGTCGACAGTGGCTACTAAGTGGGTGGTGGGTGGGGAATGAATTTCTTCGCCGTCTGCTTCCCACTCGTGCCGGACATAGTTCGGCCAAGGGTCTCCTGACAAGGAGAGAGATCGTAATGAGTTTAGCATGTCGCCTAGGGGCGAGTGCTGAAAGATATCTGCGTAGGTGAGCTCCATGATCGGTGCCCAGTCAGATTGGATGGGCAGGGGCGTGAGCGGTTCAGAGTCTGTGGCCGGGGACGAATCCGAGTGTCCGGCAACACAGGTCTCATAGGAGGTGAAGTCAGTATTTAGCTCTATCGCCGCTGAGTGTGCGACCTCTGTGGTGGGGTCCATCCACCCGTCCTCGGACAGCGCGATTTGTTCAGGATTGAGGGCCAGAGTAGTTACAGGTGTGATCTCCCGAACACTGTCCGATGGCAGAGCTAAATCATGCTCATCGTGACTGTGCGGCGTACCTGACATGGGTTCGAATCCGCGAAGATCAAGTCTCCGCGGATGTTGGCGGTATAGTTCAAGCTTCCAAACCTGACCTGATGGCCAGGGGCGTAGCTCTCGATCTACTCCAGATGGCCGAGCGAGTTGGCCCGTAGTACGAAGCCACTGAATACGAAGATCCGTCCGGGGAGGAAAACCTCACCCTGGATCACATCGTTGCCGATGATCGAAGGAGCCATCAAGCCTTATGATGACGACATAGTGGAACTCTCAATGAAAGCACCAATGTCGGTGTCAAAACCGGCGGATCTCGGGTAGGGGGTCCCGAACTGTGCGTCTAAGGCGGATGGTAACAGGAGGCGGGGGACACAATGTTTACCCAGGTTCGGGCCCTCTCGATGCAGGTAATACCCTACTTCCTACTTGATTGATCTTGATGATATGAGTATTACAAGAGTTGATCTACCACGAGATCAGAGAGGCTAAACCCTAGAAGCGAACCTATGGTATGGTTGTTGTTGTCCTACCGACTAAAACCCTCCGATATATATAGACACTAGAGGGGGCTAGGGTTACACAGAGTCGGTTACAAGGGAGGAGATCTACATATCCGAATTGCCAAGCTTGCCTTCCACGCAAAGGAGAGTCCCGTCCGGACACGGGATGAAGTCTTCAATCTAGTATCTTCATAGTCCAACAGTCCGGCTAAAGTATATAATCCGGCTGTCCGAGGACCCCCTAATCCAGGACTCCCTCACCGGCGACGGCAGACAAACCAGTAAACCCTCGTACAGTCGTACTCCCCTCCATGTGGGAAACAACTGCCGAGTCTTCCCTGCCTCCATGTCGTTCCCTTCCTAGGCCTCACCGTCGTCCACCGCCCTGATGCTCTCGGTGCGGCCTGGTCAACGCGGTCAACGATCGACATGCATTTGAAGTGGACTGTACGTGGAGAGGCTGACAGCTAGGTCCACGGTAGCCGCAAGGAAGTGCCTCCTTATTACGCAGAAAATAATTATTCGTCCACCTGATAGCAGGGACTCACCAGACGGGCCACCGTATTTGGCAAAAATATATTTCGCCCCTGACTGCTAGGACCCACCGGACGGGCCAATGTATTTCACGAAAAAAACACTCCCCCCGCTGTCAGCTCGGACCCACCGGAGGTGCCTCCTCATTACGCACAAAAAAATGAATACTCCCCCTACTAGTTGGGACCCACCTTGGTGGGAGGCTGACTTGTGGGCCTACTAAGTTGATGGGGATGGAGTGCTTTGTCAACTTAGTCAATATGAACGATTGTAGCTCCAGTGACCGTATGATGTCCATCCAACGGTCGTAGTGCTTCTTCAACCTCTGGTCTTCTTGCTCCAGCCGCCCAAAGCAGCGCTGGTCGTGCCGCACGCTCCTGCCTCCCGTGGCTGACTGTGCTGCCGCGGAGGCCTCACCGCCCCCTACTATTCCCACTGCTGGCCAGGCCCTGCGGTGATGGCAGCCTCACACAACAGCCGAACCAGTGAACCCTCATACTCCTCTCCGTGCGGGCTTCCACTGCCGTGTGTTCCCCGGCTCCGCATCGTCCCCTTCCTAGGCCTCACCATCGTCCACCGCCCTGGTGCTCTCGGCGCGGCATGGTCAATGTGGTCAAGGAACGGCTTCCATCGAACATGGACTGTCCGTGGAGTGGCTGACAGCTGGGTCCACGGCCGCAGCAAGGAAGTGCCTCCTTATTACGTGCAAAATAATTATTCCTCCACCTAACAGCGGGGACCCATCGGACGGGCCACTGTATTTCATGAAAAAAACATTCCCCCCTGACTGCTGGAACCCACCAACTACATCTTCGCATGTAGGGAAGTGTGTCCGGGCAAAATAAAAACGATTCGCCCCCCTGACTACTGGGACCCACCAGCTACATCTTTGCACGCAAGGAAGTGCCTGACAGTCCCGACCCACCTGGTCGAAGCGTACGTAGCGTTGTCATTCTGGTCGCGAACGTGTACATACATACTGGTCGATGTAGAGGCGCGCACGTGTCGTAGTAGAGGCGCACACGTAGCATGTACATGTACGTACATCGGCTAGTGTGCAAGAAAGAAAATACAGCCACGTACGTACATATGGGCAGGGTTTCGAACGCCTACTCGCGCATACGTACGGCCAGGGCTCGTGTACATGGCTGGGTCGGAACGGAGAAACAGCGTCATCGTCGTGTTCATGGGGAGCCAACCGGCTGGGTCGGAACGGAATGCGTCGTCCTGTTCATCGGGAGGGCTTGGACGGAACAACCGATGGAAACGAGGCCTGGCGTACCGCAGAACAGAGGAAACAGCCTTGTGTTCGACCGGCCACGTTTGAAACGGGATCCTGTTCATCGGGAGGGGTCTGGCGTACGGCAAAACGGAGGAAACGGACCTCCTATGGTCGAAACGGGGGTCCTGTTGATCAGGAGGGTGTGGCGTACCGCAAAACGGAGGAAACGGACTTGTGTTGGAGCACTACGGTCGAAACGGGGTCCTGTTCATCTCCACCGTCGACCCCCTCCGGCCTCCATGGGCTGCTGTTCATCCACCGTCGACCTCCTCCAGCCTCCACCTGCGACTGTTCATCCACGGGCTCCTGTTCATCCAGCCTCCACCGCGCGCTACTCCACCAGCTACTGTTCAACCAGCCCTCTCCACGGGCTCCTGTTTAACCACCCCTCCATGGGCTACTGTTCATCCTGCCCTCCACGGGGTGGTCCAGTTCATCCTGCCCTCCACGGGGTCCTGTTCATCCAACCCCAACTGGCTCCATCGATCGGGGTACTATTCATCCAGAGGCAACACCACGGGGTCATGTTCATCCACCCCACCGGGAACTGTTCATCCAAACCCCCCAGCAACGCTCACTGTTCATCCAGAGGTAGCATCGATCGGCTTCAGTTAGCAGCAGTAGTGAAGGAATCGCTCCATTGGGTTCAGTTAACAGCCATCGATCGATCGCTCGGGTTCAGTAAC
This sequence comes from Triticum urartu, assembly GCF_056163025.1. Lineage (NCBI taxonomy): Eukaryota > Viridiplantae > Streptophyta > Magnoliopsida > Poales > Poaceae > Triticum > Triticum urartu. The sequence goes on along the minus strand of NC_141876.1, from coordinate 246,242,422 downwards.
GCATAGCCCGCAGTGCAATCGCTCAGGTTCAGTTAGAGCCCAATGCCTCGCTCGGGTTCAGTTAGAGCCCAACGCCTCACACCCAGGCGCGTGCGTGTATGAGAGACACCCGCATCGCTCGGCCCCGACCACCCACCGTAACCGGGAACACCCCGATATTTTCCTCGCCCTCGCTTCTACCATGGTTTTTTCCGTCATGGACGGCCCAAAGAATGTCATGTAGCTGCGTCTCCGGCCCGCCCAGGACGAAAAACCCATTTTCTGTCATTAAATTTTTTCATAGAAGTAGGACCCCACCACATCAATAATGATATCGTGTTTTGTGACAATTATCGTCATAGAAGTGTCATAAGTATGACATAAAAGATTTTCATTCGGCCCAAAATGTCACGGATGTGTCTTTTTTGTAGTGAGATGGGCACGTTATTTACTTCTGTAAAGAAGATAAACATACACCCATTGTTGGCATGCCTGTTCTCTCAGTTAAAATAGGAGATCACTGTTATCATGGTTTATGTGACATAGGTGCTAGCGTAAGTGCCATCCCCTTTACCCTTTATCAAGAAATTATGGATGACATAGCACCCACTGAAATAGAAGAAATATATTCCACAATTAAACTTGCTAATAGAGACACCATCACACCACTTGGGATTGTTAGAGATGTTGAAGTCTTGTGTGGGAAAATAAAATACCCTACTGATTTTGTTGTTCTTGGTTCCCCACAAGATGAATTTTGTCCCATTATCTTTGGTAGACCTTTCTTGAACACCGTTAATGCTAAGATAGATTGGGAGAAACAAACTGCCGGTGTTAGTTTTGGTGATGAATCTCATGAGTTTAATTTTTCCAAGTTTAGTAGAAAGCTTCATGAAAAAGAATTGCCTAGTGCGGATGAAATAATTGGTCTTGCCTCTATTGTTGTACCACCTACTGATCCTTTAGAACAATATTTGCTAGACCATGAAAATGATTTACATATGCATGAAAGAAATGAAATAGATAAGATTTTATTTGAACAATGTCCTCTACTTAAACACAATTTACCTATTGAAACTCTAGGAGGTCCTCCTCCACCTAAAGGTGATCCTGTGTTTGAATTAAAACAATTGCCAGACACTTTGAAATATACTTATCTTGATGAAAATAAGATATATCCTGTTATTATTAGTGCTAACCTTTCAGAACATGAAGAAGAAAGATTATTGAAAGTTATAAGGAAGCACCGAGCTGCTATTGGAAATACTCTTGGTGATTTAATGGGCATTAGTCCCACTCTATGTCAGCACAAGATTAATATGGAACCCTATGCTAAAGCCGTTGTTGATCACCAACGTCGGTTAAATCCGAAGATGAAAGAAGTGGTAAGAACGAAAATATTAAAACTTCTGGAAGCAGGTATAATCTATCCTATAGCTGATAGTAGATGGGTAAGTCCTATTCATCGTGTTCCTAACAAAGGAGGTATTACCATTGTTCCTAATGATAAGAATGAACTTATTCCACAGAGAATTGTTACAGGCTATAGAATGGTAATTGATTTTAGAAAATTAAATAAAGCAACTAGAAAGATCATTACCCTCTGCCTTTTATTGATCAAATGCTAGAAATATTATCTAAGCACACACATTTTTTGCTTCCTTGGTGGATACTCTGGTTTTTCACAAATACCTGTTTCTCAACCTGATCAAGAAAATACCACTTTTACTTGTCCCTTTTGAACTTATACTTATAGACATATGCCTTTTGGTTTATGCAATGCACATGGTACTTTTCAATGATGTATGACTGATATATTCTCCGACTTCTGTGAAAAGATTATTGAGGTTTTCAGGGATGACTTCTCTCTTTATGGGAAGTCTCTTGATGATTGTTTAAGCAATCTTGATCGGGTTTTGCAGAGATGTGAACAAATAAATCTTGTCTTGAATTGGGAGAAGTGCCACTTTATGGTTAATGAAGGTATTGTCTTGGATCATAAAATTTCTGAAAGAGGTATTGAAGTGGACAAAGCTAAGGTTGATGCAATTGAGAAAATGCCATGTCCTAAAGATGTCAAAGGTATTCGTAGTTTCCTAGGTCATGCTGGTTTCTATAGGAGATTTATCAAAGACTTCTCTAAAATTTCTAGGCCTCTTATGAATCTTTTGCAAAAGGATGTTCTTTTTTATGATGATTGTTTAGAAGCCTTTGAAACACTCACGAAAGCCTTAATTTCTGCACCTATTGTTCGACCACCCGATTGGAACTTGCCTTCTGAAATTATGTGTGATGCTAGTGATTATGTTGTTGGTGTTGTTCTAGGAAAAGAGTTGATAAGAAACCGAATGTTATTCATTATGCTAGTAAAACTCTAGATATTGCTCAACGAAATTATGCAACTACTGAAAAAGAATTCTTAGCATTGTTGTTTGCTTGTGATAAATCTAGATCTTACATTGTTGATTCAAAAATAATTGTTCAGACCGACCATGCTGCTATTAAATATCTTATGGAAAAGAAAGATGCTAAGCCTAGACTTATTCGATGGGTTCTCTTGCTACAAGAATTTGATATACATATCACTGATAGGAAATGAGCTGAGAACCCCGTAGCTGATAACTTGTCTAGGCTTGAAAATGTTCTTGATGACCCACTACCTATTGATGATAGTTTTCATGATGAGCAGTTAGCTGCAATAAATGTTGCTCATAACACTCCTTGGTATGCTGACTATGCTAATTACATTGTTGCTAAATATTTACCACCTAGCTTTACATACCAACAAAAAAAATCTTCTATTATTTAAGACATTACTTTTGGGATGACCCACATCTTTATAAAGGAGGAGTAGATGGTATTTTTAGACATTGTGTACATGAGCATGAACAGGGACAAATCCTACGGAAATGTCACCCCGAAGCATATGGAGGACATCATGCTGGAGATAGATCTGCTCACAAGGTATTGCAATCTGGATTTTATTGGCCTACTCTCTTCAAGGATGCCCTTAAGTTCGTCTTATCTTGTGATGAATGTCAAAGAATAGGTAATATCGATAAGCGTCAAGAAATGCCTATGAATTATTCACTTGCTACTTAACCATTTGATGTTTGGGGATTTGATTACATGGGACCTTTTCCTTCCTCTAATGGGTATAAACATATTTTGGTTGCTATTGATTATGTTACTAAATGGGTACAAGCTATTCAACTAGTAGTGCTGATCACAACACCTATATTAAACATTTTAAGGAAGTTATTTTCCGAAGGTTTGGAGTCCCTAGATATTTAATGATTGATGGTGGTTGACACTTTATTCATGGTGTTTTTCGTAAAATGCTTCCCAAGTATGATGTCAACCATCGAATTGCATCACCTTATCATCCTCGGTCTACTGGTCAAGTTGAACTTAGCAATAGAGAAATAAAATTAATTTTGCAAAAGACTGTCAGTAGGTCCCGGAAGAATTGGTCTAAGAAATTAGTTGATGTACTTTGGGCTTATAGAACGACATATAAAAATCCTTTGGGTATCTCTCCTTATGTCGCGGGATATCCGCGGCCACCTATGGGACTTGGCGGCCCCTTGCTGGCTCGGCGGGGGACATCGCGTTGCACAAAGAGCAGGCCAGCGTGCGGCAACATGGTAGAGAGCACGCAAGCAATTTACCCAGGTTCGGGCCACCGCGAGGCGTAAGACCCTACTCCGGCTTTGGTGGATTGATGGTGGAAATGAACGTGGTGATGTGTGGTACACTTGCCCGGCAAGGCTTGCCTCAGGGCTATGGTCACCACAAGCGTATGGCGGCTTGGGTTTGTCAAGTTTCCAACCTTCGAACCACCTCCTACGATCTCCATGGGCCTCCTTTTATAGATTAAGGGGTCACCACAATGGCAAAACAGTCATTACCCACTAATATGATAGCAAACAGTGCTATCATACCTAACTCCGCGGGCTGGCAGGGTGAATTAAATGCATCGCTCAGTGTCACATCACTAGTTGCCCGACAAGGCCTACTGGGCTTATCTCGCCAGCACCGCATCTGTTCTCTTGACACATCGCTGGACGGGTGTAACTTGTGGGTTTCTTCTGTAGGAGATGGCTGCCATGTGGCAAACGCTGCCACTTAATCACCTTGCGGCTTGACACCGCACTGATTGACAACGTGGGTCATACTTGAGTGGTTGGTGGGATGGTTCAGGCCCTGCAAGCCCCAGCAGGCACTGCCGGGGAGTCTTGGTTGCTTGCTTCAGGTGGTGGCCCGGCCCCTTGTCGGGCTCGCTTGCCCGGAGAGGGAGGCTCTTTTCTTGTCAATATCATGTTCCTTTGGCTTGATCTCGTTATCTCTAAGCTGCATGTTGGTTCTTCAAGTCTTTTGGTTCTTCAATCTCCGTCTTGCCCTTGTCTTGTCCATGCACGAGTCAGGGGAAAATGTCTACCCCTGTATATTTTCCCTGACATAAGCCCCCGGGCTTGAGCCATTCATGTCGCATGGCACGTTTAGGCCCCAAACAGTGCGCAGACACGTGGCAGGAGGAGACTGCTCATGACGGTTCTGCCGCAATGACTAGTCAACCCAACGTTCACTTTGCGCAATTACTGCGCGTTGTGGGGTCATGGGGCGGTTGAAGTGATGGTAAAATGGTAACTTTCTGAAGCATCGTGCTTCTGTCCCACTTTCCCCCCTCTTAAGAGCAGGAAAAACCGGAACAACACGATTCATCTATCTCTCTCCCCGCTCCTCCATCTTCTTCCTCCACAAGCCAAATGATAGTTCTCCATCTCGTTAATCCTTCCATCGCCACCCAATGAATTCCTCCCTCTCTGCGCTGCAGCAGCAATGGGGAAGAAACCCGTGAGGAAGTCGACGACCGCGGGGAAGGAGTTCGCCGCCGAAGAGAACAAGAGATCAGTGGAGTTGAAAAACAAACGAAGCAGGGGCATCGTCTTCGTTCCATCCAACCTGCGCGCCCTGATAACCCACAACTATAGGGGATCGCAACAGTTTTCGAGGGTTAGCAGCTAAGTTGTCAATTCAACCCAAATTTCTAGATTCGACACAAGGGGAGCCAAAGAATATTTGAAGGTGCTAGCAGATGAGTTGTCAATTCAACCACACATGGAGATTAATTATCTGCAGCAATATGATTAGTAGCAAAGTAGTTTGATAGTTTTGATAGTAGTAACAGTAGCGACGGTAATAGTAACAGTGATAGCAGTAATTTGTAGAAAGTGAACAGTGATGATAGCAGTAGTAACTTAGCAGAAACAATAAAGATAAATTCGTAGGCATTGGATCGGTAACTTCTTGGTTGATATTCATCATGTGACAGTTATAACCTAGGGCGATATGACACTAGCTCTAGTTCATCGATATAATGTAGGCATGTATTCCGTAAATAGTCATACATGCTTTATTAAAAGAACTTGCATGACATCTTTTGTCCTACCCTCCCGTGGTAGCGGGGTCCATATTGGAAACTAAGGGATATTAAGGCCTCCTTTTAAAAGAAAACCGGAACAAAGCATTAACACATAGTGAATACATGAACTCCTCAAACTACGGTTATCACCGAGACTGGGCCCAGTTGTTGTCACTCAGGGGTTGCTGGATCATAATCGTAGTAGGTGACTATAACTTGCAAGATCGGATCTAAAACATGGATATAATTATGAATTCATAAGCGGTTCAGATCTGAAATCATGGCACCAGGGCCCAAAGTGACAAGCATTAAGCATGGCAAAGTCATAGCAACATCAATCTAAGAACATAGTGGATAGTAGGGATCAATCCCTAACAAAACTAACTCGATTACATGATGAATCTCATCCAACTCCTCACCGACCAGCAAGCGTACGAAGGAAATACTCACTCCCGGTGGGTAGCATCATGGAATTGGCGATGTAGAAGGGTTGGTGATGATGAGGAACGAAGACCCCCCTCTCTAGAGCCCCAAACGGACTCCAGATCTGCCCTCCCAAGGAAGAACAAGGCTTGGTGGCGGCTCCGCCTCGTGGATCGCAATAATTATTTTTTCCTGATTTTTTTGGAATAATTTTATTTTATAATATCAGGGGGGGTCATCATTAGGGCCACCAGGTGGGTACAACCCACCTGGGCTCGCCAGGAGAGGGGGCCGCGCCCTGGTGGGTTGTGCCCACCCAGGGGCCCCTCTCTTGTGGATCTTGGCTCCAGAAATTCTTATTACTGGTATAAAAAATCCTCGCAAAGTTTTGTTCCATTCCGGAACTTTTATTTCTGCACAAAACCAACACCATGGTAGTTCTGCTGAAAAAACGTCAGTCCGGGGTTAGTTTCATTCAAACCATGCAAATTAGAGTCCAAAACATGAGTAAAAGCATGAGAAAAAGTAGATACGTTGGATACGTACCAACTCCCCCAAGTTTAAACCTTTGCTTATCCTCAAGCAATTCAGTTGATAAATTGAAAGTGAGAAAGGAAAACTTTTACGAACTCTTTTGCTCTTGCTTGCATAAATAAGCTGAAACAGCACCCAGGTTTTCAACCAGCATTATAGTTAACCATGTCGACAATAACTCTTGAAGATTATAATGATTTATGACATGATCAGCTAGCGAGCAATAATAAGATATCTCAAATGGCAACACATTGTCAAAACAACCATGATATAATATGACAATAATGGTATCTCGCTAGCCCTTTCTGAGACCGCAAAACATAAATGCAGAGCACATCTGAAGTTCAAGCAGCGACTAAACATTGTAATTCATGGCAGAAAAGATCCAGTCATGATGCACCCAACATTAGCTATACACAATGCATAAATCATGACCGTTGTGCTCTACTCAGTTTCTGGTGCTTGTTTTTAGAAGGTGGTGACACAACATAAAAGTAAATAGAAAGTCCCTTTGGAGAGGGAAGTAGTGATTTGCAGAGGTGCTAGAGCTCAATTTTTAAAACAGAGATGAACGAAATTTTGAGACATGAACCCTTCTCATTCACTTCACGACCATCAGTTATCAACATCTTCCATTCTAAGCACGCTAGTGGCGGTTCCCAAGTGGAAAGTAAAGGTTTACTCCCCCTCCACCATCCATCACACTCCCCGGCTTGTCCGAAACTACGGGTGCCGTCCATACCAACATCAGTCCCGGAGGAGTTTTGTTTAATTATTTGCATTTTTGAGTTCAGGACTGGGAATCGCTATTACCGCCCATTTCCTCATGTGATGGCGAGTGAATAAACAATCAACATGAGGATAAAATGCTTAGCACGGAAGATATCGACCACCTCCTGTCGTTCCATGAACGATCCAGGCACATAAAAAGGGTAATTTTTTAGAAGTTTTTAGAGCTGGCACATGCAAATTTACTTAAGACGACAGGGTAATACCGTATATAGGTAGGTATGGTGGACTTATCTGGAATAACTTTGGGTTAAAGGTTTTTGATGTACACGCAGAATTCCCACTTAGTACAGGCGAAGGCTAGAAAATTAAGATTGGGAAGCGGCCAACTAGAGAGCAACAACAATCATAACCAGGCATTATGCATAAGTAACATTGGACACTAGCATGAGTAGGATATGAACACCATGAACATAAATATTATAGAGGTTATGTTGGATTTGATTCAACTACATGCATGAACATGTACCAAGTCAAGCCACTCGAACATTCAGAGGAGGATACCATATCATCATACTACATCACAATCATTTTAAAGCTATGTTGATATCCAAGATAAATCATTACCCACTCCCAGCTACTTATGCATGGCATTAGTAACTATAATCTCCAATTGTCATTACAAACATGTTTAATCATAATGGGCTGAATCATGGGCACTAGGTTAAAGATATTTACACAGACAGGACAAGTCGAGTTCATACCAGTTTCTCTTTGCCACGGCTAGTTCATCGAATATCATCATTATTGCCTTTCACTTGCACGACCGAATGATATGAAAATAATAATAGTGCAAGAGTGCCATGGACTAAGATGGAATCTGCAAAACATTTTATTCAACAGGAGAAGACGAGGTAAAATGGGCTATTATTAGTTCAACAGTTATTCATATGAGAGCCACTCAACATTTTCATAGTGGTCTCCTCCTCGGTACAACTCGAATAAAAGAAAAGAATTTCAGAGAAACACACTGAAATATTTTTGGAGTTTTTGTTTTTTCTTCAACAAGCAAATAAAAAGCAAAAACGAGAAAAACTATTTACACGGGAAAGCTCCCAACAAGCGAAAGAAGAACAATGAAATATTTTTGGATTTTCTTTTAGTACTAATACTAAGCATGCATAGAAAGTAAATTACAACAACTAATTTTTTGGTTTTTTCTAAAGTTTTAACAAACACACAAGAAGAAAGCAAGAAAATAAATCTAAGCATGGATGATACAACGAAAAAGTGTGAACACTGACAAATGGAATGATATGTGAACATGAATATAATGTCGGTGAGAAACACGTACTCCCTCAAGCTTAGGCTTTTGGCCTAAGTTGGTAATCGATCAATAGCATGGAGCGTAGTAGTCGGCATGGTAGCTCACGGAGGCTCTCGGTGCGGAGGCCTTAGCATGTCGTGCCGCCAACACTGCTGCGTTGTGAGCTCGGGCTTCGCTCCCAAGAACAAAATATATTTCCTTGATGTGATAATTAAAGAGAGCAGGCATAGGAAAATATATGTCCACAACATGTGATTGGTTAAACAACAAATTATAAGTGAAGTTATCAGCCCTTCCCTTGAGAATCTTATGCTCCTTTAAGGCATCAAAATCTAAATATCGAGTGGGTAGGATAGGGTCGAAGGGCAAAGGTGAAACACCCAGTCCTCGTGCTAAACGTGTGGCATAAATTCCACCATAGAACCAGACACTTTTGGCATTATGCTGAAGTCTACGTGCAACAATTTCTCCAAGGTTATAATTCCTTTCACCAGTGAGAGTGGTGTGAATGAGGCTCAAGTCTGGTGAACAAAGTATGCTACAGTGTTGCTTGCCTACTATGCATTTCCCGTTAAATAATGCAAGGTATTGAATTACTGGAAAGTGAATGCTCTTTATTCTTCCTTGCCTTACTCCCCTATTTTCACCGTAACAAAGGCTAGTCAAGAAGGTCTCATACTCAGCCTTTGCTGTCTCATCAAGTGAAACCCCAAAATGGAAGTTTGCAATGGTAAGCAAAATTTTCTAGTGGAATAGTAAATGGTTCATCATAAAGCATAAACGACACCCTAGACTCACATGGAAAATATTTAAATCCTTTGACAAATGATTCAGTGAGAAGATGGCACTGTTCACACTTATTTGAGATGTAGGGACAGAGACCGGCATTATGAACATATTGCTCAAATTCCTCTTTGATGCCCACCTACATCATATACTCATTGCAAGGCCATAAGCATGTTTTGGTGGCGGCATCTTGCGTGGAACTTTCACTTGGTTCAACGTAAGACCGACGGGCAGAACTGTCACTAGAGGATGCCCCCGAGGATCGTCTCCTCGAAGAACTCCTTCCAAATAGGTTCATCATGTCTTCGTACAATTTTCTGAAAATAAAAATTTTGGAGTGACAAAAATTTCTCAGCAAAACTTTGTAATATTGATAGCAACTACTCATAGGGATACATAGAAGACATAACAAGCATTCAAACAACTTAGAACACTAAGAGTTCAACATGCAAGCATATTTACAGCAGCACCAAGAGTAACTAATTATTCAAAGTACAAACCACTAAAACAAAAACTAATTGGACAAATGGTGAAGTCACATACCAAGCAACAATCCCCTGAAACAGTTTCTGAAATGAAGCTTCGAGCAAAGAGATCAAAATTGGCAGCAAAATGAGCAAGAACACGGGAGAGAGAGCAATGGAGATTTTTTCTAGAGGTAAGTAAGGGGGCCACGTGGGGACCACAACCCACCAGGGCATGCCTGGGGGTGCTGGTGCGCCCAGGTTGGTTGTGCCCACCTGGTGCGGCTCCCTCTGATTATTTTTGCACCAAAAATTCTTAAATATTCAAGAAAAAATCATATGAAATTTTGATAGCATTCTGAGAACTTTTATTTTTGGGTCTTGTTTTATTGCACGGGAAATTCAGAAAACAGAAAAAACATGGCATTTATTTTAGTTAACTAATAAAAATAGAGAATAAAAGGTAGGGACAGAAAGTAGTGCTTACTAAATTCATCAACTTTGCACCGCTAAAAAATGATCCATTAATAAGGTTGATCAAGTCTTATTAACAACCACTTTCGATTAGCATGAAACAAAAGAACTTTCGTAAATCACTAAGTTACGTCAATGGGGATATGCATTTCCCCAACAATAAGCATTTCATATTTCTTTTTGACAGTAGGTAGAGGTATTTGAAAACTTCCAATAGTGATTGTCGGAGATTTTTCAATAACAATAATACCATTCACTTGGAATTGTTTCTTTGAAAAGTGCACCGTATGCTCATTACCATTGATATGAAAAGTGACCTTGCTTTTATTGCAATCAATAAGAGGCCCTATCGTATTCAAGAAGGGTGTACCAAGGATAATCGACATGTTGTCGTCCTCGGGCATCTCAAGTATAACAAAGTCAGTCAAAATAGTAACATTAGGAACAACAACGGGAACATCCTCACAGATACCGATAGGTATGGCAGTTGATTTTTCATCCATTTGCAAAGATATTTCAGTAGGTGTGAGTTTATTCAAGTCAAGTCTTTTATATGAAGAGAAAGGCATAACACTAACACCAACTCCTAAATCACACAAAACAGTTTCACATAATTCTTTTTGATAGAGCAAGGTATAGTTGGTATTCCCGGATCTCTATGTTTTTAGGTACTCCATCTTTAAAAGTATAATTAGCAAGCATATTGGATATTTCAGCTTCCGGTATTTTTCTCTTATTTGTGATGATTTCTTTCATATACTTTGCATAAGGAGGCATTTTCAAGATATCAGTCAAGCGAGTACGCAAAAAGAGTGGCCTCAGCATTTCAGCAAAGCGTTCAAATTCTTCATCATCATTATTTTTAGTTGACTTGGGTGGAAAAGGCATAGGTTTTTGAACCCACGCTTCTCTTTCTTTACCGTGTTTCCTGGCCACAAAGTCTCTTTTATCATATCTTTTATTTTTAGGTTGTGGGTTATCAAGATCAACAGGTGGTTCTATATATCAACATCATTATCTGGATCTTTTTCATTGTTTGGTTGAGAGTCTTCATGAACCTCATCAATATCTTTTTCATTATCGTTAGGTGAGTGTTCATTTCCAAACTGAGTTTCAACATCAGAGATAGAAACTTCATTATCATTATCAGGAGGTTTCTCTATTTCAGGTTCACTAGGAGTGTCAAAGTCCTATCATTTTTCTTTTTCTTTTTCTTCCTAGAAGGACTAGGTGCACTAGTGTTAGCTCTTTGTGAATCTTGTTCAATTCTTTTAGGGTGTCCCTCAAGATAAAGTGGTTCCTGAGTCATTTTACCTCCTCTAGTTTCAACTCTAACAACAAACTCATGCATATTATGATTCATTTCATCTAGTAATTCTCTTTGATATTTTAGCAACTTGTTCTAATTGAGTTTTAACCATAGAAGCATGTTTTCCAACACCTCTAACATCATTTGATAGTCTAAATAACAAGTCACTCAAGCGAGCAATCATATCAGAATTGTATTTCAGTTGTTTCATAACATTTGCATTCAAGTGATCTTGTTTTCTAATGTAGTTTTCAAACTCATAAAGGCATTGACTAGGATGCCTATTGTGAGGATTATCGTTATCACTGAACTTCATAAGAGAACTTACCTCTACCACCTTGGTCATTGGTGGTGTATTAAGCCCATGTATTTCTTCAATAGGAGGTAAATTTTTAGGGTCGCGCTAACTGCCACACGTGTGGCAGGAAGGGAGACGCACCACACATCTCTAATGTAAATAGATTGCCATGTCATCGCATGCATGCATGTAGGAATCTTTTTGGATTTTCAGTTTTTAAAATGTTTTATCTCTTAAACGAAAAATCCGATTGAAAATCCGTTTTCACCATTAAATCCCTCGCGATGAGATCTTTGAAACTAGATCCCATGTTGATATGTTTTGATGAATTTTTTTTGGATTAAAAGTTGCCATGTCTATTGCATATGAATTGCCATGATGTTTACACTGAAGTTGCCATGATATGTTTCAGCTATTTTCTTCTACATTTAAAAGTAAATTTTGACATTTATAAAACGGGGAATTAAGAAACTAGACTTGCCATGAACCATAAACTAAAATTGCCATGATACATGCATGCAAAATTGCCATGGTTCATACAAAAAATAATTTTCATGGTTAAAGTACTGGAGTTGCCATCATCAAAATACTAAAATTGCCATGATCTACAAACTAAAATTGCCACATGGCAACTTTAGTTTAAGCCCTATGGCAACTGCAGTGTAAACATCGTGGCAACTTCTGGCAAAAAAAATCGTCGAAACATATCAACATGGGGTCTAGTTTTGAAGATCTCGTCGAGACGGATTTAATGGTGAAAACGAATTTTTAGTTCACTTTTTTATTTAGGAGATACAACATTTTTAAGCTGAAAACCAAAAAAATTTCCGCTGATGTCATCTATTCATACGTGGCAAAATGAGTGATGATGGAGGCATGTGGGCGATGTGCAAACGCCCACACGTGTGGGCATTAACATTTCCGAATTTTTAACATACTCAACTTTAATACCTTTTTCCTTCATAGATTTCTTTGCCTCTTGCATATCTTTAGGACTGAGATATAATATACCCCTTTTCTTTGGAGTGGGTTCAGGCGGTGGTTCAGGAATAGTGCAATCATCATAATTTTTCAGTATGTTGTTCAATATTTCTTCAGCTTAAGCAATAGTTCATTCCCTGAAAACACAACCAGCACAACTATCTAGGAAGTCCCTAGAAAGATCGGTTAGTCCATTATAGAAGATATCACGTAGTTCATTTTTCTTAAGAGGATGATCAGGCAAAGCATTACGTAACTGGGAAAGCCTCCCCCAAGCTTGTGGGAGACTCTCTTATTTAGTTTGCACAAAGTTAAATATTTCCTGTAAGGTAGCTTGTTTCATATGACCAGGAAAATATTTTTTAGAGAACTAATAAATCATATCCTGGGGACTACGCACACAACCAGGAGCAAGAGTATTGTACCAAGCTTTAGCATCATCCTTTAATGAGAAAGGAAATAACTTGAGAATAAAGTAATAACGAGTTTTCTCATCATGAGTAAAAAGGGTGGCTATGTCATTCAACTTAGTAAGATGTGCCACAACAGTTTCAGTTTCATAACCATGGAAAGGATCAGATTCAACCAAAGTAATTAACTCTGGGTCGACTGAGAATTCATAATCCTTATCATCAATACAGATAGGTGAAGTTGCAAACTTAGGATCACATTTCATTCTAGCATTCAGAGATTTTTCTTTATACTTGTGTAGTAATTTCTCTAGATCATCTCTATCATTGCAAGCAAGAATATCTCTAGTTGCTTCTTCACTCATAACATAACCTTTTGGTACCTTAGGCAATTCATATATAGCAAGGCTAGTTCTAGTAGGTGTTTCAGGAGTTTCAGTTTCAAGCTCATCATCAGATTCAACAACATCATGTTGTATAAGTCTACCAATTTTTCTATCAAGAAATTCACCAAGTGGCACATCATCATTATCAAGCAAGGTACTAGCATCATCATAAGCATCATTCATAGTAGAAGTAGCATCATAACTGGATGGCAGTTCCTTACCTCCCCTCATCCTTGAGGGAAATATCTTAGTATTTGGATCCTTCAGATTCTTCATAGTGATAATATCATAATAATCCCAAGTGACTCAACAAATATAGCTATGCTCCCTGGCAACGGCGCCAGAAAAAGGTCTAGATAACCCACAAGTATAGGGGATCGCAATAGTTTTTGAGGGTAGAGTATTCAACCCAAATTTATAGATTCAACACAAGGGGAGCCAAAGAATATTTGAAGGTGTTAGCAGCTGAGTTGTCAATTCAACCACACCTGGAGATTAACTATCTGCAGCAATATGATCAGTAGCAAAGTAGTTTGATAGTTTTGATAGTAGTAACAGTAGTGACGGTAACGGTAACAGTGATATCAGTAATTTGTAGCAAGTGTAACAGTGATGATAGTAGTAGTAACTTAGCAGAAACAATAAGGATAAATTCGTAGGAATTGTATCGGTAACTTGTTGGATGATATTCATCATGTGACAGTTATAACCTAGGGCGATACAACACTAGCTCCAGTTCATCGATATAATGTAGGCATGTATTCCATAAATAGTCATACGCGCTTTATTAATAGAACTTGCATGAGATCTTTTGTCATACCCTCCCATGGCAGCGGGGTCCATATTGGAAACTAAGGGATATTAAGGCCTCCTTTTAATAGAGAACTGGAACAAAGCATTAATACATAGTGAATACATGAACTCCTCAAACTACAGTCATCACTAAGAGTGGGCCTGGTTGTTGTCGCTCCGGGGTTGCCAGATCATAACCGTAGTAGGTGACTATAACTTGCAAGATCGGATCTAAAACATGGATATAATGATGAATTCGTAAACGGTTCAGATCTGAAATCATGGCACTCGGGCCCAAAGTGACAAGCATTAAGCATGGCAAAGTCATAACAACATCAATCTAAGAACATAGATGTTACTAGCGATCAGGCCCTAACAGAAGTAACTCGATTACATGATGAATCTCATCCAACTCCTCACCGACCAGCGAGCCTACGAAGGAATTACTCACTCCCGGTGGGGAGCATCATGGAATTGGCAATGGAGAAGGGTTGGTGATGACGAAGAATGAAGATCTCCCTCTCCGGAGCCCCAAACAGGCTCCAGATCTACCCTCTCGAGGAAGAACAGGGCTTGGCGGCGGCTCCGTCTCGTGGATCACGATAATTCTTTCTCCCTGATTTTTTTTGGAATAATGTGATTTTATAGTATGAGGGGGTCATTAGCAGGGCCACCAGGTGGGTACAACCCACCTGGGTGTGCCAGGAGAGGGGGGCGCGCCCTGGTGGGTTGTGCCCACCCAGGGGCCCCTCTCTGGTGGGTCTTGGCTCCAGAAATTCTTCTTATTGGTATAAAATATCCTCGCAATGTTTCGTTCCATTCCAAGAACTATTATCTCTGCACAAAAAACAACACCATGGTAGTTCTGCTTAAAACAGCGTCAGTCCGGGGTCAGTTTCATTCAAATCATGCAAATTAGAGTCCAAAACAAGAGTAAAAGCGTGAGAAAAGGTAGATATGTTGGAGACGTATCACGGCCTCGTCCTCCAGGCGAAGTACGGGTACCTGTGGGGGCGACCTGTCGAGAAGAGACACGGGGCTCCCATATTCTTTGAGGTGGGTGAGGTGGATCCTCTTAACTCTTATCGGTTCTTTGTAGCATATTTCATCTGTGGGTTGTGCCCTCCTTTTTCTGAGTTCTTTGTAGCAATCATGAACATCTACGGGTTCCACCTCCTTGATTTCACGCCAAATGCAATGGCGACCATGGCCATCTTCGCGCATTTGTGCGAGAATTTCGTCGAGGTGAAGCCCAATGTGGATCTATTCCGTCATTACTTCGTCTCATGGGTGGAGAGCAAGATGATCCGCTCTGGGATTATTAGCTGGATACCTCAGTCGAAGAAGGACTACCTCTCGGGGCATTTGCGCGAGAGATAGGATGAATGGAGAGGGGATTGGTATTGGATTCAGGACGAGAAAACCCCTATGTTTTGTTAAGCGTGGCAAGAGTGCGTCGAGCGCGACAAGGATTGGAGCGCCAAGGGTCTCTCTGATGACAGGTTGCGCCCGACAATCAATAGGAACATCCGCCAACCGGCTGCCGGGTTAACCATCGAGCATGTGGGGGCAGATTTCCTTCTCCACCACATCTCACCGCTGCTGGACAGGGACAGGCCCGCGTGGCTATACGGTGGCGTTGCGGACAGGATGAGACTCTTCCTGAGGCTAGCTAACAACCTGTGGGTCTATGGCCACGCTTCGCTGTGCGACCAGTTATTTGGTAGATTTGAGATTTTGAAGCTCCCGACAACCGTCATCCCCCTGAACATCAACTCTACTCGGGATCAAATATTGAAGTGGATGCTGGACTGCAATGCCGAGGGAGTGTCGGGCTCTTGGCAGCTCCCTTCTCTCGACGAAGAGCTCCAGTGGTCGAGCACCTTGGTGGAGAAGGCCACCAGGGATAAAGGGGAGATGTACAAATGCACCTCTGCTTCGGAGGTTGCATTCATTCTGAAGAGGGTCCCAGAGGACAAAGATGCCCGCTGCGCAGAGATGGGAAATGCCGCAAAGGCTGGGAAAGGCAAAGGGAAGGCTGGGAATGGGAGCTCATCCCAGGGCGGCAGCGAGGCGCAAGCCACAGATGACACTGCCAGGGAAAACTTCGCCGGGCTGGACGCTCTGGCCATGGCAGCAAAGGAGCTCCAGGAAAGAGAGGAGGCGGAGAGGGAGGGGGATGCGACTATGGCCCCTGGAGAAGAATGGCTTGCGGCGGGACTGCGAGCCCCTGCGCCGGACCCAGACCAGCGCACCCGTAGACGCGCCGCCGACAGAGGAGCGGCGTCCTCCCACCCAGCACCGTCCACCAAGAAATTGAAGAAGACATCCGCCAAGATCAACAAGGCCGGCGGGGCGTGCCGTCAATCTCCTCGTCTTGCTTAGGTCAAAGCACCTCCCGGCAGATGGCCGGTGACTATAGAGACGGAGTCCAGTTCCAATTCTGGCTCGAGTTCTTCACAGAGCTCATCTCCCCGGGAGCCCTTGATGCCGCGGCAAGCACTGAAGCTGCCGGTGAGCTCCATCCTTCCACCTCAGAAGAGATTACGAGAGTCCCCTCCTCCCATGGAGTTCAACTTGAACTCCATGCTTATTGCAGAAGAGTAAGGAGAATTTCCCTTTGCGGTAAACATCTTCCTGTGAAAATTTTGAATGCTTTCACTGACTGACCTCTTGTTCTTGTTTATCGTTGGCAGGGAAGCGTAGGAGGAGGCGGAGACCCTCATCCACCACTCCCGAAGGAAGCTCCAGCGCCTTGGGTCGCTGAAGGGTGCAGGGGGTTTGACCTCGGTGGGGAAGGATGCAGAAGACGCCGCGTTGAGCCCCCAATCCATCTCCCGACCTAGGAGCGGGGACTCAACCCCGCCCGCTGGAGATGAGGGAGACAGCCCTTCTGCCCCTTCACACGAAGGTGGGGACGAAGCACCATGCGACGTGCCTCTCTTGGAGGAGCATGCATCCCCTGCTGCCCAAGCTGAGGATGTCATCATGGAATCCTCTACAGCAGAGACGGCGCAGAAAGCTACCAGGACTTCTCCGGCAGAGGGCGAGGCCCGTGACCCGGCAACGACTGTTGTCGGGGAAACATAAACCCCTACCCGACAGACTTCTTCAGGTATCTAGTTTATCCTTTCTTCTCTTCCATACTCTGGCTGCTTCCACCGGCTCCTTTATTTGCTTCGAACCTTCCATTCTTACGTTTGTTTTCTGGCTCCTTCCAGCCGCAGCCCCCCAGGCCGAGGAACCATACTTGTTGGAAGTGGTGGCGGACATAGGGAGGTCAGCCGTAGATGAGGACGCGAAGGTCGCGGCTGATGAAGGGTAGAATCTCGTAGCCGGGGGAACGCATGGTTCCTAGACAGTGAAGGAGCACTCTCTGGAGAGCCCCCCAATGGAGGAAGTGGACGCCGAGGTGAATATTCCTCTTCAAACTGTGGGTACACTCCCCTCTGCCGGGGCGCTATGGATGCCCCGCCATCTTCCTCGAGCACACTGGCCGTGGTGTCGTTGTTGCCTGATATCGGAGCCCCCAGCCCATCTTTGACAGACATAGAGCTTGATGAAGAGCCTCAACATCTTTTGGCCCCACTACATCTACAAGGTGGGGAGGGCGATGATACCGCCGCCATCACCATCGATTTCTCCTTCATCAAATCCACGACGGCGGGCTTGAAGGAGATGCAGGACCGACACAACCAGAAGTGCTAGGAGCTCAAGGAGCGGAGCGAGTCCGCCGTCAAGGTGGATCAGAAGCTAAAGGACAAGTGTCTGGAGTTGCATGAATGGCATGACAAGCAGTTCAAGGCGCTCATGAAGCAGCAAGAGATCCTTCGGATAATGACGGAGGATGCCGTGGCTCTGGAGAGGCGTCTGGCATATCACAAAGCATCTTTGGATGCCAGGGAGCAAGAGATCTCCCTTCGGGAGGAGAATAAGCCACCCTCTGTGCCAAGGACGAGAGTTTGGAGACCTTGGTGCATCAGTGCACCAAAGAATTGAAGGATGAGCACGGGGCTGCCCTTGACACCCTTGCTACTGACCACGCCACCCAGCTGAAGAAGCTTGTTGAAGATCTGGATGCTGCATCCTCTGCTAAGGCTGAGCTCGACCGATAGGTGGCCAAATTGAATGAAGACCTTGCCAGGAGCGCCAAGGAGGTGGAGGTACTAAAAGAATAGGCGGGGCAAGCAGAGCTCCATTTGTCAGATGTGCAGTCACAACTCTCCTCCAAGACCCAAAGCCTTGAAGCTACCAACAACAACATTTCTGATATGATGGCAAGGATTGGCTCCTTGTAGCAATCGCCAGAGTCCCTTGAGTCCCGGCAGCAGCTGCTATCTAAAGAGTTGGAAAATGCCAAGCGCCTCTGGCAAGATGCAGAGGACAAGTTAAAGAATCCGGTCGACATGAGTGTCAAGCTGGCGAGCAGGAGGTCCAGAGTGTCAAGCTGGGGATATTCTTCAACATGTTGGTTAACAAGCTGAAGGTGCATGAAGAGGGGAGGGGCGAGCGCTTTGCGACCGAGTCGTGGAGGCTTTCTCGCGACGCCCTCTTCATGGTTCTGAGCAACATCGCTTGTCGCCACCCAGAGCTCGACCTTGGTGATGGCTTCAAGAAGCCGCTAGTGGGTGCTGACGTTGCCGCTGCCGAGGAGAAGGCTGCTCCCATTGCTGACAGGGTTCTCCGTGTTTAAGTTATCCCTTCTGGTCCTGTAATAGAACATGATGCACATTTTGTGTTTAGTCGCCTTATCTCTAGTGTTTGTGCGAGGTGGATACTTCTAGCTGGATCTTTGAGTGCGTGTTTATCCCTTTTAACCCTATATGCTTGTGTTCGTACGATCAATTCCTATGTATGTTCTGGATGCCTGCCGATATCATATTGTCGCGTTTGTCGTAAGGGTCTGGCCCTTCACAGTCACTTTGGCGTGGATGTGTCTCGGCATGTTTTTCCTAGGTAGCTCTCGGCACAGCCTCTCGTCCTGCGAGCATGCCTCTGGACAGGATGATGGAGCGACAAAACAAACTAACCGAGGTTCCATCACATGAGGGTTTTCACAATACGAACACTTGCTAGGGTGAAGGGATAAATGACTGTGGAAATCTGAAATGTATCAAACATAAGTGATAACGTGGACTTAGCTTTCGTTTTAAGCTTCTTTCCCATCTAGGGGGTTGCTTGTGTTCGACGCGTCCGCGGCGCCCGCGGGAGTAGAGGGCAATCTAGTGGCTTCTTCACTCCCGGAAAGGGCCAGCAAGCATTCCTTGTGACCGGCGGTCATAGGGGCATTGTGGTGAGCTTCCCTGGTCCTCTTCTCTTTTGCTTCCCTCCCCTTGAGTCAGTACGACAGCTGCCATCACATGGATCATGCCAATGCAGGTAGCCTCGCCAAAGCATGCTTTCTGGGGAATCAATCGACGGACTCATACCAACATTTTGCTCAGGATTACCCACAGCGGGCGAAATACTGGACCGAGCATCGCGTGGTAATCTCTACGTCGACGATGCCGAGGCTAAAGCAGTTAGACTATTGACGAGTTGGAGGGATAGGAGGGAGGGAGCTCGTTCCCACATGCCTTGTGCCCCTTTCCTCCGGGCAATGCTCAGATGGTGATAACGCCATATGAGCCGCAGGAGTTAATCTATTGCCATCGATGGTGGCCTTGGTCGTAACCATCACCACGGCGAATCCTGGAGAGCGACAACGCGGTGAAAGAGTGGATCTTCCCCCCCCCCCCCCGCTTCGCTTCTGCGTCACCGTGGGCGCCACGGTCGATGGCGTCATCAAAGATGGAGACGGTGTTGAAGATGATGTGCTGCGCATGCTTTCAGGTTCGCACAAGTGAGCCGCCTACCTGGCGCGCCAAAGATGTCGCGGGATATCCGTGGCCACCTATGGGACCGGGCGGCCCCTTTCTGGTTCGGCGGGGGACATCGCGTTGCATAAAGAGCAGACTAGTGCGTAGCAGCACGACAACAAGCACACAAGCAATTTACCCAGGTTCGGGCCGCCGCGAGGCGTAAGACCCTACTCCTGCTTTTGTGGATTGATGGTGGAAATGAACGTGGTGGTGCGTGGTACACTTGCCCGGCAAGGCCTGCCTCAGGTCTATGGTCACCACAAGTGTATGGTGGCTTGGGTTTTTGTCAAGTTTCCCACCCTCGAACCCCCTCCAACGATCGCCATAGGCCTCCTTTTATAGATTAAGGGGTCACCACAGTGGCAAAGCAGTCATTACCCACTGATATGATAGCAAACAGTGCTATCATACCTAACTCTGTGGGCTGGCAGAGTGTATTAAATGCACCGCTCAGTGTCACATCACTAGTTTCCCGGCAAGGCCTGTTGGGCTTATCTAGCTGAAAGTGCAGCTATCCCTGGGTGGTTTTGGTAATTCTTAACAACATATAGCTCATTGAGCTAATGATATCTCAAGATAAATATTTTAGGAAAGCTCAATGATTGGCATGGCATGGATTAGAAATGCGGACCCCTCAAAATGCTAAGGACAAAAGCTTGGCTCCAGCTCTAAAGCTCAAGACTCTACCTTTTACTTTTAGTGATGCAAGATCACATTGAGTCCATAGGAAAAGCCAATACTATTAAAAGGGGACGAGGTGTTGCTTGCTCAAAATGCCTAGTGATATGCTCCAAAAACCCTCAACTACTTTCTTATATCCACATATGTCCCAAACCAAAAGTCAAACTCGGCCCCACTGAAATTTTCTATCCGGCGCCACCGAGTTCATTTGACATAGCCACTGCCACAAACCCTAGTCACTTCGGTCTTACCGATAGGGATCTCGGTCTCATCGAGATGGGATTACAAACTCTCTGTTTTGCTTCGTAATGTTTCAGTCCAACCGAGATGAGCGATCGATCCCACCGAGTTCGCAATACAAACTCTCCGTTTCCCCTTCGTAACGTTTTGGTCTCATCGATATGAGCGAATCGATGCCACTGAGTTTGCCTGACCAACTCTCTGGTTAGCTTATTACCAAAATTGGTCCCACTGAGTTTGTGTAATCGGTCTTACTGAGATTATGTTATTTCCTAACCCTGATGAAATCGGTCACACTGAGTTGACATGTCAGTCCCACCGAAAAGCCTAACATTCACTTTTTGAACTAAATCGGTCTGAGCGAGTTTCATTATTCAGTCCCACCGAGTTTGGTGATTTGTGTGTAACGGTTAGATTTTGTGTGGAGGCTATGTATACCCCTCCACACACTCTTCATTCATGGAGAGAGCTATCAGAACATTCCTACACTTCCAACATTCATTTTCTAAGAGAGAACCACCTACTCATGTATTGAGACCAAGATATTCCATTCCAACCATGTGAATCTTGATCTCTAGCCTTCTCCAAGTTGCTTTCCACTAAAATCTTCTTTTCACCAAATCCAAATCAGTGAGAGAGAGAGAGTTGAGTGTTGGGGAGACTATCATTTGAAGCACAAGAGCAAGGAGTTCATCATCAACACACTGTCTATTACCTTTTGGAGAGTGGTGTCTCCTAGATTGGTTAGGTGTCACTTGGGAGCCTCCGACAAGATTGTGGAGTTGAATCAAGGAGATCGCCTACTTCGTGAAGATCTACCCTAGTGAGGCAAGTCCTTCGTGGGCGATGACCATGGTGGGATAGACAAGGTTTCTTCTATGTGGACCCTTCATGGGTGGAGCCCTCCACGGACTCGCGCAACCGTTACCCTTTGTGGGTTGAAGTCTCCACCAACGTGGATGTACGATAGCACCACCTATCGGAACCACGCCAAAAATCTCCGTGTCTACATTGTGTCTGCTCCCTCCAAACTCCTCCCTTTACCTTCATCTGCAATGTTTTACATTCCGTTGCTATACTCTTAGACTTGCATGTGTAGGTTGATTGCTTGACTAGTGCTAAGTTGCTAAAATCTGCCAAGACTTAAAATTGGGAAAAGGCTAGATTTTTATTTGGTCAAGTAGTCTAATTACCCCCCCCCCTCTAGACATACTTTCAATCCTAAAAGTGGTATCAGAGCTTTGGTCTCCATTTGCCTTGATTTCCGTAGCATTTGGTGATCACAGCCTTGGTTTCACAACCTAGGAGAGTATGGCATCTAGTGAGGGAAATTACCACCGTAGAGGTCCTTACTTTGACGGTACTAATGTTGCTAGTTGGAAGCATAAGATGAAAATTCATATTCTTGGACATAACCCCGTCGTTTGGGCTATTGTGTGTATTGGCTTGCAAGGTGAATTCTTTGATGGGAAAGAACCAAACCGTGAAGCTACCCCGGAAGAGTTGAAGATGCTGCAATACAATGCTCAAGCTTGCGATATCCTCTTCAACGGATTGTGCCCCGAAGAATTCAAAAAAATCAGTCATCTTGACAATGCAAAGGACATTTGGGATACTTTGATTGATATGCACGAAGGTACCGACTCCGTCAAGGAATCCAAATTGGATGTGCTTCAAAGTCAACTTGACAAGTTCAAAATGAAGGATGGTGAAGGTGTCGCTGAAATGTACTCTAGGATTGCTCTCATCACAATTGAGATTGCCGGCTTAGGAAGTGAAGAGATGACCGATAGATTCATCATCAAGAAGATCCTAAGAGCCTTGGATGGAAAATATGATACCGTGTGTACATTGATTCAAATGATGCCCAATTACAAAGATCTCAAGCCAACGTAAGTCATTGGAAGAATTGTTGCTCATGAGATGTCACTCAAGGATAAGGAAGAGCTTCACAATAAGTCAAGTGGTGCTTAAAAGCCTCATGTGATGCTCCTACATCATCAAGTGAGAAACAATCCTTCAATGAAGAATTGAGCCTAATGGTGAAGAACTTCAACAAGTTCTACAAGAGTAGAACCAAGGAAAGAAGTTCCAAGTCAAGGTCCTACAATGACAAAAGATCTTCGAGTCATGAACGTAATTGCTACAATTGTGGAAGACCCGGACACTACTCCAATGAGTGTATGGCTCCCTACAAAAGAAGAGAAGATTCACCCAAAAGAAGAAGTAGAAGAGAAGAATCACCACCTAGAGAGAGAAGGAGTGGAGATGAACGTTATGAATGAAGAATATCACGGAGAAGCAAGGATTCGGGAAGGAAGGACAAATCATCACGGAGCTACACAAATCGAAGACATCAAGCTCATGTTGGTAAATGGGTATCCGACTCCGACTCCGACAATCACTCCGAGATAAGTTATCACTCCGACTCCTAATATACTCAAGATGAAGGTGTTGCCGGTCTAGCACTTGTATCAACCATCTCCTACGACATATTTGACTCACCAAATGAAGGAATTGGAATATGCTTCATGGCTAAAGGCCCAAAGGTATCACACCCCAAGTATGTTGATTTCAATAGTGATGAAGATGATTTGCTAGGAGATGATGATTTACTTGTTGACAACTCTAGTTATGAAAACTATGATGAACTTACTATTAATCATGCTATTCAAGATAAAACGAATGACGATGATAAGAAGGAGATTGAGCATCTGTCTAAAGCTCTAAAGACTCTTAAGTTAGCTCATGAAACTACCTTGAAGATCATCGAGAACTTTTAAAGACTCATGAAAAGTTACGCTTTGAAAAGCTCAACCTTGAGCAAGAGCATGGGTTCTTAAAGGCAATCAATGATGATCTTCGCAAGAAAAGTTCTTCTTACATTGCCAAGAGTTTACTCTTGTCTACTTACATGCCACAAGTTAAATCTAGCAACAAGAGTAAGAAAGATTCTTCTTCTAGTAGTAACAATAATCATGCTAAATCCAATTTTGTTGCTTCTAGTAGTTCTCTTGATTCCACTAATGATTCTCTTAGACAAGTTACACTTGAGCAAGAAAATAGCTTATTGAAGGGAATTATAGAGAAAGGTGTTTACAAGAGCCTTGTCGGGAGTAAGCAATTTGAGGAAATTGTACGCAAGCAAGGAAGACACCGGAAGAATCAAGGAATTGGTTTTGAACGAAAGTTCAATGCCAATGGAGTTGAGTGGGAAGAAGATCAATACCCCAAGACGAAGTTTGTTCCTCAACAAGAGAAGTATGATCCTACTTCTGTCCAAGGGACACACGCTCAAGATGAGCTTCTACCACAAGACCACAAGCTAAAAGGGAAGGACAAGCTTCAAGAGGAGATTGATGCATTTGAAGAAGCTCCCAAGGCCTTGGTCAAGTGGGTTCCCAAGTACATCAAGTTCAACTACATAAAGTACGACTACAACTCCAAGGATTCCCATCAAGATGATGTGGATCCCGAAGAAGAAGAACTAGAGAGTTCTTGACAGTGACTCCGCCAACATACTTCACTCGTATCTATTGGCAAGGACATGTGCAAACAACTTCCACATCTTGCACTAGTTCTAGAAGTCACAAACCCTATTGTTGGTAAGACAAGGGACAAGGTAATCTAATGCTTTCATGGACATCATGTTATGTGAACATCACTCTATGTCTATGGATATCCTTGTTTGTTCCTTGTGGGACTAACCCGTGTAGGTATTGAAGGTGCAACTCACTCCAATGGAGTGCTCCAAATGATCTACATCAACATTGAGCATCTACATCTTCAACACCTACTTGAAATCATGATCAACAAAACCCAAGGTTAGTTCTTCCCTCTTAGGAGGGATATCACATCTAGGGGGAGCTTTACTCTAATCAATTGAGCTAAAGCAACTCTAAAAGTGTGAGCACAACAATGCTTTATGTAAAAGTGGCAACCCCACTTTTGCTTAAACGATGAGTATGACCTACGATCAAATATCCTCATTTGACTCCTTAGTCAATATACTCATATATAGATGACCTAGTAATCGCCAATTGCTTGATAGACGCTAGAGTGTTTGTGAATGCATTGTCACATATTTCATTTGCCATTTTGTTGTGTAAGCATGTTGATTGCATATTTTACTCATTCAAGGACATCCACTTATTGTTTTGATTGTTTGGCGTTTTCTCTTTTGCCAAGTGGATGGACAAGAATGCCTAAGAACCTCCTCTAGCTATCTATGCTATTCTTGTCTCAAACTCTATTCATGCTACATCACAAAGTTTGATCAAGTCAGATTTGAACCACTCTGTGTGAGGAGCACTCTGAGTCCCTAATTCATCATAGACTTAAACTTCAAAAACCTCTTTGTGCATTTCGGTATGACTGAGTCATCCACTTCGGTCACACCGAGTTCACTAAGTTGATCTAGGTTTTCCATCTCGGTCCAACCGATTTGAACTTTTCGGTCACACCTAGTTCCAGTAACCGCTTGCGATTCTGCATCTCAGTGCCACCGAGTTGTTCCACTCGGTCACACCGACAAGGTCAGGATATATATACCCAGGGGTGAGAATTTGGAAATTTCTTCAAACATTCTCAGCCCGCGCATATCCTGCTCTGCCTCCTCGGGTCTCCGGATTGTCTCCTCGCCGCCAGCGACCTCCCGTCTTGGTTTCTGTCGCCGTCAATGGAATTCTGCTCCGTAGTTGTCGCCGTAGCAAACTCCCGTCGAAATAGGGTATGGGTTCGATGCTTTGTGCTATTTCCTTACTCCG
This sequence comes from Triticum urartu, assembly GCF_056163025.1. Classification (NCBI taxonomy): domain Eukaryota; kingdom Viridiplantae; phylum Streptophyta; class Magnoliopsida; order Poales; family Poaceae; genus Triticum; species Triticum urartu. Next base: position 246,216,557 of record NC_141876.1, on the reverse strand, counting down.
ATTCATAGCACATTGCTTTGCCATGATCTTTACCACGTATGAAAACTATCTATCCAGAGAAAACATCCTTTAGGTTAGGTTTGATTCGAAAATTTAGGGTTAGGTTTCCGCTGAACTCATCTCGGACCGACCGGGTTGTAGAAATCGGTCTCACCGATTTGGCTTAGGCCATTGCACATGCATTTTCGGACTGACCTAAAATTGCAAATCGGTGTGACTGAGTTCGATTCTATATGAAACAATAGCCGTCTCGGTGCCACCAAACTGTGACTTGGTCTGACCGAGTTCACTAGTTTAGGTTCCAAAATTGCTTCGGTATCACCGAGTTTAACAAATCGGTATCACCGAAATGCTTTCTGTGGAGAACTAAAACTAAGTTTTTGAGTCATCAGTTTTGCAAAAACTATGCACTTTATGATGCTCATCCATTCTACCTCATCTATATCTATTCACAGGGTTTGTTGTTAGTTTGCTTGCTAGAATGTCAGACCAGAGTGATAGTCAGAACAGGTCAAAAGAGCAAGTGCAATTGAGTGAGGGCACTAGTCTCTCAAGTACCTCAGATGATGGCAGCAGGAGCACTCCCAGTAATTTGCCAAAGGCAGCCACCAGGTCAAGGAAGAAGAAAACCTTAGATTCTGAAGATGAGGACTATGTGGCTACTGAGGAGGAAGTCAGCTCCAAGAAGAAGGTGCTAAAGAAATACTATGGCATAGCTGCAACAATTAAGCCAAGGTTGAACAAGAAGGCACCAGCAAAAAGGATTCCTATGTCTAAGGCCAGAGCCTCCACTCAAGGAACTATGGAGTTCACTCTTGAACCCAAAGAGGCTGGATATGGGAAGAAGAGGAAGGAGAGGGTCAAGAAGACCACTGCCAGAGTGCTTGGTAGATCCTCCATCATGAGAGAGCCAGAAGAAGATGAAGAGGAAGAAGATGCTGCTCCAGCTCCCAAGTCTCAGAAGCTCATGGGAGATGCTATCAAGTCAGGGGCTCCCCCATCAAAGCCCAAAACTGCTCCCAAAGCAGCAGCTCAAGCTCAGAAGCCTTCTAAGCCCAAGAGAAGCACCAGAAACATCCCAGCTAAAGAGAAGAACAAGGCCCCAGTGCCTGAAGTTGAAGAAGAGGATGATGAAGCCCTAGTGCTAAGAAAACTGAAACCCAAGATTCCAGACCACAATGATGCTCATCCAGTAGCTGAGGACATGAATATCAGGAAGGATGCAGGACTGAGATTGTGGAGATTGTCTGATCCTTATGCTGTGAGGAGGAGGACTGCTGTTGACTATAGGTTCCACACCAAGGAACAACAGGATTTCTATGAGACTATTCTGCTTGACAAGAAGCCAATTGTCTATGTTATAAAATAGGTCGATTGGGAATTCATTGATGAAAATGAAGACTATTTCCCAGGTGTACATGAAATCTATAGAGCTTGTGGAGTTGACGAGTTTGTGGGTCAAAAGTTGACCAAATGGAATGATGAGCTAGTTATGCAATTTTACTCCATTGCTCATTTCTATCCAGATGGAAGGATAGTATGGATGTCTGAAGGTACGAGGTACCAATAAACTGTTGAAGAATGGGCCAAGTTGATCAATGCCCCAGAGGAACATGATGATGATTTGGATGTGTATGCCAAGAAGAAGAAAGACCACAACTCTATGGCAAACATGTACAAAGAGATCCCTGATAAAGCTTTAGAGACACACAAGCTTGGATCTGTGCACTATTCGTTGTCTGGTCTGCCTACTATCAACACCATCTCAAGGCATACTTTGCTACCCAAGTCTAGAGATCACAAGATGATTAGAGACATTCCATCAACTTGCTGCAAATGTTTGATGTACCTCAAAAATTCAAGGTCATGAGTCTTATTGTAGAGACAATCAAGAGGACAGCTGCTGACCAGAAAAGATCTTATGGGTATGCTCCACACATTCAGGAGCTCATCAAATCAAAGATGGGCACATACACCTACCTATTGGACAAGGAGCACTTACCTTTGCACCCAGAACTTGAAGATAACACAGTTGTGACGAATGAGGATGAACCTTCATCAGCACAAGCACAAGAGAAGAGAGCTACGGCTAAGGCAGAGAAAGCTACAAGGATGCCAACTACTGAGGAAGCATCTCAGGTGTTCCTGAAAATCAAACAAGATCAATTGGGTTAACTGATACAAGCAACATTGAGGATTGAGAAGGGCTTGGACACCCTGACTCAGAATCATGAGAGCTTGGAAAGGATTGTTGAGACAAAATTCTATGATCTTCACCTCAAGGTGACGGAGATACAGACTGCAGTTGAGCAGCTCCAGGAGGAAGCTGAGGAGAGGAGAGGAAGGGCAACTACGGATGCTTTTCAGCATGTGCCAAGGAGTCAGAGGTCAGCTGCAGTGCCAGTACCAGATTCTAGAGCTACATCGTCAGCACCAGCAGCAACAGCTTTAGTACCACCTCCAGCACCCACCCCACCAGCTCCAACTACATCAACAGATGCCTTCGTCCTTGGAGTTCTCTCTACACCACCTCCTGAAGACCAAGCCTGAGAGACGCATAGACTTTTTGGTGACTTGTTGCCAAAGGGGGAGAAATGTATAGATCATAGGCTTCGAGAGAGAGTGTTTTTGCTTCTTTGTCTCTCTTGCTTTTGGTTGAACTTTATTGTGTGCTTGGTTGATACTCTATGTCTGTGTGAGATACTTGTTTGATCATGTGTTTGATCATATGCTACTTTAATGCTTGCCTGGATGATATTATCTCTTATATCGCATATATGATCATTCACTTTGCTTGGTGATGAGTGCACGCTTTTAATTTCCATCATTTTGAGCGCTCCACCAAGATGTATGTGACATGGAAGAGTAACCCATGATCCTAATCGATTGTGCATTTGCATTCAAAAGCAAATTTTAAATAATGCACAAATTTAGGGGGAGCTCTTGTTTATCGCATACTTCTCAAAGCGACGATGTATTTCAATCTTATGACCATTTCTCGAAGCTTTGATTTATATGTTGTCATCAATTACCCAAAAGGGGGGATTGAAAGTGCAACTATCCCTGGGTGGTTTTTGTAATTCCTAACAACATATAGCTCATTGAGCTAATGATATCTCAAGATAAATATTTCGGGAAAGCTCAATGATTGGCATGGCATGGATTAGAACTGTGGACCCCTCAAAATGCTAAGGACAAAAGCTTGGCTCAAGCTCTAAAGCTCAAGACTCTACATTTTACTTTTAGTGATGCAAGATCACATTGAGTCCATAGGAAAAGCCAATACTATTAAAAGGGGATGAGGTGTTGCTTAATGTGTTGCTTGCTCAAAATGCTTAGTGATATGCTCCAAAAACCTTCAACTACTTTCTCATATCCACATATGTCCCAAACCAAAAGTCAAACTCGGCCTCACCGAAATTTTCTATCCGGCGCCACCGAGTTCATTTGACATAGCCACTTCCACACACTTTAGTCACTTTGGTCTTGCCGATAGGGATCTCGGTCTCACCGAGATGGAATTGCAAACTCTCTATTTCCCTTCGTAACGTTTCGGTCTCACCGAGATGAGCAAATCGATCCCACCGAGTTTTCCTGACCAACTCTCTGGTTAGCTTATTACCAAAATCGGTCCCACCGAGTTTGTGTAATCGGTCTTACCGAGATTATGTGCCCTAACCCTAATGAAATCGGTCACACCGAGTTGGCATGTTGGTCCCACCGAAAATCCTAACATTCACATTTTTAACTAAATCGGTTTCACCGAGTTTCATTATTCGGTTCCACCGAGTTTGGTGATTTGTGTGTAACAGTTAGATTTTGTGTGGAGGCTATATATGCCCCTCCACCCACTCTTCATTCATGGAGAGAGTTATCAGAACATTCCTACACTTCCAACATTCATTTTCTGAGAGAGAACCACCTACTCATGTGTTGAGACCAAGATATTCCATTCCAACCATATGAATCTTGATCTCTAGCCTTCTCCAAGTTGCTTTCCACTCAAATATTCTTCCCACCAAATCCAAATCAGTGAGAGAGAGTTGAGTGTTGGGAGACTATCATTTGAAGCACAAGAGCAAGGAGTTCATCATAAACACACTGTCTATTACCTTTTGGAGAGTGGTGTCGCCTAGATTGGTTTGGTGTCACTTGGGAGCCTCCGACAAGATTGTGGAGTTGAACCAAGGAGTTTGTACATGCAAGGAGATCGCCTACTTCGGGAAGATCTACCCTAGTGAGGCAAGTCCTTCATGGGCGATGGCCATGGTGGGATAGACAAGGTTGCTTCTTCATGACCCTTTGTGGGTGGAGCTCTCCGTGGACTCGCACAACCGTTACCCTTCGTGGGTTGAAGTCTCCACCAACATGGATGTACGATAGCACCACCTATTGGAACCACGCCAAAAATCTCCGTGTCTACATTGCGTTTGCTCCCTCCAAACTCCTCCCTTTACCTTCATGTGCAATGTTTTACATTCCGCTGATATACTCTTAGACTTGCATGTGTAGGTTGATTGCTTGACTAGTGCTAAGTTGCTAAAATCTGCCAAGACATAAAATTGGGGAAAAGGCTAGATTTTTATTTGGTCAAGTAGTCTAATCATCCCCCCTCTAGACATACTTTCGATCCTACACTTGCCAGCTCCGCATCTATTCTCTTGACACGTCGCTGGACGGGTGTCACTTGTGGGTTTCTTTTGTAGGAGATGGCTGCCATGTGGCAAACGCTGCCACTTAATCAACTTGCGGCTTGACACCGCACTGATTGACGACGTGGGTCATACTTGCGCGGTTGGCGGGGTGGTTCAGGCCCCGCAAGCCCCGGCAGGCACTGCCGGGGAGTCTTGGTTGCTTGCTTCTGGTGGTGGCCCAGTGCCTTGCAAGGCTCGCCTGCCCGGCAAGGGAGGCTCTTTTCTTGTTGATATCATGTTCCTTTGGCTCGATCTCGATCTCTCTAAGCTGCATGTTGGTTCTTCAAGTCTTTTGGTTCTTCAATCTCCGTCTTGCCCTTGTCTTGTCTGTGCACGAGTCAGGGGAAAATGTCTGCCCCTGTACATTTTCCCCGACACCTTATAAAATGTTTTATGGAAAATCTTGTCATTTGTGTCTTGAGTTAGAACATAAAGCATATTGGGCAATTAAAGAACTCAACTATGATTTCAAACTTTCCGGTGAGAAGAGGTTATTTGATATTAGCTCGTTAGATGAATGGAGAACCCAAGCTTATGAAAATGCCAAATTGTTTAAAGAAAAAGTTAAAAGATGGCATGATAAAAGAATTCAAAAGCTTGAGTTTAAAGTCGGAGAATATGTTCTTTTGTACAACTCTCGTTTTAGATTCTTTGCAGGAAAACTCCTCTCAAAATGGGAAGGACCCTATGTTATCTAGGAGGTTTATCGATCTAGCCATCAAAATAAATAATGCCAAAGGTACTAAGCCGAAGGTTGTTAACGGGCAACGAATAAAACATTGTATCTCTGGTACACCCATTAATGCTGAAAGTAATATTATCCAAACTTTGACACTGGAAGAACACATAACAGAGTCCTTCTGGAACAGTCCAGAATCGTGAAAATAAGGAGGTATGTGGTACGATAAGTAAACGGACTCTGAAAAATCCACAAAAATATTTTTTGTCAGCTTTGGAATATCTAGAAAATTAGGAAAATAAGAAACTTCCAGGAAGCGTACCCTGGTGGGAACTAGACAAGCAAGGCGCGCCCAGGTGGGTCCTTCTGGACTCCGTTTTTATATAGTTTTCTTGCCTCCCAAGATAAAAAAAATCTTTATATACCCCCGAACCTATTGACCACCATATCGCAAAGAAATCTCCTGTTTCTTTTCTTGCTGTTTTCTGTCACACCCCATCTACCATGGCCTCTTCAAGATACTCCAAGGACAAGTTCTTCAAGAACGTCATCAACCCATATTTGCGGGAGGTGGTGAAGCACTGTCAGGTCATCCAGATGCATGATGGGGTGCTTCACCTCCGCGATGTGCCAGCTCCCAAGGGGACGGGAACTATGGAGGCTAGGCTTGAAGCTATGGAGCAGGAGGTCTTCCGGTGCAAGGGGATGGTGGAGCGTGGACTCAATGCCAATCACCTCATGATAACGAACCTTTCCTGTGATCTCAAGGTGGATGGCAGGCCCATGAATGACATCGTCTTCACCCTCAATGAGCAAATCAACTTCCTCCAAAGCCAGATCTACGATCTCCAAAACCAAGTTTTGAATATGAGGCCAGATTTAAAGGTATGAGTTTGGCTGCCGGTTGCAGGACCCGTGAGACTCACTCCTCCTCTTATATGGTGGACCTCTGCCATGGAATCCCGAGGACAAGATTTCTTCTTCATCACCAAAAGAAAATTGAGTATCGAGTATGGGCACTCCCCTTAGCTTCCACCAAGCTTGGGGAAGGTGCCCCGGTATCATATCATCCCCTCTATCGTTTGCCTTTACTTACTTTAGTTTGATATTTTGCTTTAGATGAATAAAAGTTTAGTTCGATCCTTTCTTTTCAAGAGTTTTCTTAGTGATCTATCCTTGTAATCGTGTGCGAGATATATAATAAAGTTTAGTTTGAGTTTTTGCTTTCTTTACTTCCATGTTGCAATAAAAAGAAAGGAAATAAATCAAGAAGATCATATGATAATCTTATGGTAGGTGATGACACCACATAAGGAAAAGTATAAGTAGAAAGTTTTATTAGAGATTGACAAACATAACATTAGTCAATGATGCAACACATGAAAGAATTAATAAGGGAAGGGAAGATTCACATATAAATACACTATCCTAGAATTTTTTTGTGATTGTGAGCCCCCATCAAAATATTATATGCCAAAATTGTTGACGTTAGACAAGGAAGACAACTTAATGATTTATGTTTGTTCATATTCACATAGAAGTTATATTGTCATGGATCCTTCAACATGTGGTGCTTGCCCCCTATCTTTGCGAGCTAAAAATTCTGCACCAAGTAGAGATACTACTTGTGCATCCAAAAACCCTTAAATCACAAATCTTATTTTCAAGTGTCCACCATACCTACGTAGGGATTGAGCAAGATCCCTCAAGTAAGTTGTCATCGGTGCAAAAAGGCAATAAAAATTGCTTCTAAAAGTGTGAGATCATTTAGTGTAAGTGAAAATTGAGCATTGTACGAACTTGTGATGGTGAAGAATAAATGTGACATAATGCATAATAAAGGTTGCTATCACAAGTGGCAATACAACCTGAAGTTCTTTTGCACTAAGGGGTTGAGCATACAAACAAATAAGTGCATGGCAACCTCTGCTTCCCTCTGGGAATGTCCTATATTTTACTTTTATGTATTTACTTTTATGCAAAGAGTCAAAGTTTTCTCTCTATTCCTTCTTATTTTCTCCTTTGGCAAGCATCATGCGGTGAGGAAAGATCTAGGCACATATGTCCAGTTGAATATGGGTAGCATGAGTTATTATTGTTGACATCACCCTTGAGGTGAATACGTTGGGAGGCGAAACTATAAGCCCCTATCTTTCTATGTGTCTGCTTGAAACGTTTTGCTCATGTGTATGTGTTGAGTGTTAGCAATCATAGAATATTATATGATGGTTGAGTATGTGGACTTGCCTAAAGGCTCCGATACGTGACCCTTCCTGAAAAGATGATGAATTGTAGTTGCAAAGTTGACTGAGAATATAGTTTGTTGGTTTCTAATAAAGTTTTTGCTTTATACTTCGATAGTGTGATGAATTGTCACTTATGCATGAGAAGTCTATGATAAAAGTTCTATGATAAGTGTCTTATGTTTAAGCTTCTTGCTGTTATAATAATAAACATGATGCTTCTATGACCGTATTTTGTTTTTATCGACACCTCTCTCTCTCTCTCTCTCCCGGCATGTGGACATGTTTTTTGATTTCAGTTTTCGATTGAGGACAATCCAGGTCTAAGCTTGGGGGAGTTTATACGTTCATTTTGCATCATGTTTTCCTACTATTATTTATGATGTTTTTATGCATAATAATGGTTTTTGGAGTAATTCTAATGCCTTTTCTCTGATAATTTGCAAGGTACACACAAAGAGGGAGAATTCCGACAGTTGGAAATCTAGACCTGGAAAAGCTATGTCAGGCTACCTATTCTGCACAACTCCAAACAGGCTGAAACTTCACGAAGAATTTTTATGGAATATATGATGAATATTGGAGCAAATAAGTACAAGAGGAGGCCCACCAGGTGGGCACAACCCACCTGGGCGCGCCAGGGAGCCAGGGCGCGCCCTGGTGGGTTGTGCTCACCCAGGCCCACCTCCGGTGCCCATCTTATGGTATATAAGTCATTTTGACCTAGAAAAAAATTAGGAGAGGACTTTCAGGATGGAGCACCGCCGTCTCGAGGCGGAACTTGGGCAGGAGCACTTTTTCCCTCTGACGGAGCGATTTTGCCGGGGGAACTTCCCTCCCGGAGGGGGAAATCATCGTCATGATCATCACCAACAACTCTCCCATCTTGGGGAGGGCCCATCAACATATTCAACATCACCATCTCATCTCAAACCCTAGTTCATTTCTTGTGTTCAATCTTATTACCAGAACTATAGATTGGTGCTTGTGGGTGACTTGTAGTGTTGATTACATCTTGTAGTTGATTACTATATGGTTTATTTGGTGGAATATTATATTTTCAGATCCATTATTCTATTTAATACCCATGTGATCTTGAGCATGTTTATCACTTGTGAGTAGTTACTTTTGTTCTTGAGGTCACGGGAGAAATCATGTTGCAAGTAATCGTGTGAACTTGATATGTGTTTGATATTTTTTTAGTATGTATGTTGTGATTACCTTAGTGGTGTCATGTGAACGTCAACTACATGACACTTTACCATATTTGGGCCTAAGGGAATGCATTGTGGAGTAGCAATTAGATGATGGGTTGTGAGAGTGACAGAAGCTTAAACCCCAGTTTATGCGCTATTCCGTAAGGGACCGATTGGATCCAAATGTTTAATGCTATGGTTAGAATTTATTCTTAATACTTTTCTCGTAGTTGTGGATGCTTGTGGGAGGGTTAATCATAAGTAGGAGGTTTGTTCAAGTAAGAACATCACTTAAGCACCGGTCCACCCACATATCAAATTATCAAAGTAGCGAACACGAATTGAACCAACATGATGAAAGTGACTAGATGAAATTCCCATGTACCCTCAAGGACGCTTTGCTTATTATAAGAGACCATTTTGGCCTGTCCTTTGCCTCAAAAGGATTAGGCTACCTTGCTGCACTTTTGCTAATATCATCGTTACTTGCTCGTTACGAATTATCTTGCTATCAAACTACTGTGGTACTTACAATTCAGCACTTGCAAACATTACCTTGCTGAGAACCACTTGTCATTTCCTTCTGCTCATCGAGGGTTCGACACTCTTACTTATCGAAAAGAGCTACAATTGATCCCCTATACTTGTGGGTCATCACTCAACCGAGGTCCTCTTGATGGATGCCCGTGCCAGGGTCTTCGTCGCACTAGTGGCGGTATGGCAGCTGTCAGCCACCATGGTAGGGAAGTATCTCTTCATTTTGCTGGGCAACCTCAACCTGGTTGCCTCCTTCTCCATCCTTCTTTTTTCATCATGACTAATTTCTATGTTTCTTCGTGGGACGGTGATGGTGGCTTGAAGCTACGCCGGTATTTCCCCAAAGAGGAAGGGATGATGCAGCACATCGGCGGTAGGTATTTCCCTCAGTGATGTAACCAAGATTATCGAACCAGTAGGAGAACCAAGCAACGCAACATAAACAACACCAACACACAAATAACAAATACTCGCAACCCAACGTGTAAAAGGGGTTGTGATTCCCTTTCGGGTAGCGATGCCCCAAGATAGGCAAACATACGTGAATAAAATTGTAGTAGATTGATAGATCGAACGCCAAATAAAATAAATAAGAATAAAATGCAGCAAGGTATTTTTTGTATTTTCAGTTTAATAGATCTAAAAATAAAAGCAAAGGAAAAGTAGATCACAAAGGCAAATAATATGAGAAAGAGACCCGGGGGCCGTAGGTTTCACTAGTGGCTTCTCTCGAAAAAAAGAGCAAACAGTGGGTAAACAAATTACTGTTGGGCAATTGATAGAACTTCAAATAATCATGACGATATCCACGCAATGATCATTTCATATGCATCATGTCCAAGATTATTAGACTGACTCCCGCCTGCATCTACTACTATTACTCCACACATCGACCGCTATCTAGCATGCATCTAGTGTATTAAGTTCATGGAGAAACGGAGTAATGCAATAAGAACGATGGCATGATGTAGACAAGATCTATCTATGTAGAGATAGACCCCATCATTTTATCCTTAGTAGCAACGATACATACGTGTCGGTTCACCTTCTGTCACTGGGATCAAGCACCATAAGATCGAACCCACTACAAAGCACCTCTTCCCATTACAAGATAAATAGATCAAGTTGGCCAAACAAAACCCAAATATCAGGGAAGAAATACGAGGCTATGAGCAATCATGCGTATAAGAGATCAAACAAACTCAAATAACTTTCATCGATATAAAAAGATAGATTTGATCATAAACTCAAAGTTCATCTTTATCCCAACAAACACACATCAAAAAGAGTTACATCACATGGATCTCCAAGTGACCATTGTATTGAGAACCAAACGAGAGAGAGGAAGCCATCTAGCAACTAACTACGGACCCGAAGGTCTACAAAGAACTACTCATGCATCATCGGAGAGGTACCAATGGAAGTGGTGAACCCCTCTGTGATGGTGTCTAGATAGGATATGGTGGTTCTAGACTCTGCAGCGGCTGGATTGATTTTCGTCGACCCCCCTAGGGTTTCTGGAATATTGGGAGTATTTATAGAGCAAAGAGGCGGTCCGAGGGCACCCGAGGGTGGGTACAACCCACCAGGGCGCGCCTGGGCCTCCTAGCGTGCCCTGGTGGGTTGTGCTCCCCTCAGAGCACCCCCAAGGTGCTGCCTTGGCCCATTGGGTGTCTTCTAGTCCATAAAAAATCTCCGTAAAGTTTCGTTGCATTTGGACTCCATTTGGTATTGATTTCCTGTGATGTAAAAAACATGCGAAAAACAACAACTGACACTTGGAACTATGTAAATAGGTTAGTACCCAAAAAATGATACAAAATGATTATAAAACATCCAAGATTGATAATATAACAACATGGAACAATAAAAAATTATAGATACATTGGAGACGTATCAGCATCCCCAAGCTTAATTCCTGCTCATCGCCGAGTAGGTAAATGATAAAAACAGATTTTTTGATGTGGAATGCTGCCTAACATGTCATCACATATTTCTTTTCTTTATAGCTTGGACATTTGGACTTTTATATTTTTCGAAGCAATAGTGTAGTTTTGACATGATAACTTAATACTCAAACATATCAACAAGCAACCATCTCTTTCAAAATATCAATGCTAAAATAAGCTATCCCTAGCCCATCATGCTCTATCATTGATCCATTCATGAAACACACTTGAATATTAATTATGCCCAATGCTCAAGTATGATCATAGTGCCTCCTAGTTGGTGCTTTTTAAGAGAAGATGGAGACTCAAATTCAAAATAAAAATTGCATAGAGTAAAAGAAAGGCCCTTCGCAGAGGGAAGTAGGGATTTGTAGAGGTGCCAGAGCTCAAAGCAAAAAACTTAGAGATAAACACATTTTGGGAGGTGTGCCCTTCCTACCAACTAAAATGACTTGGAGTTCCCAATACTTTCCATTCTAGATATATCATCGGAGGTTCCCAAATAGAAAATAAAGTTTATTCCTTTTTCAACCATACTTTCACTTTCCATGGCTAGCTGTATCCACGGGTGCCTTTGCGTACCAACACTTTCCAAGGAATTTATTATGACACCTTTGCCTTACTCTTGTGAAATGATAAGTGAATAAACACTCATCGTGAGAATAACAAAAGATCGATAAGCGACCAACCAAGAAACAAATAATCTCATAAGCAAGCATTAAGCATAATTAACACCGAATAATGCACCACAAGTAGGATATAATTTCATTGCATGACTATTGACTTTCGTGCTTGCGTTGGGAATCACAAACCTTAACACCAATATTCTTACTAAAGCATAATTACTCATCAACATGAGTCACATATCACATCATCATATCTCAAAACTATTACTAAGAATCAAGTTTATTTTGTCCAATGATCTTCATGAAAGTTTTTATTATATCCTTCTTGGATATCTATATCTTTGGGACTAATTTTCAGGTGTTTCTTTTGATAAGCTCAAACAAATATAAGTCAAGATCATGAGCATAATATTTCTTTCTCTCAAATTAATTTAAGTGAAGCAAGAGAAAATTTATTTAAAAAATTAATAACTCTCAAATAAATCTAAGTGAAGCAAGAGAGCATTTCTTCAAAAATACTAAAGCACACCATGCTCAAAAAGATATAAGTGAAGCACTAAGCAAGTCCATAGCTCATAAAAAAATTTAAGTGAAGCATAGAGAGCAATTCTAACAAATCATGACATAATTTTGGCTCTCCCAAATAGGTGTGTCCAGCAAGAAATCAAGACTTAAAACACAAAATAAAACAAGCAAAGACTCATATCATACAAGACGCTCCAAGAAAAACACATAGTATGTGACGAATAAAAATATAGCTTCGAGTAAAATACCGATGGTCGTTAGAAGAAAGAGGGGATGCCACTTGGGGCATCCCCAATCTTAGTTGCTTGCTCTCTTTTGGATAATAGCTTGGGATGCCGGGGCATCCCCAAGCTTAGGCGCTTCTCACTCCTTATTCCTTCATCCATCATAAGATAACCCAAAACTTGAAAACTTCAATCACACAAAACTCAACAAAGCCTTCGTGAGATCTGTTAGTATAAGAAAACAAATCACCACTATAAGTACTGTAGCAAACCAATTCATATTTTGTTCTTGCATTATATCTACTGTATTCCAACTTTTCTTTGGCAAAAACTCATCAAAGAAAACCATAGATCCATCAAAACAAGCACACAACGCAAACAAAACATAATCTGTCAAAAACAGAAAAGTTTGTAGCAATTTGGATATTTCGAGTACTTCTGTAACTCCAAAAACTCTGAAAAATTAGGCCGGCCTGGGCAATTTATATATTAATCTACTGCAAAGGGAATTGGTATTTTATCGCTCTCTGGTTAAAAATAAAAACTATTTTCACCAGTGCAATAGTTTCTGTTTTTTCAGCAAGATCAAACAACTATCACCAAAGAAGATCCTAAAGGCTTTACTTGTCACGAACACTAATTAAAACACAAAAAACACAATCATAACAGTAGCATAATTGTGCAAACACTCAAGAACAGAAAGAAAAAAGCAAAAATAAATTTTATTGATTTGGTTGCCTCCCAATAAGCGCTATAGTTTTACGCCCTTAGCTAGGCATAAAGCAAGGATCTAAGTTTTGTCATCTTTGTTTCGAGATCCATAAGATGCCCGCATGATTGATTCATATGGTGGCCTAATTCTTGTTCTAGGGAAGTGTTCCATACCCTTCCTCAAAGGAAATTGGAACTTAATATTGCCTTCTTTCATATCAATCACGGTACCGATAGTGCATAAAAATGGTCTACCAAGAATAGTTGGACAAGAGGGATTGCAATCAATATCAAGAACAATAAATCTATGGGCACATAATTCCTATTTTCAAGAATAAGAACATCATTAATTCTTCCCATAGGCTTTTTAATAGTAGAATCCACCAAGTGCAAATTTAAAGAGCATTCTTCAATATCGGTAAGACCAAGCACATCACATAAAGATTTTAGAATTATAGAAACACTAGCACCCAAGTCACACAAAGCAAAACACTCATAATTTTTAATCTTGACTTTGATAGTAGGTTCCTATTCATCATGTAAATTTCGACGAATTGAAACTTGTAATTCCAACTTTTCTTCTAAAGCTTTCATCATAGCGTCAACAATATGTTTAAAAAAAGCTTTATTTTGTTCATAAGCATGGGGTGAATTTATCATGGATTGCAAAAAAGAAATACAATCAATCAAAGAGCAACTATCATAATTAAATTCTTTGTAATCCAAATGAGTGGGCACATCACTAGTTAAAGTTTTGACCTCTTCAAACCCACTTTCATCAATTTTCTCAACAAGATTTTCACCCTCCAAATTATCGGGGCGCCTTCTAACTAAAGTTGACTCTTCTCCAGTCCCTTTTTCATCAATCTTAACTTTACTAAACAAGGAATCAATTGAAGAAACACCAATCATTTTAAGATCTTCATCACTTTTACGAAAGCAATCACTGGAAAACACTTTTTCTAAAAGTTCTCTTTTAGCTCTAAGCATAGCGGTTCTTTTCTTACTTTCATCCATAGAAACATAAATAGCTTTAGTTTCTTCCTCAACCTTAGGCACAAAAAATTTCATCGTGAGATTTTGCACATCATGAGAAATTCTATCAACACTTCTAGACAAATCATCAATCTTATTCAACTTTTCTTTATGGTAGTGTTCAAAACTTTTTGCGCGTTGATAAATTCTATAATATTATTCTCAAGATCAGAGGTGTTCCTATTATTATTATAAGAAGGATTTCCATAGTAATCACCATCATTATTAGAGGAATTACTAGACAAAGGCATATTATTGAAATCAATAATAACACTTTTACTAGCAACCAATTTCATAAGAGCATCAACTTTTTCACTCAAAGAAGAAATTTCTTCAACCGAATTAACTTTTTTCCTAGTAGGAGCTCTTTCAGTATGCCATAAGCTTTCGGTATGCCATTGTTAGCAATTTGGTGGCTTCACCCAAAGTAATTTCTATAAAAGTACCACCCGTGGCGGAATATAAAAGATTACGAGAAAAAAAATTCAACCCCGTATAAAAATTTTGTATGGTCATCAAAAGATTTAACCCATGAGTTGGGCAATTCCTTAGCATCATTTTCATCCTTTCACAAGATTGTGCAACATGCTCATGTTCAAGTTGCTTGAAATTCATGATCTAGGTTCTAAGGGAAATAATTTTTGCGGGCGAAAAATACTTAGTGATAAAAGCATCTTTGCACTTATTCCAAGAATTGATACTATTGCGAGGCAAAGAAGAGAACCAATTTTTTGCAGAATCATGCAAAGAAAACGGAAATTATTTCATCTTCACAACATCACTTGTCCATATCTTTTTTCTTTTGCATATCGCATAATTCGATGAAGGTATTAAGATGGGACGCCACATCCTCATTAGGAGTACCGGAAAATTGATCTTTCATAACAAGATTCTGCAAAGCATTATTTATATCAAAAGACTCCGCACTAGTGGTGGGAGGAGCAACCAGAGTGCCGACAAAATCATTGTTGCTGGTATTTGAGAAATCACACAACTTGGTGTTCTCTTGAGTCATGATGACTACTCAACAAGATTGCACTCAAAAACAGATCCGACAAGAAAACGGCGAACGGAAAAGAGGGGTGAATAAAAACGGCAAATTTTTGTGAAAGGGGGAGAGGAAAATGAGAGGCAAATGGCAAATAATGTAAATTGCGAGGAGATGAGATTTGTGATTAGGAACCTGGTATATGTTGAAGATCCTCCCCGGTAACGGTGCAGAAATTCCTTTTTATGGCGGCTTGAAGCTACGTCGGTATTTCCGCAAAGAGGAAGGGATGATGTAGCACAGCGGCGGTAGGTATTTCCCTCAGTAATGAAACCAAGGTTATCAAACCAGTAGGAGAACCAAGCAACAGAACGTAAACAGCAAATGCACACAAATAACAAATACTCGCAACCCGATGTGTGAAAGGGGTTGTCAATCCCTTTCGGGTAGCGGCGCCCCAGGATAGGCAAACAGGCATTAATAAAACTGTAATCCCTCCGTCCCAAAATTCTTGTCTTAGATTTGTCTAAGTACGGATGTATCAAGTCACATTTTAGTATTAGATACATCCGTATCTAGACGAATCTAAGACGAGAATTTTAGGACGGAGGGAGTAGTAGATTGATAGATCGAACGCCAAATAAAATAAATAAGAATAAAATGCAGCAAGTTATTTTTGTATTTTTGGTTTAATAGATCTGAAAATGAAAGCAAAGGAAAAGTAGATCACAAAGGGAAATAATATGAGAAAGAGACCCGGGGCCGTAGGTTTCACTAGTGGCTTCTCTTGAAAAATACAGCAAACGGTGGGTAAACAAATTACTGTTGGGCAATTGATAGAACTTCAAATAATCATGACGATATCCAGGCAATGATCATTACATAGGAATAACGTCCAAGATTAGCAGACCGACACCTGCCTGCATCTACTACTATTACTCCACACATCGACCGCTATCCAGCATGCATCTAGTGTATTAAGTTCATGGAGAAATAGAGTAATGCAATAAGAATGATGGCATGATGTAGACAAGATCTATCTATGTAGAGATACACCCTATCGTTTTATCCTTAGTAGCAACGATACATACGTGTTGGTTCCCCTTCTGTCACTAGAATCAAGCACCGTAAGATCGAACCCACTACAAAGCACCCCTTCCCATTGCAAGATAAATAGATCAAGTTGGCCAAACAAAACCCAAATATTGGAGAAGAAATACGAGGCTATAAGTAATCATGCATATAAGAGATCAAAGAAACTCAAATAACTTTCATGGATATAAAAAGATAGATCTGGTCATAAACTCAAAGTTCATTCGATCCCAACAAACACACTGCAAAAAGAGTTACGTCATATGGATCTCCAAGAGACCATTGTATTGAGAATCAAACGAGAGAGAGAAATCCATCTAGCTACTTACTACGGACCCGGAGGTCTACAAAGAACTACTCATGCATCATTGGAGAGGCACCAATGGAAGTGGTGAACCCCTCTGTGATGGTGTCTAGATTGGATCTGGTGGTTCTGGACTCCCCCAGGTATTTATAGAGCAAAGAGGCGGACCGGGGGGCACCCGATGAGGGCACAACCCACCAGGGCATGCCTAGGTCTCCTGGCGCACCATGGTGGGTTGTGCTCCCCTTGGAGCACCCCCAGGCGCTGCCTTGGCCCATCGGGTGTCTTCTGGAACATAAAAGATCTCCGTAAAGTTTCGTTGCATTTGGACTCTTTTTGGCATTGATTTACTGCGATGTAAAAAACATGCGGAAAACAGCAACTGGCACTTGACATTATGTCAATAGGTTAGTACTGAAAATGATATAAAATGACTATAAAATGATTATAAAACATCCAAGATTGATAATATAACAGCATGGAACAATAAAAAATTATAGATACGTTGGAGAGGTATCAGACGACGAGGTTATCAAATCCCTAGCACTCACCAAAGCACGCCAGCGGCTACCTGCATCACCTCGCCGTTCATTTTTATGGAAGCATGATGCGATGAGCTTCTCCTAGCGGCTTAGAGGTGAAGCCAGGGGAGGAAGGGAGGAATGCATTGTCATATGCTCGATCTTGACATCTTGTATTGACAATTTGACACATTGATGGGCGATAGTGGGAAGCCTACTGGAATCGAAAACTTTTGAGGTTTGATCCCATCTACTTATTTAAGAATGTTCAAATGATACACACTATTCTTAGTATTTCGTTTCCTAGGAATAAGGTCTAGAATATTTTCCTGCAAAAAAAATGTCCGCAATATAAATATATGGATGTTGACTCTTTTATTAGTGGCCCATGTGCTGATTAAGAATGGCAATGGGTAGTGTATGGGCATGGTAGAGCAATACCATACCCATACATGTATACTTAGTGGGTACAAAATTATACCCGTACCCATACCCATGGGTATGAAACTTTACACATGCCCATACCCGATGGGTACCGAACGGGTAGAACAAATAATACATAAGTTTTCACAATTTTATGCTCACGGATAGCACACTTGACAAAAAAATCAATTATCTCAGCTCAACAACAGGTAGATGAGTAAATGACCAATATCAAAAATTTAGAAAGCACAACATTGTCAGGACCCCGATCCTAAGTCACACCGATCTAGCATGTAACACTTCATATCACTTTGCGGCCTCACGCACGGTATTCCCACGGGTGCCACCTTACCTGGCCCGGGACCGTTTGTGCCTTTTGGCTCACGTATATGATAGTGTCGCTAGCATCCATATGATAGAGAACCCGGGCCAACATGGCTAGTCGTGAACCCAAAGCGGCACCAACCTATGGGGACAGGCATACATGAATCACATCGAGCATGTCGGTCAGCAGCGTGTGAATTCGGGCTGTAGCACTGGGCTAACAGGACTCCGGGAACCTGGGCAGTAGCAGGCTAGGCAGGACTCCGGATGTCACCGCGTGACATTTCCCCGAAGGGACAGACACAGGAACGAAGTGAAACACATGCCGTCCAGTCAAGTGTCCTGAGCAGTAGTGCTGGGCTCGCAGGACTCCGGTGAACCGGGCTGTAGCCGACTACTATGGCTCATGGAAGCACTAGACTACATTTCCCCATAAGAGAGGCTGCCAAGGATAAACAACTAGATTGTCAGATCCCACACATACCAAGCATTTCAATCATACACAGAATATGCTCGATATGTGTAAATACAACAGGGCATCACAACATAACTCTACGACTCAAGTATTTATTCATTAGGCTCCGAGGAGTGAGATATTACAAACATGGGTCTCATGACCCAACAATCATAGCATACAAATCAAGGCACAAGCGGAAGCTTAACATGTCTGAGTACAGACATCTACAAATGAAAAAGGCTAAGAAGCCTGACTATCTACCAGATCCTGCCGAGGGCACAAGATCGTAGCTGAGGTATCAAGCTAAACGTCGAAGTCCACACGGAACTACTAGAGAGACTGACGTCTCTCTACAAAACATAAAATAGGCAAACGTGAGTACAAATGTACCCAGCAAGACTTACATCAGAACTATCTACATATGCATCGGTATCAATAACGGGGGTGGTGGAGTTTAATTGCAGCAAGCCAGCTTTGACTCAGTGGCTAACCTGAACTACGACTGCAAGCAACTCTTTTGAGGTGGCGCACACGAGTCCACATATTCACCATTCAATACACCAGTATGGATCCGCTCCCGTCTCCCTACGAGAAGGCCATCCATAGCACTCACACTTATCTTGCGAGTTTTTAGAGTATCCACTTTCACTTTTCTATGAACTATTATAGGCAACCCAGAAGTCCATTACCGCGGACACGGCTATTCGAATAGATGGTGTTAACCCTGCAGGGGTGTACTTCTTCACACACGCTCTCACCACTTACCGCCGTTTACATGAGATGTACTCGGCAACCTTCAAGCGGAAGCCCAACGAGGGTGTCGGCCACGGCCTACCTAAACACTCAAGTCTCTAGTCCAGGTTTATCGCCTATCCAGGTTCCATCTGCAGGGAGTCCGGCCGAGGTTTCCACATACGGCCCCGGACGATGTGTACAGGGTTCCGAGACACCAAACGGGCGCCCGGCATGCCCGGCCACGGTGTATCTACCGCATCATAGCCCACCCCTAGGGTCAGCTCTATGCACGGCCGCCAACACATATCCTATAAACACCAGAAACTAGTTGCAACTCCTGGACAGAGGACAAGGTTGATCAAGAAGCCGAGAGGGTCCATTGGTTTTGGGCCCAATGCGTGGTAGTAACTGTTTCATGGATCACAAACATAGAACTCAGTTCCTAATAACGGTTTCAATGAGACAACCCACCATGTAGTCCTACATGGCCTCTCACCGCTACCTTTACCAAATCGTGTTCACACACTTAGCTCACACACAGTAGGACATGTTCATCACTGTTCCAATTCATCCCCGATGAATCAGACGTGACTCAACTCTAAGCAATAGCAGGCATGACAAACAAGCATGGATGAGTAGGCACATCAGGGCTCAAAAAACTCCTACTCATGCTAGTGGGTTTCATCTATTTACTGTGGCAATGACAGGTCATGCAGAGGAAAGGGGTTCAACTAACGCAACATGTAACAGTTGAATCGTTGTTGTCCTAATGCAGTAAAAGAGAGCAGGAGCGAGGGAGTGGGATTGTATCGGAAAGAACAAGGGGGTTTTGCTTGCCTGGCACTTCTGAAGATAATATAGTTCTTCATCGGTGTCATCGATCACGTCGTCGGAACCACGTCTATCAAGAGGGGACAATTACCGGCAAGGGAACATAAACAACATTCAATTAATGCAATGCACAAGCGGATGAATGATATGACATATTAAGGTACTGAATTGACCTAATGCATTATCTAGCCAATCTAATTGAAGTGGAACTCAAACAAGATCAAATTCCAATTCCAAATGTTATTTCATAAGTTGCCCTAATCATAATTTGTCCTATTCAGTGAGGTTAACTTGTTCAAACATGCATGACCATGGCATAAACATATTCTTCATATTTTTCTGATCATTTTTCATATATAATTTATTTCATTTGGAGTTACGGTTTAATTTCAATGAATTTTGGAAGTTTTGGGCATTTTCTGGAATTTCTTGATTATTTTAAATCCAGAAAATGATTAACTACGTCATCACTGCGTCACTGTGACGTCAGCGAGTCAAAGGCGCCAGCCCATGTCAAACCTGACTCGTGGGCCCCATCTGTCAGTGTCTCTGTGTACTAACTAAGCTAGTTAGTCCTAATTAATTGGGCAGGGCCACTAGTCAGTGACTACTAACTAAACTAACCTAGTTAATTAGCACTAACCAGACTAATTAGTCGGGCGGGGCCCACTTGTCAGTGAGAGAGAGAGGGGGAGGTCAACCCGTGTCAGCGGGGTCAACCTCGCCGGTCAGGGGTCAAAGCCTGCCGACGTTTAGCCGCCGGCGAGGCCAGACGGGGCGGCGTGCTGCGGAATTTGCCCACGGGGCACCACTTGGCGCGCGGAGAGCACCTACGTGGAGCTGGGACTCGCCCGCATCCAACCGCGGTGGTGGTTTGGGCGGGGAGTGGTCGGAGCATCGCCGGCGACGAGCTCCGCGGAGGCCGAGGCTCGGGTGTGCTCGTGCACGTGCTCATGGCCTAGGTTGCCTAGGCGATGCAGCGAAAGCACCTACAGCATCTATGCCGCGCGGGGAGTGTGACGGGCACAAGCCCGTGACCAAATGGTCACCGGAGCATTGCCGGCGACGTGGTCAGGCGACGGCGCATTCGGGCACAAGAGGCGCGGCATCTACGGTGTTCTAGGGGCGAAACGAAAAGCACGGGGAGGTTCAGCAGCTCACAGGGAAGCCACAGGGAGGGTCAGTGTGCTCGGGGAAGCTCGGGTGCGGCGGATCTACGACGACGATCGACGGTGGCCGAAGGTTGAAGACGACGGTGGCGGGGACGGTGGTCGACGTAGTCGACGACGGTGAACCATCCAAACACGGTGAGAGGGCGCGGGGACGGCGTTGGACGCGGCTGCGGCGAGCGGTGGCGACGGTGACATCTCGGGCGATGTCGGGGAGGGCGAGAGATGGAACCAGAGAGAGAGCGAGTGTGTCTGGGAGCTCGGGGAGAGATAGAGTTTGTCCCAGGGCGACAGGTCGACAAGGGGAGCGGCTGGGCGGCGGGCAGCTGCGTGGCAAGCATGCTGTGCTCGCCGTCGAGCACCTGCCTGCCTGTGCTGGCGAGAGCAAGCAGCTCGCTGGCACAGCAGGTGGGCTGGGCTGCTAGGTGGGCCGGCCAGGTGGGCTCAGGTAAGTGCTCTGCACTGTTTTCTGTTTCTCTTTTATTTATTTTCTGTACTGTGTTTTGAAATAGAATAAATACTATTTCATTTCCAAAAACTCTGGAAATATTCAGAGGCACATTTGAGAATATTCTCAACTGCCTAAAAATGCTTCCAAGATTATTTGAGCACTTTAAAATATTTATAAGATTTAAAATGCCCAAATTCAAATACTTATGACTTGGTTCAAATATCCAGAATGGCCCCATAAATTGTAGAACCATTTTTGGCAGAGGTTTAAACCAGAACCAAAAATGGTGGGCTTTTATGAAGGGCATTTTGGGTTCATTGAAATTCCAATTGTTGGAATTTAGCATTTTCAGGGGGGTATTGGGGTTGATTAGCCCCCATTTCAAGTTTAAAAGAAATTTAAACATGATGCACAATTCAACCAACCCTAATGCATAACAGGAAAGCAGGGATGTGACAACTCACCCCCACTAAATAAGAGTCTCGTCCCGAGATTCAAGCGTGGGGTAAGATGAAGGGGGACGCAAACTTAACCCAATCTTCACGATCCAAGTTGCACTTCATAAGAACGTTGATTCGATCACCATCTTTGTCTCGATGTCTTGCTCTGAGAACTTCAACCAACATGACAACGAGAGGGAAGGGAAAACTCTAGAAGGATCGATCTTCTCGAAGATCGAACAACTCAGGATCAACTCATGGAGTGAGACATAGGAACATCTCTCCAATTGAGACACAAAGTTCACATCAGGGTGATGGAAATCAGACAACAAGGATTCAAGTTGGTAGGTAGCAATTCCACACTTGAGTAAGGTGGTGCAAGGTTTCAAAGTTGCGAGGAGATAATTGTCATGAACCCATAATAGGGCACCTCAGAGAAGGTGACTCGTTGAACTGTTCCCTTAAGTGTCAAAAAGAATTACTTTTGATCCATAAATCATTGAAACTCTTCATACCAGCTTAAGGTAATTTACAATTGATCGTTTGAAATTGCTCGAAGAAATGGCATACTCGGACTAGGATGGATGATGTGGACTACCTTGTTGAAGACAACACAAGGGATGATTTTGCTTGTGCGTGCTCTCAAGAACTTGGGCATTTCCATATTCATCAAGGTTCTACCAACATCCGTGGCAAGGATCCTGGCAACACGACATACTACCATGATGACTAGTGATGGATGATGCGGATACAAAGGAAGATAACACCTTCTCAGATCTTCCCTTAGCGAGGCTAAGGGAACAGAATCTGGACGATCGACTGAGAGACATTTAGCACTCCGATTCTAATGTTCTCCTTGATGTGCTAGCGTAATCCATTCATAGATATGGTTTGATATCTAGAACATCAAGTAAAAGGTCGAACTTCGGAAGCTCAAGAATCCATAAGGAATAACTACGGAGGCAGATCCTGCGAGATCCTTATGGGGAGGTGACCAACTTCTTCAACCAAGATACTACAATAATAGGCCTTCCGGCTAGGTGTGTTGGCCACGACATCCACGTTACCGGTTACAGAGAGACCAACATTATACTTCTTGGAGTACGTTCCAACCATCATATCTGCCTGAGATTCAGATCTGGTTGGTGTTAGGATATTCCAGACCCATCCAGTCTAGAAAGAAAATGAGAGTTTGCAAAACAATTTGACGAGATGACGTTGCGAGATTCTCGGGGAATGAACTGCGATAGCAAGCTCCAAAACATGAGCTGGTTCTGCTACAAACCTGTGAACACGCTATTCAAGACGAGCATGACCATGTAGTAGTCTTATAGTAAAACACTATCGAGTTCAGGTGGGGAACCGTCATTGAGGATATCGAAGTCCTTGTATAAGTCTTGCTCTTAAGAAGGAACTTCTTCTCCTTGAACAAACCAATTAGTGGCTTGGTGTGCTAGGAACACATATGGAGTGGAGGTAATTAATCTACCAAACCATAGAATAATTTGCACGTATGCATGACTGATTTTGGATGATTCCAAGGGAAACAAAACAAACCTTTCTCAAATTCATGGCGACAACTTACACCAAATGCACGTGAACCGGAGAAGGTCACTTCTTTCATCCAACATATGCTTCATGAACGGGCCATGAAGGAATTGCTTACAAGTTTTCAACACTAGGTTGATGTTCAACATGAATCATGGGGGAGACAAAATGCCGCTGATGGGCTCAACAGCAACTCATCGAAATTTCCATATCACTGGACTTCCACCATCATGTGAACACGGTGATAGCATTGGTCAGACCAAAGAATGTAATGGTGTATGCTCGAGGAATTGACCACGAGTAAGACAACATTACGAAAATCGTTGGTTCTGATTTGACTTGACGATAGCCCATACTCAAGTCAAAGTTTTGACAAGGCAATAGATCCAACAACTGATCACGAGGGCCAATCAATGGAGATATCATCTTTCTTCAACACACACACACACACACACACAAAAGATATCCCTTAACATGAACTAAGTCAGACATGCTTTTATCTTCCAACTCTCCAAGTTGTTGTTTAGCTTAACCAACTAGCTCGGGTTATCCGACACAGATTCTTGGAGAAAGGGTGGCTTACAAGAAAACCAAATTGATCACGAGCTCAACATAACAGTCGGGAAAACAACCTGGTGATACTTCCGAGAAGATATTTGGAAAGTCACTAACCACCGATATGTTACTAAACTCGAGAACATTCTTGCTTTTCAGGGCAAGACGATGGGACCAAGAGAGTGATGGATTGCCAAAATCCTATCTCATTGGTCGATGAGTGCACCGAGAGATATGGACTAGGTAGCACGATCAATCTTAGGATGATGATTCAATAACCAACACACTAAGGATGAAATTGTTGTCCATTAGCTACCAAGCAATGGAGTTGCTAGTAGTATTCATTTCACACATCATAATTTCACTCATCGTCATTCCGGTTGCAACAACCTGGGGACCGAGGAATGAAAAATGATGGCGAGAAGTACCACTGTATCAAGAGTTCATAGGATGGTGTGCAATTGCCATGACAATCTTGATATAAAGATGGTAATACTCCAAGATAGAAAAGAATCAAAAGCTGGATTGGCATTTGATTTGCGGATTACAACTGCTTTGACCCAATCCTGGATATGGATGAGGTACTGGAGTTTGTTTCTTCTAGTCATTCTGAAATAGAATGGCTTAACGGACCACAAGAATAATAAGCATCGACAACATGGATGCACAATTACTCCTGACTATCAATTGATAGACGATGGTCGGAATACAAATGAAGAGGGACAACTCAAGAGGACATATATGTTTCTGAGTTGTGGATGCATAGATTAATATGTCGAACCAAGTTCAACAGGTTTCTTCCAGATAACCCATGCAGGAAGGTAGAACTGGCAGAATCACAACTATGAATGCAGAACTCCTCAAGAGTACTCTAATTGTGAGCTTTTGGTTCAAAGAACTTCTGCCTTAATGGTTCATGGTACTTGGAAGAAGGAAATACCACAGACCTCGAGGACTATCGCAAATGTTACTAATATCCTAAAGGAACAAACAAACACTATCAACATGAAGTAAGTAGGGTGAATCTCGGGTTCAAGAAACCAGGAGTAGAATACCTACTAACTAATAACATCACGGGATGCTTTCGAGAAGAATGGCCAGAATCATCATACTGGAACACAAAACATGGCTAGATTACTAGGCGATCCTCTAAGACACCTATGGTCATAGTAATAGCTCCAACATATATGTAAAGGCAATGGAGTACCTCAACAGAATGGTTAGTGTGGTTGAACTGGCCCAAAGGAACATCGGGAACGGAAAGAAGGGATTTGCAAATGCATCAGACTATTTAGAAACCTGGGATGACTCCGACAGCATAACGGCTGTAATTGCTCAAAAGATTTGAGACAACCTGCAAAAATGGTGGCATAGCCACTCAACATCACAACTCAAGGTTCTGAGGCCAGCTATGAACATATGGAAGTAGTAGGAACTGAACTGAGGCTTGAACTCAACAGTCCTAGGCAACTATGGTTTAGTAACACGTCATCTTGAGAGATAGAAGAGAAGCCTAGTTCTTAACCCCGTAGAAAAGAAGAGGTTGACTCAGATCAGAAGGGCATAAGGTATAAGGAGTAAAAGAGCCTTACGTTCCCTTCCACAATCAATTCCCTTACATAACTAAAGCATTTCTAGACTCAACTTCGACTGGTATGGCTTGGTAATCCTACAGGCAGTCAGGCTCTGATACCAACGCTGTCAGGACCCTGATCCTAAGTCACACCGATCTAGCATGTAACACTTCATATCACTTTGCGGCCTCACGCACGGTATTCCCATGGGTGCTGCCTTACCTGGCCCGGGACCGTTTGCGCCTTTTGGCTCACGTATATGATAGTGTCGCTAGCATCCATATGACAGAGAACCCGGGCCGACATGGCTAGTCGTGAACCCAAAGCAGCACCAACCTACGGGGACAGGTATACATGAATCACATCGAGCATGTCGGTCAGTAGCGTGTGAATCCGGGCTGTAGCACTGGGCTAATAGGACTCCAGGAACCCAGGCTGTAGCAGGCTAGGCAGGACTCCGGATGTCACCGCGTGACATTTCCCCGAAGGGACAGACACAGGAACGAAGTGAAACACATGTCGGCCAGTCAAGTGTCCTGAGCAGTAGTGCTGGGCTAGCAGGACTCCGGTGAACCGGGCTGTAGCCGACTACTATGGCTCATGGAAGCACTAGACTACATTTCCCCATAAGAGAGGCTGCCAAGGATAAACAACTAGATTATCAGATCCCACACATACCAAGCATTTCAATCATACACATAATATGCTCGATATGTGTAAATACAACATGGCATCACAACATAACTCTACGACTCAAGTATTTATTCATTAGGCTCCGACGAGCGAGATATTACAAACATGGGTCTCATGACCCAACAATCATAGCATACAAATCAAGGCACAAGCGGAAGCTTAACATGTCTGAGTGCAGACATCTACAAATGAAAAATGCTAAGAAGCCTGACTATCTACTAGATCCTGCCGAGGGCACAAGATCGTAGCTGAGGTATCAAGCTAAACGTCGAAGTCCACACGGAACTACTAGCGAGACTGACGTCTCTCTACAAAACATAAAATAGGCAAACGTGAGTACAAATGTACCCAGCAAGACTTACATCAGAACTATCTACATATGCATCAGTATCAATAAGGGGGTGGTGGAGTTTAACTGCAGCAAGCCAGCTTTGACTCAGTGGCTAACCTGAACTACGACTCCAAGCAACTCTTTTGAGGTGGCGCACACGAGTCCACATATTCACCATTCAATACACCAGTATGGATCCGCTCCCGTCTCCCTACGAGAAGGCCATCCATAGCACTCACACTTATCTTGCGAGTTTTTAGAGTATCCACTTTCACTTTTCTATGAACTATTATAGGCAACCCAGAAGTCCATTACCGCGGACACGGCTATTCGAATAGATGGTGTTAACCCTGCAGGGGTGTACTTCTTCATACACGCTCTCACCACTTACCGCCGTTTACATGAGATGTACTCGGCAACCTTCAAGCGGAAGCCCAACGAGGGTGTCGGCCACGGCCTACCTAAACACTCAAGTCTCTAGTCCAGGTTTATTGCCTATCCAGGTTCCATCTGCAGGGAGTCTGGCCAAGGTTTCCACATACGGCCCCGGACGATGTGTACAGGGTTCCGAGACACCAAACGGGCGCCCGTCATGCCCGGCCACGGTGTATCTACCGCATCATAGCCCACCCCTAGGGTCAGCTCTATGCACGGCCGCCAACACATATCCTATAAACACCAAAAACTAGTTGCAACTCCTGGACAGAGGACAAGGTTGATCAAGAAGCCGAGAGGGTCCATTGGTTTCGGGCCCAATGCGTGGTAGTAACTGTTTCATGGATCACAAACATAGAACTCAGTTCCTAATAACGGTTTCAATGAGACAACCCACCATGTAGTCCTACATGGCCTCTCACCGCTACCTTTACCAAATCGTGTTCACACACTTAGCTCACACACAGTAGGACATGTTCATCACTGTTCCAATTCATCCCCGATGAATCAGACGTGACTCAACTCTAAGCAATAGCAGGCATGACAAACAAGCATGGATGAGTAGGCACATCAGGGCTCAAACAACTCCTACTCATGCTAGTGGGTTTCATCTATTTACTGTGGCAATGACAGGTCATGCAGAGGAAAGGGGTTCAACTACCAAAACATGTAACAGTTGAATCATTGTTGTCCTAATGCAGTAAAAGAGAGCAGGAGCGAGAGAGTGGGATTGTATTGGAATGAACAAGGGGGTTTTGCTTGCCTGGCACTTCCAAAGATAATATAGTTCTTCATCGGTGCCATCGATCACGTCGTCGGAACCACGTCTATCGAGAGGGGAAAATTACCGGCAAGGGAACATAAACAACATTCAATTAATGCAATGCACAAGGGATGAATGATATGACATATTAAGGTACTGAATTGACCTAATGCAATATCTAGCCAATCTAATTGAAGTGGAACTCAAACAAGATCAAATTCCAAATGTTATTTCATAAGTTTCCCTAATCATAATTCGTCCTATTCAGTGAGGTTAACATGTTCAAACATGCATGATCATGGCATAAACAGATTCTTCATATTTTTTGATCATTTTTCATATATAATTTATTTCATTTGGAGTTACAGTTTAATTTCTATGAATTTTGGAAGTTTTAGGCATTTTCTGGAATTTCCTAATTATTTTAAATCCAGAAAATGATTAACCGCGTCAGCACTGCGTCACTGTGACATCAGCAAGTCAAAGGCGCCAGCCCAGGTCAAACCTGACTCGTGGGCCCCATCTGTCAGTGTCTCTGTGTACTAACTAAGCTAGTTAGTCCTAATTAATTGGGCCGGGCCACTAGTCAGTGACTACTAACTAAACTAACCTAGTTAATTAGCACTAACCAGATTAATTAGTCGGGCGGGGCCCGCATGTCAGTGAAAGAGAGGGGGAGGTCAACCCGTGTCAGCGGGGTCAACCTCGCCGGTCAGCGGTCAAAGCCTGCCGGCGTTTAGCCGCCGGCGAGGCCAGACGCGGCGGCGCGCTGCGGAATTTGCCCACAGGGCACCTTTTGGCGCGTGGAGAGCACCTACGTGGAGCTGGGACTCGCCCGCATCCAACCACGGTGGTGGTTTGGCCGGGGATTGGCCGGAGCATCGCCGGCGACGAGCTCGGCGGAGGCCGAGTCTCGGGTGTGCTCGTGGCTGCGGTGGCCTAGGCGATGCGGCGAAAGCACCTACAACATCTACGACGCGCGGGGAGTGTGACGAGCACAAGCCCGTGACCAAATGGTCACCGGAGCATCGCCGACGACGTGGTCAGGTGGCGGCGCGTTCGGGCACAAGAGGCGCGGCGTCTACGGTGTTGTAGGGGCGAAACGAAAAGCACGGGGAGGTTCAGCAGCTCACAGGGAAGCCGCAGGGAGGGTCAGTGTGCTCAGGGAAGCTCGGGTGCGGCGGATCGACGATGACGATCGATGGCGGCCGAAGGTTGAAGACGACGGTGGCGGGGACGATGCAGGGGCTCCAGCGTCGTGCAGCTCGGCTGGTCGACGTAGTCGACGACGGCGAACCGTCCGATCACGGTGAAAGGGCGCGGGGACGGCGTTGGACGCGGCTGCGGCGAGCGGTGGCGACGGTGACATCTCGGGCGACGTCGGGGAGGGAGAGAGAGGGAACCAGAGAGAGCGAGTGTGTCTGGGAGCTCGGGGAGAGAGAGAGAGTTCATCCCAGGGCGACAGGTCGACGAGGGGAGCGGCTGGGCGACGGGCAGCTGCGTGGCAAGCATGCTGTGCTCGCCGTCGAGCACCTGCCTGCCTGTGCTGGCGAGAGCAAGCAGCTTGCTGGCACAGCAGGTGGGCTGGGCTGCTAGGTGGACCGGCCAGGTGGGCTCAGGTAAGTGCTCTGCACTGTTTTCTGTTTCTCTTTTATTTATTTTCTGTACTGTGTTTTGAAATAGAATAAATACTATTTCATTTCCAAAAACTCTGGAAATATTCAGAGGCACATTTGAGAATATTCTCAACTGCCTAAAAATGCTTCCAAGATTATTTTAGCACTTAAAAATATTTATAAGATTTAAAATGTCCAAATTCAAATACTTATGACTTGGTTCAAAAATCCAGAATGGCCCCATAAATTGTAGAACCATTTTTGGCAGAGGTTTAAACCAGAACCAAAAATGGTGGGCTTTTATGAAGGGCATTTTGGGTTCATTGAAATTCCAATTGTTGGAATTTAGCATTTTCAGGGGGGGTGTTGGGGTTGATTAGCCCCCATTTCAAGTTTAAAAGAAATTTAAACATGATGCACAAGTTCAACCAACCCTAATGCATAACAGGAAAGCAGGGATGTGACAAACATAATTTTAATTCAATAGGAGTCGACGAGTCACATGACAAGTTAATGACTAATGGATGACAAATTAACATTAGTTCACAAATGGGCAGGTTATGGGTATACCCGCGGGTACAAGGCTATACCCGTATCCTACCCATGACTTAATGGGTAGGGTATGGGTACTACCCATGGGTATAAAAGTGTGCCCATACCCTGCCCATGCTGGTACGGTACCCGCGGGTACCCAAACCCATGGGCAAAATTTCCATACTCAGCACTGATCACCTGGCAAGCCGGGCACCCGCATTACAGCAGCCTTGGTGTGCTGGCTTGGTTTGCTCAATCAAACTCTCTTCCTGATAAACTTTGTATGTCTCATGTTTCTTTTATTTATCCAGACTTTGATTGCCTTGACAGTGTACATGCCATGTGTTTGATGCAATGCACAAGAGGAATCATTGAGCTCAACGGTCTTTATTTTCTATGTACGAGGAGCCGAGGAGTACATCATGGACTCACTACAGCAGATGCCATTAACCTCCATAGTCCATAGCTATAACTGACGTTCATATCAATTTACCATACAAATTATGTTATAGGTAAAAATGTGTTGGCTCAAGAGCCATTAGAGTTATTCCCTTGTTAGTATTTGGACCACTAAATTAACGAATATATGAGACGTTTGAATTAAGAAATGGAGGATCTGATTACCTTGCAAAAGGCACTCTCAAGATTAGTTTCACTAACCGTCTTTTTATTGGGAGTGAAGGTATACTATTCAAAGATGCTTTAAAGCTTAGTTCATTAAACATCTTTTTTATTCAGAATGAAGGTCTACTACAGTTATAATAACTCGCTCCTTGGTTATGCATTCCAATTTAATATAGTATAGTTCAGCTAAAAAATGTTATAGTGAGACAAACTCATTACTTCATCCAAGGTTAAGACTGTCAACTTAGTAATGAAAACTCTTATGAATTATCACATATTTCTTAGGACTATTTGTGGATTATTGTTTTTTATTAACAACCATCATATATGTGTGCTTTTGTGGATTGTTGTCATCTGTTGTAGGTTG
Organism: Triticum urartu; assembly: GCF_056163025.1. Lineage (NCBI taxonomy): Eukaryota > Viridiplantae > Streptophyta > Magnoliopsida > Poales > Poaceae > Triticum > Triticum urartu. The sequence goes on along the minus strand of NC_141876.1, from coordinate 246,185,363 downwards.
CAAACAATGTAATTATCATTATTGATTACCACTTATTGAAATGGGTGATGACTTCTCAGTAAAAGCTTATTTTTTTCTTTCTCTGGAAGTAACAAGCTACCATAAGTTTTATTCCATTATGTGATATGATAAAGCACATTACAGAAACCTGTGTGGAGACAATATATAGTTGTACTACTACACAATTAGACAAAAGATTCAGCAAAAAAAGTCATCTGTCCTCATATCATGTTTTGCATGAGAAATCCAATGTACATTGAAATGAGAAATTCTGATTATTCCTTCTTTTATGTTGGCGGCTTAAGTCTGCTTATTTTCCTTATAACTCATTTTGTATCTCACGTAAACAACACTAATTTCTCATGAAATCATTGATCACTAATCTGTTATTATCAGTTATAAGTTACGACTACTGTCACTGAAAGTTTTGATGGATCTCTCCATGCTAATTGGCAGTACGAATTTGTGCTTTGCATGATTAGATAGAAAGAAAATGTACAACCACCAACATTCATTGTTAGAATTCTATAAATTTGTGACTGTTAATTGGTAGTCCATCACTATTATCTACCACTAAAAATATAGCTTTTGTTTTTACCATATTACAACATGTTGCGGGCTGACTTCGATTCAAAGTACTGCAATGGTGCACTTTGCATTAACTTATAATAAATATCTTGGTTTTGTGTATTGCCCATTACTCCATTAAACTTATTAGTTTGAATTTCTTCATTCTATGAATCCTACTTCTGCCATTGCAGGTTCATGCACACCCAGACTCCTTCACTACAAGTGACCAACACTGTGGTAAATAACAAAAGTTGACAAGCTCCAAGTAGACAATCCTGATTATATAGTTTCCATGGGGAGAACTCTCCTTCCAATTTAGAAAAAGCCCATTGTCCATTCTGCTTTTTATGAAACACGAGTAGTTGCTACTTGTTCGTGTAAAATAGACAGTTAATTTGTAGTATGATTCAGTCTACAAAAAACATTTTAGCATGCAGGTTACTTTGCTAAGAAAATTAGCCCGCCATTTTAAATCAAATTCCTAGAGCAAAAGATTGAGCCTTTGGTGACTACTACTTTGAATTTGAGAATGTATATACATCTAGATGGATGCAAGTTTTTTGAATCATGTAACACTCTGTTCAACTATATCTGCTAACTATGATATAGTTTTTTTAATCTCCATTGACATAATCTGTCGACGAGTTTTCAGTGCGATGTTACTTCTGTGCCATGGATAAAAAATAACCCCGCGTTGGTAGTTTCATTTCACTACAGCACTGTTAATTATTATAGCAATTATTTATACTGATTAGATGATAGCACATGTACAATGTGAGGCCTGAATCTGTTTGGTGACGGGAGAAGCTCCATGAAGTTTTGACTTTGGTACTTGCACCTTCTACTATGTAACATTCTTCAATAGATATTGGTTTACATTCATTTTCTTCCGAGCGAGTTTAATTCTCTTTTGCATACCTTTGTATCATCTGCTATCCATTTATTGCACATTTGATGAATTAAGTCTGCTCATATTAGCACACTAAAGTTGTTGTTTATGTTATTAATGAGAATGTTGTTCCTGGAACTTACAACAGAAGGGTTGGGCTTTCCAGATGAGAAAACATTATATAACACTTTTACCTTACAATGTTTTTATTTGTAGTGGACGTGTTAAAAAAGCAAGAATTTAGTTCTCCTGAATTTGTGGAGTTGTTTGTAATGATCAATGTCATTTTCAGTTGAATATTGTTTGTACTTTATAAATATAGATTCAATGAAATTGGAGATGACATATTGTGATTGTGATCACGGTAGAGTTATTACTTGGTTTGCACTTGGTAGTGATCATGCTTCTAGAAATTTAAATAAGCTCCTATCCTTTGATTTAGAAATGGACGGGCGCAGCAACGCGCACCTTAATGATCTATTATATACTTGTACCAGGAAATTATTGCAAGATCAAATTAAACATCCAATTATGTTATATATATAACAAATACCATATATAATGCAAGGTTAAAATTCCAGCATTACAAGGCCCAAATTCAAAGATTACAAGGTTCAAACTATTCAGACATATAAAATTCATCTTCTTCAGAATCTTTTCATGCATTATTTCTGTGAAAGGATCAGCCACCGTGAAGTCATATAGCGGATCGATATAGTGACTTTTGAATAGTCTATCATATGAAGTTACAAACTGAAATTGAGCTTGTGCAGAGCCTTTTCAATTCAGCTGTAGACGCCTGCGCTCTTTAGCCATCCATTCACCTCTACGCAGTAAATATAGGGCAAACCTCATTACCTTGAGCAACCTTGCTTTCTCAACAAAGAACCTAGTGAATTTAATTTCTGGTGCGGTGCCTCCGTACTCGTTAAAAGTAATTTCTGTGAGATGAAGATCAAGGAATTCAATGGGATTGTTATATTCCCCAATATTTTCTACTTTCGGGCCTGCTAGTATCTGCAAACGAAGACAACATATTAGTGCATAGCTACAGATTTGAACACTTCGGGCCTCTTTGATTTGCAGGATTTCTAAAATACACAGAAGAGTGAAATGCCACCTTCAATCTTTCACGATAAACTTTTATCATGAAAGTATGTCGGGCGAAGGAATAAAACGCGTACAACACTAGCATCTAAAAAATATATGTATTGAAATCCTCCAAACTTCCTTTAGAAATCATTCTACATTTGTCATTGTAATCATGGGTAAAACTAACAAAAAAATTGAGATCCGTTGTGGTTAACAATTAACAGGAAAGGAGCATCACCTCGATGTATAGCTTCTCCGTGCAAGGAAAGCATCTAAGGAATCTAACAACTTCATCCATATCGAGGCCGACAGGTTGTAGTGCCAAGATCTTCACTGTGCGCAGAGGCCGGGTCAAGCTTGTGGGAATCATTTTCTAGATGACAGGCTAACATATAGATCAACAACAATTAGATAAAATGTGTTGTCCAATAATATATAAGAAGGATAAGAAGAAGATTGTTGTACCTGAACGAATAATGGTCTAGTAACAAGTTCGTTGAACTCAGCACACAAATAGCCCAACACTGTCAATTTCGGTGCGTGAATGACCCTGATTCTTGCTGGACCTAATTTCTCATGTACATACAATCTCTCTAGGAAAGGCACATTCTTAATGACAATATTGTGAAACACCTCAACTGACATCCTTGGGCGGCGTCAGCAATGCAGATAAATCGCACAAACATTCGTCGAGGTGATGTGGAGGCTACTAAACCCATCCATCGCATGAAGACGAAGGTACTTGAGCGCTGTATAGCTGACGAGAAGGCACTCCAAATCCTCCTTCGAGATGCGGGCGACAATGAGCTCGAGGTGCTTAAGTTTAGGGAGATGAAGAGCGCGCGCGGTATCGATTAGGGGGAAAATGCACCGCCTGAATGTAGTGCGACGCAGCGTGGGCGTGAGGCGGAACACGGACGGCGGCGGCGAGCAAGGATGTCTAGCATGAAGACTGAGCTCCTTGAGCCGATCCAGGGCTAGGGATAGGAACTAGTAATGCAACCTGGGTTCGGTCTTGTCATGGGGATTGAGCCTGCTGATAGCAAGGCGTCTGACCGGCCCAGGGTGCATGTCGAGGATGTGGGACAATGTGTCCAGGCGTTGCTGCTCCCTGTTGCAGAACTCGTGGTTGATGGTGAGGTCCAGGCAGGTGCAGCGCTAGAGAGGGTGCCACCTCCGCGAGAGGATAATGGTCCGCATGCCATATTTGACGGGGAAGTGCGATATGATGGTTACCAACATCTCGTCAAGTAGGCGGCTGATGAAGTCCACATTCGCCGGAGGCTCTTGAGGTTCTGGCATGGCTCGCTCCTGCTTGTTGGTCGGCTCATCCTCCATCTCGCAGTAGGCGGCGATCCTCGGCAGTGGTGCTTGTAGATGCGAACGGAGGACTGTTCTACGTACCTTCCCGAGGCGGCCGAAACAAAAGTCCAAAACCAGCAATAAATTGCAGCGCTTGCAGCGTGCATGGCTGACTGCTCACTATCATCCCGTCTAATCAAACAGCTGCCCGCGGTAGCAAATGGTTAGTTGAGCGCCCACGGTTTGACTAATACGACCGTTTGCGATAACAACATGGTGGCTATTTGTTAAGAATGACTATGAAAATCAATGTATAAATAGGCGAGACAAACCCTGAATAATTTCATATGTTTAGCATAGTTGCATGCTGCCTCTGTAAAATAAATCAAGGCAGGAAGATACAACATATGTCATTTTGCGACTAGATCATGTGACCAAGTTCGCTCTCGGAACCATGAGGCTTCTTGATAGAAGCTCCGGTTTGTATGAAAGAAAATATGGATCAAAGCCGAGCTGAAAAGGGCAGCAATATCTAACCCCAGCTTACAGAAGGTACAAAAGCACGATGATTAATTGTTCATCAGGTTTACACAAAATCCAGATTGAACAGGACAATGACAACTAACTCAACCAAAGTTTTGAGCACTCACAGTGAAATGGATCAGTCTAATCCATAAAATTAAGATCCTCGACCAGAAAATCTACTGGTACATGAAAACAAGTTGTTGTAAATAGAAACGAGCATGTTCATCAGCCCTTTTGTCCACCTGAAACTTCTTTTTCTGTTGTTTAATGTGTCCATCCGTGAGAAAGTGTCTGTCAAAAAAGTTAATCCTCATGGACAATAGTACTTGATGACCCACAAGTATAGGGGATCAATTGTAGCTCTTTTCAATAAGTAACAGTGTCGAACCCAACGAGGAGCAGAAGGAAATGACAAATGGTTTTCAGCAAGGTAATGTCTGCAAGTGCTGAAATTGTAAGTAACAGAGTAGTTTGATAGCAAGATAATTTCTAATGAGCAAGTAATGAGAATAGTAGCAAAAGTTCAGCAAGGTAGCCCAATTCTTTTGAGGAAAAGGACAGGACAAAACGGTCTCTTATGATAAGCAAAGTGTTCTTGAGGGTACACGGGATTTTCATCTAGTCACTTTCACCATGTTGGTTTGATTTGTGTTCGGTACTTTCATAATTCTATATATGGGTGGACCGGTGCTTAGGTGCTTATCTTACATGAACAAATCTCCTACTTATGATTAACCCTCCCGCAAGCATCCACAACTACGAGAAGAGTATTAAGAATAAATTCTAACCATAGCATTAAACTTTTGGATCCAATCGGTCCGTTACGGAATATCGCAGAAACTGGGGTTTAAGATTCTATCATTCTCGCAACCCATCATCTAATTGCTACTCCACAATGCATTCCCTTAGGCCCAAATATGGTGAAGTGTCATGTAGTCGATGTTCACATGAGACCACTAAGGGAATCACAACATACATACTATCAAAATATCGAACACATATCAAGTTCATATGATTACTTGCAACATGTTTTCTCAAGTGACCTCAAGAACAAAAGTAACTACTCAGAAATGATAAACATGCTCAAGATCAGAGGGGTATTAAAATAGCATGTTGGATCTGAACATATAATCTTCCACCAAATAAACCATATAGTAATCAACTATAAGATGTAATCAACACTACTAGTCACCCACAAGCACAAATCTATAGTTCTGGCAACAAGATTGAACACAAGAGATGAACTAGGGTTTGAGATGAGATGGTGCTATTGAAGATGTTGATGGATATTGCCCTCCCCAAGATGGGAGAGTTGTTGGTTATGATGAGGACGATGATTTCCCCCTCCGGGAGGGAAGTTTGTTGGGGAATGTAGCATGCAATTTCAAAAAAATTCCTACGATCATGTAAGATCTATCTAGGAGATGCATAGAAATGAGAGGGGGAGAGTGTGTCCATGTACCCTCGTAGAATGAAAGCGCAAGCATTAGGTTAACGCGGTTGATGTAGTCGAGCGTCTTCGTGATCCAACTGATCAAGTACCGAACGTACGACACCTTCGAGTTCAGCACACATTCAGCTTGATGACGTCCCTCGAACTCTTGGTCCAGCAAAATGTCGAGGGACAGTTTTGTCAGCATGAAGGCATGGCGACGGTGATGGTGATGTGATCCGCGCAGGGCTTCGCCTAAGCACTATGACAATATGATCGGAGGAGTAAAGTGTGGAGGGGGGCACCGCACACGGCCAAGAAACAATTGTTGTGCTTTGGGGTGCCCCCTTCCCCCGTATATAAAGGAGGAGAGTGAGGAGGCCGGCCAGGGGGCGCACGATAAGGGGGGGGAACCAACTAGGACTCCCAATCCTAGTCGCCCCCTTTCCTTTCTTTTGGAGGGGAAAGGGAAGGAGAAGGAGAGGGAGAGGGAGAGAAGGAAAGGGGGCCGCGCCCCCTCCCCCTTGTCCAATTCGGACTCCCTTGGGGGGGGCACCCCTTTTTGGCCCCCCTCTCTCTCCACTAAGGCCCATGTAGGCCCATTACTTCCCCGGGGGGGGGGGGGTCCAGTAACCTCCTAGTACTCCGAAAAATACCCGAACCATTCCGAAACCATTCTGGTGTCCGAATACCATAGTCTAATATATCAATCTTTACCTCTCGACCATTTCGAGACTCCTCGTCATATTCGTGATCTCATCCGGGACTCCGAACAATCTTCAGTCACCAAAACGCATAACTCATAATACAAATCATCATTGAACATTAAGCGTGCGGACCCTACGGGTTCGAGAACTATGTAGACATGACCGAGACACATCTCTGGTAAATAACCAACAAAAGAACCTGGATGCTCATATTGGTTCGTACATATTCTACTAAGATCTTTATCGGTCAAACCGCAATGACAACATACGTCATTCCCTTTGTCATTGGTATGTTACTTGCCCGATATTCGATCGTCGGTATCTTCACACCTAGTTCAATCTCGTTATCGGCAAGTCTCTTTACTCGTTCCGTAATGCATCATCCCATAACTAACTCATCAGTCACATTGCTTGCAAGGCTTATCGTGATATGCATTACCAAGAGGGCCCAGAGATAGCTCTCCGATACTCAGAGCAATGTTGAGGATATCGCTTATCGTTAGCGTCTCGGTTAGCTGGGGATTAGAGATTAGTCGGAAATCAGACGATTAATCCATTTTATCGGTCGGCTATTAATCGACCATTTTTTGCAAATCCTAGGTTCCGAACAATAAAATATGTTATATTCAACACCAAAACAATATTGGACATAAGTGTTAGCTTACTTCCTAGCCATTGAATCCGCTTATAATGACAAAAAATAGGACAATAGTACATATTGCAAAACAAGGTCCACATAACACAAACAAAACATAGTTTTTGCAAACATAATGTTAGGAATAGGCCCGATTTATCGGTAGATTCATGATAAATTCGCTTGTTAGAGTGATAAATCGGCCCAAAAGATAAACGGTGAAGATAAGGCATAATCTTATCGGTGACCCCATGAGTAGCAATAAATCGGGAGATAAATCGCTGAATCGGAAGATTTCTTGAACAGTGACTCGGAGTAACAAATCCTAATCTTAATCTATGCCAACCCAACAAACACTTGCGTAGACACCTATAGAGCATCCTTATAATCACCTAGTTATGTTGTGACATTTGATAGCACACAAGGTGTTCCTCCGGTATTTGGGAGTTGCATAATCTCATAGTCAAAGGAATATGTATAAGTCATGAAGAAAGCAATAGCAATAAAACTTAATGATCATTTATGCTAAACTAACGGATGAGTATAGTCCATCATATTATTCTCTAGTGAAGTGATCTCGTTCATCAAATGACAACACCTGTCAATGGTCAGGAAACTTAACCATCTTTGATTAACGAGCTAGTCAAGTAGAGGCATACTAGGGCACTTTGTTTTGTCTATGTATTCACACATGTATCAAGTTTCTGGTTAATACAATTCTAGCACGAGTAATAAACATTTATCATGATATAAGGAAATATAAATTACAACTTTATTATTGCCTCTAGGGCATATTCCCTCCAGTCTCCCACTTGCACTAGAGTCAATAATCTAGATTACATTGTAATGATTCTAACACCCATGTAGTCTTGGTGCTGATCATGTTTTGCTTGTCGAAGAGGCTTAGTCAACGGGTCTGCAACATTCAGATCCATATGTATTTTGAAAATCTCTATGTCTCCTTCCTTGTCTTGGTCACGGATGGAGTTGAAGCATCTCTTGATATGTTTGGTTCTCTTGTGAAATCTGGATTCCTTTGCTAAGGCAGTTGCTCCATTATTGTCACAAAAGATTTTCATTGGACCCGATGCACTAGGTATTACACCTAGATCGGATATGAACTCCTTCATCCAGACTCCTTCATTTACTGCTTCCGAAGCAGCTATGTACTCCGCTTCACACATAGATCCCGCCACGATGCTCTGCTTGGAACTGCACCAACTGACAGGTCCACCATTCAATATAAATATGTATCCGGTTTGCAACTTAGAGTCATCCAGATGAGTGTCAAAGCTAGCATCGACGTAACCATTTAAAACGAGCTCTTTGTCACCTCCATAAACGAGAAACATATCCTTAGTACTTTTTAGGTATTTCAGGATGTTCTTGACTGCTGTCCAGTGATCCACTCCTGGATTACTTTGGTACCTCCCTGCTAAACTTATAGCAAGGCACACATCAGGTACAGAACATTGCATACATGGTATAACCTATGGCTGAGGCATAGGGAATGACTTTAATTTTCTCTCTATCTTCTGCAGTGGTCGGGCATTGAGTCTGACTCAACTTCACACCTTGTAACACAGGCAAGAACCCTTTCTTTGACTGATCCATTTTGAACTTCTTCAAAACTTTATCAAGGTATGTGCTTTGTGAAAGTCCAATTAAGCGTCTTGATCTATCTCTATAGATCTTGATGCCAATATATAAACAGCTTCACTGAGGTCTTTCATTGAAAAATTCTTATTCAAGTATCCTTTTATGCTATCCAGAAATTTTGTATTATTTCCAATCAACAATATGTCATCCACATATAATTAGAAATGCTAAAGAGCCCCCACTCACTTTCTTGTAAATACAGTCTTCTCCAAAAGTCTGTATAAAACCATATGCTTTGATCACACTATCAAAGCGTATACTCCAAATCTGAGAGGCTTGCACCAGTCCATAAATGGATCGTTGGAGCTAGCATACTTTGTTAGCACCTTTAGGATCAACAAAACCATCTGGTTGCATCATATACAACTCTTCTTTAAAAAATCCATTAAGGAATTCTGTTTTGACGTCCATTTGCCAATTTCATAACCATAAAATGCCGCAATTGCTAACATGATTCAGACAGACTTAAGCACCACTACGAGTGAGAAGGTCTCATCGTAGTCAACTCCTTGAACTTGTCGAAAACCTTTTGCAACAAGTCGATCTTTGTAGACAGTAACATTACCATCAGTGTCAGTCTTCTTCTTGAAGATCCATTTATTTTCGATGGTTTGTCGATCATCGCGCAAGTCAACCAAAGTCCATACTTTGTTCTCATATACATGGATCCCATCTTAGATTTCATGGCCTCCAGCCATTTCACAGAATCTCGGCTCATCATTGCTTCCTCATAGTTTGTAGGTTCGTCATGGTCTAGTAACATGACTTCCAGAACAGGATTACCGTACCATCTGGTGCGGAACATACTCTGTTGAACTAATTGGTGTAGGCATCACTGGAACTGATTTCTGTGATGAACTACTTTCCAATTCGAGAGAGGGTACAACTACCTCATCAAGTTCTACTTTCCACCCACTCACTTCTTTCGAGAGAAACTCCTTCTCTAGAAAGGATCCATTCTTAGCAACAAATATCTTGCCTTCGGATATGTGATAGAAGATGTAACCAACAGTTTCTTTTGGGTAACCTATGAAGACACACTTCTCCTATTTAGGTTAGAGCTTATCAGGCTGAAGCTTTTTCACATAAGCATTGCAACCCTAAACTTTAAGAAACGACAGCTTAGGTTTCTTGCCAAACCACAGTTCATAGGGTGTCGTCTCAATGGATTTAGATGGTGCCCTATTTAACATGAATGCAGCTTTCTGTCGGTGGAAACGACACCTATGGGGTCACTGGGATCCCTTCTACGGTTGGCGGACGCGAGGTTGTGCGAAGAGGGGTTCTGACAGGGAGCACACAGATTGTTTACCCAGGTTCGGGCCGCAAAGATGCGTAATACCCTAGTCCTGCTTTGGTGGATGTATTTGAGAGTGTTCTTGTGTTCTTGGGCTATCCACGAGGTGCAACTTGCCCAAAAGAGCCGAATCCCTCTCCTGGTCGCCTTGGGCCTCCTTTTATAGGAAAAAGGGGTTGCCACAGTGGCACACAAGAGGTGGAAAGGTCTACAGTTGACAAGCCTAACCTCTGGGACCGTCGGACAAACACATTTAATGCGCTGCTGACGTGCCCTCCTTGCTTTATCGAGGATGTCAGGGAAGCACGTCCCAGCTGTCGCCGCCTCGCCTGGCCTCGACACGCGTCCGAGCTGATGAGGCATCATGGCGCCATGTTGGCTAGCTGCTGGGCTGGCGCGGTGGTGGAGCCTTCATGAAGGGTCGCATGCCGCCACGTAGGTGCTTGCCGAGTCGGTGTAGAGGCCGCCCGTCGCCACGCAGGTGCCTGCCCAACTAGTTGAGCTAGCACCTGCTTAGGGACGGTGGTGGAGTCTTGGCTAGCGCGGGCCTGGCAGTGGCCCTGCTGATGGCCTCGGCAAGGGTCTTGCCAGGGTCCCGACAAGGGTGCTGTTGTGGCCTTGTAGTCGTACCCGGGAAGGGTCTTGCCGGGGGTCTTGTGGATTTCCTCGGCTAGGATCCCGCCGAGGGTCGCCGTCTTCTAGTCCTCATCTGATCTCACATGTTTATCATCTTGACGAAGATTTGCATGCCACCACAGAGACGCCTCCCAAGCCTTGGTTCCAATGTAGTTGGTTGGGTTGGAGCCTACGGGCTCAAGGGTGGCTCACTCCGCTGGCATCGGGCAAGTTGCCCCGGCAAGGCTCTTGCCGGGGCTGCGGAGGCTGCCTTGACAAGGATCTTGCCGAGGGAGTCCACCTCGCCCTCTTGCTCTCCTGCATTTCTGGTCTTGGCATTGCCTTGGTTGCCTCACGTTTTGGCTTCTCTCTGGCTTCCCTCCTCTGCCCTACTAAGCGTGGCCATGGCGCGCGCGGCTCTGACTGCCCATGCACAAGTAAAGAGGTCAAAAGAAGAGCCCCGACTTTTGTACACCGACAGGAGCCCCTAGGCCTGGGCCACACATAAGCGCGCCGCGTTGTGGGGCTAGGCCCAGAACAGTGCGCGGGCAGGTGGGGCGGATTTTACCGCAATAACTTCTCGTCCGCTGCGCTTCCCCACGACCTGCGTTTAACGCGTGACGTGGAGGGTCGTGCATGACGTGGGGGTCATGCGTGGGGCGGTTTCCGCACGCATGCGTCACATCATGCTAAAGAGGCGGCTCGCGCCTTCCCCATAAAAAGAGGGAGGCGCAGTGGCACGACTCATTTACTCAGGCGGACTCGGGTCGTGGTCTTCAAGGCGTCAGTCCCCCACGATCATAGGGTGGGGAACGGTCGTCTCTCTCGTTCCCTCAATTCTGCTTGCTCGCCAGGTGTCCCCCATGTAGGTGGGAGGCGGTGGAGGCAGGAAACCGGGCCGTTGCTGATGGGGGCAACGAGTCGGTCCTGATTCCTTGCGCCTTCGACGGCTGGATTGGTTGAGTGGGGCGGCCGAGCCTCGACCTTGCCCCTTCATAAGGAGCGGGAGGGGGAGGTCATCCCACATTCTCTCAGCATCCATCCTCCATTCACTTTGGCTCCTTTCTTCCATCTGCCATGGCGAGAGGAGGTGTTGGCCCTTCGACGGTGGCAGCGAGGGTTGCTGCTCGTCAGTGCGTCCCTCCTCCCCAAGACCTCATGGCGGCGGAGTCGGCCACGAGAGGAAGGGGGAGGGGGCGAGGCCGAGGTCGCCATGGCGCTCGGGGGAGAGGGGGACGGGGCGGCGCATCGGCCTCGCCTCCGCCAGCGATGCCCCCCTCGATGGAGGGCTACGTCGGGGACCAGCCTCGCGAGTTCTTCATCAGGCTGTGGGAACGGCGGCACACGGTTCGAAGTCGACTTCCCCGCTCCTCACGTCATGTCCCTCCGCCGCGGATGGAAGACATTCACTCGCATCCACATCCTGACGGCGGGGCTTGTCCTCTACTTCAAGTTAATGGAGGGCGGCCTGCTCTCCGTCAAGGTCTTTGGAGATCTTGGAACTCGCCTGAAGTGCTGCGTGGAGAGCTCCTCCGATGATGAAGACTCCTCTTCAAGCAGGAGTGATGAGGAGGTGAGCAACAGCGATGACGAGAGCATTGAGCGAGGTCACGTCGACCTCGTCTCCGACTGATCGCGTCACACGGCTTACATCGTGCGGCCTGCCGAGGGCCTTCCTCATCAAGCTCCCCATCGGGGCGCTCCCCGTCATCTCCTTGGGTGGCTGGCATAGGAGGGCCAGAGAAGGCTAAGAAGGCAGGTGGCGGCCGTCAAGTCAGAGTACGTGGGCATCGACGCCTTCGTCGTGTATTGCCGGCCCGCTGCCTCATCTTCCAGCTTCCCTCCCGGCACCGGGATGCTCTCTTGGTGCCTTCTGCTCCTCGCACCTCGCCTAGGCGCTCTTTTTGCCCTCCTGCCATCTTGTTCCACCTTCTAGGGAGAGGGACAAGAAAGGGATTACGTGCATCTTATCTCTTTTTAGTTTGTAAGCATGTGGGCACTTGTTAGATTTAAAATTTGTAATCCCCTTGCTCATGTTTTTAATTCTATATGAACTGTACCTGTATGGGATGTTTTTCATGAAAAAAGGTGCTTGCCAGGTTCTTTGTGCATGACCGAGGCCCACGCCAAGGAACGAGTCCTTGTTATTTTTAAGATAAACATTGTCGCCCAGCAACAGGCCGTGCCGTCCCCTGACTTCAGTCGACCATTCTCACGCTTTTGGCGGAGGCAGGTGCGAAGTAGAGTTAGGCCCTTCGTTTATTTCCTTGCCACCGTGTCTACGACCCGGTTCTGTCCCATGGACTTGGGTACAAGAAGAAGGGGGAGCACGGTGGTCTTGGAGCAAAACGAGGTTTCATTTGTCCTAGTTCCATACGGAAATGCACAATAGGGGATGAATGACTTATCTGAATCCGCAACCCCTGGTAACTTTGGATTGTCGTGGTTGGATCCTTGTATCTTCAGCCCCTAGCAGTCTTGGCTTGCCGGGGCCGGAGCGCCGGTTCGTTTTGTTTCGCACAAGCGGCTCAACAGAAGTGTCCATGTGCCCTGCGAACTAAAGGAGACAGAAAGACACATACTCGACCTCTAGGCTAGGGGTTAGTCGCCGCTATGCACTATCAACCCTAACCGAGGGAGAGACTTAACCTAGCATGCATGCTAAAACTTAGGGCGCAAGCACTTCATTCATTTATGCTCAGGGTCTGCGCCTGGCTTTGTACAAAGGGTTACATGCCTTGCCGGCAAGGCTTGTGCAAAAGGTGGTTTGCCGGGGGGGGCGGCAACCGCGCCTTATGGGTAAAACTTGCGAAGATGTTCAGTGTTCCAGGAGTTGCTCACTGGAATAGCATCTTCGGTCTCCAGGCGGACTGCGCTAGGCCTGGTGACTCGTATTACCCGATAAGGGCCTTCCCACTTCGGTGTCAACTTGCTGGAATTCTTGGCCGACTGAACGCGCCGAATAACAAGGTTGCCTTCCTCAAAGCTTCGAGCATGAACCTTGCAGCTATGGTAGCGGCGCAAGGCTTGTTGATAGCGTGTTGCTCTCACAGCCGCCCGAAAATGATCTTCCTCAAGGAGCGTTGCGTCATCTTGCCGCAATTGCTCTTGCTCAAGCTCATCATAAGCGAGCACTCTAGGTGACCCGTATATTAGTTCCGTGGGGAGAACTGATTCTGCCCCGTATACCAGGGTAAAGGTGTCTGGCCGGTGGCTCGATTTGGCATAGTTCTGATCGACGAAAGAACCACCAGCAACTCATCAATCTAGCGCCTTCCGCTCTTGCACAGCCTGTCAAAAGTCTTTGTCCTCAGGCCTCGCAACACTTCAGCATTTGCCCTCTCCGCCTGGCCGTTGCTCCGTGCGGGTGCCACGGAAGCGAAATAGACCCTGCTATCGAGGTCTTGGGTGTATTACATGAAGGTGTGGCTTGTGAACTGCGTGCCATTGTTGGTGATGACTCTGTTTGGCACACCAAAACGGCACACTAGCCCCTTGAAGAACTTGACATCTGACTGTGCTGTCACCTTCCTCACTGCTTCCACCTCTGGCCACTTTGTGGACTTGTCAATCGCAACGTACAAGTACTCAAAGCCCCCGACAGCGCGGGGGAAGGGCCCAGGATGTCAAGCCCCTAGACCGAGAATGGCCAGGAAAGAGGAATTGTTTGAAGGGCCTGAGCTGGTTGATGAAGCCTCTTTGAATGGAACTGACACGCTTCACACTTGGTTACTAGTGTTGTTGCATCCTAGAGGGCAGTGGGCTAGAAGAAACCTTGCCGGAATGCCTTGCCGGCAAGGGCCCTCGACCCTATGTGGGAGCCACATATGCCTCTGTGTATCTCTGCCAACAGCTCCAGTCCCTCCTCCCGAGGAATGCACTTCAATTTCACACCGTTTGATCTCTTCCTGTACAGGACGTCATCGATGAACTGATACATGGCAGACCGACGGGCTACTTTCTCCGCTTCTTCCAGCTCCTCAGGAAGCTCCCCTATTTGGAGGAATCGGACGGTATGCTATGCCCATGATGGAGCCTGGGGCTCGACGGCGAGGACCAAAGGCATTTATTCTACCATGGGAGCGGCCGTCTCTATAGCCAGGGCTTGACGGCCCGCTGGAATCAGTCGCTCCTCGGCAGGCTCAGAAACCGCGGCAACACCCTTGCTGGCGGTCCCTAGGGGCTCAGGGGGAAAGTACTTGCCTGGGCCTGGTTTCCTCTGTTTATTCTGCTCCATTGATGGTTCGACGGACAGTTGAGTTAACTAAAGCAAAAATGTATGTGTTTCCATAGGTAGCTTGAATGCAACGCGTTTTGACAGGTAATCGGTGATGTCATTCTCCGCTCGGGGAACATGCTCCGCTTGTATACCGACAAAGCGCTCCTCCAGTTTCCTCACCTCATCTACGTAGGCCTCCATCAACGGGCTCTGATAATCTTTGTTGACTTGTCTGACGACAAGTTGTGAATCACCCCTGATGATGAGCAACTTGACCCGAGGTCCGCCGCGATCCTGAGGCCGGCAAGCAACCCCTCGTACTCAGTAGTGTTGTTGGTGGACATCTCCCTAGGAAAGTGCATCTGGATCACATACTTGAGGTGCTCTCCGGTGGGTGTGACAAGCAGCACACTAGCACTGGCGCCTTGCAGTGAGAAAGCCCCGTCAAAGTACATGATCCAGTTGCGACTTGCTTCCTTGCCGGGGAGGGTGGTCTCCTGGATTTCCTCGTTAGGCGTTGAAGTCCATTCTGCAATGAACTCTACCAGGACTCTGCTCTGGATTGTCGAAGTACTTTCAAACTTCAAACCAAATCTCGAAAGCTCCAAGGCCCACTCCACAATCCTTCCGGTTGCATCTGGGTTGTGCAGTATCCGTTGTAATAGGAGGCGGGTGACGACGGTGATTTCGTGTGCTTGGAAGTAGTGACGCAGCTTCCTCGAGGCCATAAGAAGGCCGAAGAGTAATTTTTGCACACCAGCGTACCTTGACCTAGTCCCCTGCAGGAGGGAGCTGACAAAGTAAACTAGGTGCTGCATCATCAACTTCTTCTGCAGCACCTCATTTGATTGCATGGGGGCTGTCCTGATGGCGTCAGACTCCACTGGGGGCCTCGCCTTGCCGGCATCAGGCCCTGCCAGGGGAACCTCTGGCTTGCCATCAGCCAGTCCCGCCGTCGCCACTACCTCTTTACCGACCTCCCTCTGCACCAGTAGCACGGCACTGACCACTTGATTCATCGCCGCCAGATACAGCAGCAATGGTTCTTGTGGTTTAGGCGCAACCGGTATTGGTGTAGAGGAAAGGTATTTCTTCAGATCCTGCAACACCGCCTCGGCCTCTGGGGTCCACTCCATTGGGGCCGCCTTCTTCAAGATCTTGAAAAGGGGAAGGGCACACTCACGGACTTGGAGATGAATCTGCTCATGGTGGCAATGCAGCCAGTGAGCCGACGCACATCCTTAATCCGCTTGGGTGCTTCAATCTACTCAATAGCCTTGATCTTGTTCGGGTTTGACTCGATCCCATGCTGTGACACAAAGAACCCGAAAAGTTTGCTGGATGGAACGCCGAAGAAACACTTCTCAGGGTTCAGCTGGAGGTTGATCTTGCATAGGTTGGCAAACGTCTCTTCTAAGTCTTGTACAAGGGTTGCCTTATCCTTGGTTTTGACCCCTATGTCATCCATATAAGCTTCCATATTTCTATGTAGCTGGGGCTCAAAACCAGTTTGGACTGCCCTTGCAAATGTCGAGCCAGCACTCTTCAACCCGAAAGGCATCCGTAAAAAGCAATACGTACCACATGGGGTGATGAATGATGTCTTCTCTTCGTCTTCCTTTCCCATGAAGATCTTGTGGTAGCCCAAGTAGGCGTCGAGGAATGATAACAGATCACACCCGGCCGTGAAGTCAACAATATGGTCAATGCGCGGCAACGGGAAGGGGTCCTTAGGACAAGCCTTGTTGATATCTGTGTAGTTGATACATAGCCTCCACTTCCCGTTTGCCTTGCACACCACCACCGGATTGGCCAACCACATCGGATGGAGCACTCCTCTCACCAAGCCTGCCACTTCCAACTTCCTGATCTCCTTTGCGATGAACTCTTACCGTTCCAAAGCTTGCTTCCTGACCTTCTGCTTGACGGGTCACGCATGGGGACAGACAGCAAGATAGTGCTCAATCACTTCCTTGGGAACGCCGGGGATGTCGGATGCTCGCCATGCAAACACATAGACATTCGCCTGCATGAAATTGACTAGCGCGCTTTCCTATTTGCTGTCGAGGGTGGAGCTTATGGTGAAAGCCCCTCCCATTCCATCCTCCTTGACGGACACCTTCTTGGTCTCTGGTGGTGCAGCTCTAGATTTCTTGCTCTTGCCGGTGGAGCTCTCTGGCATGTCCACAACGGTAGCACAACACTCTGAAGAGGTGCGCTTGTCGAAGTGGGTGCGAGAGGTCCTGTCGGTCTTCTTCTTCCCTCCCGGCACTTCGGCGGCAAGAGCAGGCGCCTTGGCAGTAGCTGCTGCAACTGCTTCCCGATAGAGTAGGTCGGCGCAAATCAGCGCATCCTTCTTGTCACAGGGAACGGTGATGATGGTCATCGGCCCAGGCATCTTCAGCTTGTTTTAGGCGTAATGTGATGCCGCCATGAACTTGGCTAGTGCCGGGCAGCGGAGAATCCCGTTGTAGGGTAAGGGAATCTCGGCTACATCAAAGACAATCTTATCCGTCCTGTAGTTCAGCTCGCCTCCAAATGTCACAGGCAGCGTGATCTTGCCCTTCGGCTCACTCCTTCCCGGGTTGACCCCTTGAAACATACCCGTCTCCTCGATGCCTCCATCAGGAATTTGTAGCCTTTTGATCACAACGGGTGAGATCAAGTTCAGACTGGCCCCGCCAGCAACCAGCATCTTGTTCACCTTGAGGTTGTGTAATGTTGGTGAAACCAACAACGGCAAACACCCGACCGCAGTTGTGCGATCAGGGTGGTCCCCGGCGACAAAGATGATGGGCGTGCTGGACCACTTCAGCGGCTTCTGAGCGTCGAACGACGGCTTTACTGCTGTGATCTCACGCGCCCACTGCTTGAGCTGGCGGTGAGAAGTATGCAGCAAGGCGCCACCATCGATGCACATGGCCTCTGTAGCCTTCTGGAACTCGTGTTCGCCGGACTCGTCGTCCTCGTCATGATCGTCATCCTCCTGCTTCTTGTCGCGGCCCCGAGCGGGCCTCTCTTCCTGGTTGTCCTTGCCGCGACGGCCTCCTTGGCCGCCACGCTTCTTGCCAGATCCTTCGGCACCATCTTGACCCTTCTCCTTGTCCCGCCTCTCATATTCGGCTTTTTGCTTTTCAGCAAGCAGCTCAACTTGTCGGCAGTTCTAGAGGTCGTTGCCCTTGGTGCGGTGGATCTTGCAATACTGCTTGTCGGAGCCCCCTGGCTTGTCGGCAGCCGCCAAGGCCCGACAAGAGGCGCACCCGGCAATCTCCTTGCCGGGGTCGTCTGCCTTGGCCTTCTTGGTGGCGCCGGTGTCGTCGGATCCCTCGACGGCAAGCACGACCATGCCCTTGCATTTCCTATTGCGACGTCGATCGTTCTTCGTCGGGGCGGCGGTGTCTTCGTCGGTAGAGTCGGTTTCCGCGTCGGCGCCTTCGCCGGGGTACTTGATAACCCACAAGTATAGGGGATCGCAACAGTTTTCGATAAGTAAGAGTATCGAACCCAACGAGGAGCTAAAGGCAGAACAAATATTCCCTCAAGTTCTATCGACCACCGATACAACTCTACGCACGCTTGACGTTCGCTTTACCTAGAACAAGTATGAAACTAGAAGTACTTTGTAGGTGTTGTTGGATAGGTTTGCAAGATAATAAATAGCAAGTAAATAAAAAGTAGGGGCTGTTTAAATAAAGACACAACTAAGTTAGGTTTAGTAAAGATCTTTTTGTTACGAGAAAGTTATTTGTCCCTAGGCAATCGATAACTAGACCGGTATTCATTATTGCAATTTTATATGAGGGAGAGGCATAAGCTAACACACTTTCTCTACTTGGATCATATGCACTTATGATTGGAACCCTAGCAAGCATCCACAACTACTAAAGATCATTAAGGTAAAACCCAACCATATCATTAAAGTATCAAGTCCTCTTTATCCCATACGCAACAACCTCCTTACTCGGGTTTGTGTTTCAGTCACTCACGCAACCCACTATAAACAAATCATGAACGTATTGCAACACCCTACAGCGGGGATCCCTCACACTTGCGCGACACGGAGAGCACCATAGGAAAACACCAATAATAAAACATGCAACTCAAACCAATCTTGATCATCAAATAGCCCATAGGACAAAAAAGATCTACTCAAACATCATAGGATAGCCATACATCATTGGAAAATAATATATAGCGTTGAGCACCATGTTTAATTAGAGATTACAGCGGGTAAGAGAAGGGTTACATCGCTGCATAGACGGGGGAAGAGTTGGTGATGATGGTGGTGAAGTTGTTGGTGAAGATTGTGGTGATGATGGCCCCCGGTGGCACTCCAGTGCCACCGGAAGCGAGGGGGAGAGAGTCCCCCCTCCTTCTTCTTCTTCTTTCTTGAACTCCTCCCTAGATGGGAGATGGGTTTCCCCTCTGGTCCATGGCCTCCATGGTGTGGGAGGGGCGAGAGCCCCTCCGAGATTGGATCTGTCTCTCTGTCTCTCTCTGTTTCTCCGTTCTCAGATTCTTCCCTTTCAACGTTTCTTATATTCCCGGAGATCCGTAACTCCGATTGGGCTGAAATTTTAACACGATCTCTATCCGTATATTAGCTTTCTTGTGGCGAAAGAAGGGCATCAACTGCCTTACGGGGTGGCCACGAGGGTCAGGGGCGCGCCCCCTGCCTCGTGGCCCCCTCGGGCACCGTCTCGCATAGATTTTTCTTCCCAAAAATCGTATATATTCCAATAAAAATCTCGGGCAGTTTTTATCCCATTTGGACTCCGTTTGATATGGATATTCTGCGAAACAAAAAACATGCAACAAATAGGAACTGGCACTGGGCACTGGATCAATATGTTAGTCCCAAAAATAGTATAAAAGGTTGCCAAAAGTATATGAAAGTTGTAGAATATTGGCATGGAACAATAAAAAATTATAGCTATGACAGAGACGTATCAGCATCCCCAAGCTTAATTCCTGCTCGTCCTCGAGTAGGTAGATGATAAAAAGGATAATTTTTGATGTGGAATGCTACCTAGCGTAATCTTGATCAAATATCTAATCATGGCATGAATATTAAGACACGAGTGATTCAAAGCAATAGTCTATCATTTGACATAAAAACAATAATACTTCAAGCCCACTAATAAAGCCATCATGTATTTTCAAAATAACAAGGCCAAAGAAAGTTATCCCTACAAAATCATATAGTCTGGCTATGCTCCATCTTCACCAACAAAATATTCGCATCATGCACAACCCCGATGACAAGCCGAGCAATTGGTTCATACTTTTTAACGTGCTTCAGCATTTTCAACCCTCACGCAATACATGAGCGTGAGCCATGGATATAGCACTATAGGTGGAATAGAATGGTGGTTGTGGGGAAGACAAAAAGTAGAAGATAGTCTCAAATCAACTAGGCGTATCAACGGGCTATGGAGATGCCCATCAATAGATATCAATGTGAGTAAGTAGGGATTGCCATGCAACGGATGCACTAGAGCTATAAGTATATGAAAGCTCAAACTGAAACTAAGTGGGTGTGCATCCAACTTGCTTGCTCATGAAGACTGTCGGTGTCAAAACCGGCGGATCTCGGGTAGGGGGTCCCAAACTATGCGTCTAGGCCGGATGGTAACAGGAGGCAGGGAACACTTTGTTTTACCCAGGTTCGGGCCCTCTCGATGGAGGTAATACCCTACTCCTACTTGATTAATATTGATGATATGGGTAGTACAAGAGTAGATCTACCACAAGATCAAGGAGGCTAAACCCTAGAAGCTAGCCTATGGTATGATTGTTGTATATATTGTATCTCTATCGACTAGCCTGGCCTCGGTTTATATAATGCACCGGAGGCCTAGGATAACAAGAGTCCTAGCCGAATACGCCGGTGGGGAGAAGTCCTTGTCTTGATCGCCAAGTCTTGTGGAATCTTCCTTGTATGCGGTAGCCGTCCGAACTGGCCCATGAGTATACGGCCACGGGGGTCCTCGGCCCAATCTAATAGATCGGGAGACGACGTGGTGAATACCCCCTAGTCCAGGACACCGTCAGTAGCCCCCTGAACCAGTCTTCAAGTTAGGGATACTCCTCGATTCTTCCGAACTGTTCTTCATCTTCGGTTGCCGGTCTTGAAAACTCGTTCAACAAATCTTCTTTATCTTCGATCTTGAGGATCGCCGAAATGCATTCGACGAGTTTACACGTTGGGTATCCGAGGAGCCCCTTTAAGTTTCCGGCCTTTATCAATGCCTTGTTTATTTTTATGCCACACCTCGGGTTTGAAGTTGTTCCCGGGAGGCAGGGTCCTCTTGCGTCCGAGCTCCAACACCGGACTGCATTCGAGGTATCTTTTGTAGCCGAGCACCAACGCCAGACTGTGTCCAGGCTCCAATGCCGGACTATATTCGAGGTGTCATATCACCTTGGTTCAAAAAAGTTGAAGGAGTTTAGCCGAGCTTAATGCCGGAAATGCCCTCTATGGAGCCAGCCACTAGCGCCCGAGCTTAATGCCGGACTGCTTCCGAGGTGGTGCACCACCCCGACTGTGGGCCGATTTTTCGTCAATATTTTTTATTGGTGCAATTTATTCTCTGCCGAGATATATCCAGTAGCCCTCAAGGTGTGTATCGGTCTAAAACCCGAGATGCACCTGAAGGATGACGTAAGACCGCTGATCCCAGTAGCCGCTGAGACTCAGGTTGATTTGCAAAATCGGCCTGAGGATCAAGTCCTAGTTCGGCAGAATACTTCGGGACACGAAAAGCGGCGTGCTCAGTCCTCAAGACTCAGGTTGGGTGCGGCCGACCAACCTGAGGATCAAAATCTCCTCGGAAACTATATTGCACATAAAATTTTCTGCATTGGACAAGCAATGCAGTAGCCCCCGAGACACTGGTCGGGTGGCAACACCAGATCAGGGGATCGATGTGCCCCTTTAATATTTGTAAATAATAAGCCCAAAGCCCAGTAGCCCCCGAGTCTTAATGTGGGCACGGGTGGCGAATTAAGGATCAATATCCATAGTAAAATCACAAATTATGTGTAATGACTCTATGTATCCAAGTACTTTACGTCATTAATGCTCGGATCCGCATTGTACAAAACTTTGTTGACCGACCATCGGCTTCCACCTCCTTCGCCAGTAGACGAGGAGTGTTTGTCCTACTTTATAAAGCCTTTATGAGGGCAAAGATTTACGACAAACAAGGCAATCTGGCCACACAGTTTTATAAACAAAGGTACACAGAGAGATATGTTATATTACTGTTTAACAGAAGAAATGTATTCCAAAGAAAATAGTCCCGCTATCGGTTCCTTTCTTTGGGTTGTCATGCTAAGCATGATCATGAAACCTCAGCTCGAATGTAAGAGCAAAATATCGAGGATTTAGTTTGGGAGGCCAGTTAATAGCCCCCGGTAGTGTTCGGCGACAGTCGAGGTCAAGCCGTAAACACTTCGGCCAATGTTATGAATGGCCCGTCATAGTCATCGGATCGCTGACCAGTTTACGCTTATTGTGACAGTCAGTTTTTGGCTTTATCCACTAAGGTGCTTAACTTTGTGAGCTGGAAGCACAATCGCAGTGGTTCTCCCTTTGCACGCCTAGCCGAACAAAACGGAATGTAGGAAGCAAGTGCAGGATCCGGGCAACCCAACTATTGACCGAAGACACAATTCGAAACCGATGCATATATAGCAATATCTGAGAATGTTTTTGCCGAATCCCTAATGGTGTCCAGCATTGCACTGCGAGACTAATGCTGGAAAAGCACAAATAGTTTAAAAGTGCCAAAAAGCTTGGAAAACCAAGAAACGTCAGTAAAAACATGACGTCCGAACAAGATCAAGTGTTCGGTGCCAATTCGAAAATTGGTCTTAGAAAAAAGAAGTGCTTCTGTCGTCCTTTAACATGACACATCCTATCTCAAGACTTCGAGCGGGTCAGCCTACGGCTTCAACCTCCTATCCCGAGGGCGGAGTACTTCTCATTAGGCCAGTTTAGCAAACTAAACTCTAGCGGTTTTGAGAGAGAAATTAGGCTCCTCGGCTAGTGACCGCACACTCGCGTCGAAAAAAGGAGTGATAAATAACAATAATAGAACTTTGCAACGACTGAGAAGAAGAACACTTATTATAAAACGGCTCAAATAAACTTAAGAGCCCCCAAGTGACTTGGGTAGAAGAATGATTGCATGTACCGAAGTACTTATATCATATCTATGTTCAACCGAACTTTAAACGCGTCTTAACCGACCGTCGGCTTCTCCCTCTTCGGTTAAGGACCGAAAAGTTTTATGTACTCCATCGGTCGAGAATATCGGCGGTGTTTCCAATAACCAGGCAATCAGGCCATAAGGCTGTAACAGACAAAGCGCGCTCAGGGAACTTATGCTATATTACTGCGAAGAGTAAGAAGCATCTTCGAAGAAAATAGTACCCCCACCGATACCTTTCTTCGGTGCTCATTGTTATTATGAGACTTGTGCAATAGATTTTTTGTACTCATGAGTTCCGTTGTGTGCCGACCATCATTGAATAACTATAAGAGCGCTAGCTTTCGGCTTCACCCAGTCTGAGGTCCGGCTCGGGTGACCCGATCGTGACAATCGCAGAGGTGCTCCCTTTACTCCCTAGCCGAACAATCGGGAACGTAGGGGTAAACACAGGAGCGAGGCAACCCAGCTTGCAAATCGCTTAAGTCAATGTGGTGCATATTGTGGCGTAATACACGAACAAGGAACAAAGCCGTACAAGTATAATCATATGCAACAGGAAAAGCTTCATAAAGGAAGCCCCCAAGTAAATGGGGTATTTGAATTTATGCGTCACAAACAAAGTTTGGACAAGGAAATTTTTTAGAAGCAAATTTTTTCCAAAAAAGTATAATGCTTGGTCGAGCCGAACACAAGTTAAAAATTTAAAACTTTGAGCATGAAGGCAACTTAGCTGGTTAATGTGTTCGGTATTGATGACGCGGTCCAAGCTTGATGCGGGACAAGGTGCCATCCCCCAAGCCGGTCCCGAGGTGGCGGAGCAAAGAGCTCGGCGCTCCGAAGTGGTGACATAGCACGGTCAATGCAGGCCGGCAGAGTGATGTCGAAGTCCCCGGCATGGGGTAATGAAGTGTTGACGAAGCCCCCCGTCCAGCCGAGGTGACGCCAAAGGATATAGTCCGGCTGGATCATTTTCTTGTGCCACATAAAATAGTGCAAACCGGAGATAATAGTAATAATGATAATTAAAAAAAAATTGTTGCATAATAAATAATTTATGCAAAGTGAGTAATAAAAGAAATATGGCCTGACGCCGAAGTCAAGTCGATGCAGGGCGTCGGCGTGATGCGGTAAAGGCGTGGCAAAGCCTGAATTCGCAGGTCGGTCCGAGCTCCGAGTGCGGCGTTCGCCGGACTATGTACGGAAACTGACCGAACCACCATGCGACTGTCGTTAATGCAGCCACCATTTGATAGACCTGTGTACATATAACGGACAAACCAGAGTAATAACTCCTTGGGAAAAATGAACCCAAACAAGCAAAAAAAATACTGGGATTAATAGCACCTGGTTTATTTGTTGTAGCAATCCAAAGGAAGGTGATTCCTAAAATTGGGACTCGATCCGCACACCCGTTACCGGAGTAGGTTGATGAAGAGATGATGAAGCCCCCGGTGCAGCCGAGATGTCGAAGTAGGTCGGCGTGATGGACACCGGCTCGGAGGAGCAA
This sequence comes from Triticum urartu, assembly GCF_056163025.1. Classification (NCBI taxonomy): domain Eukaryota; kingdom Viridiplantae; phylum Streptophyta; class Magnoliopsida; order Poales; family Poaceae; genus Triticum; species Triticum urartu. The sequence continues at coordinate 246,160,696 of NC_141876.1, read as the reverse complement.
TAGTGCGGCCCTGCCGATGCAGGTCGTGATGTGGTCAATGTCGGCTTGATGAAGTGACCGTGCGGTGATGCCGGTGTGCCCGCTTCGTGTAACCCGTGGGGCGGCGATGTTGGTGATGATTTATTCTTTGCGATGCCGAACTGTTGTTCAGCTTGCCGAGGTGATGATCCAAAGAAGTTGAGCTCGGCTCAATAAAGTGACGACGTGTCTAGCGCAGGTCGGCAGCCGTGTTGCAATATTGCCGGACTGGTTTGACACCAGCATGATATGGAAGATCATATTCAAAAGACTTTAAAGTTAGGATGTGTTCGGAAACAAAACACAATACCCCATACAAAACTTCCTTCAAAAGGGATGTCCGAAATCCCGTTCATAAAAAAGATGAACTTGGGTCGGATTCGTTTTCGCGCAGAAAATAGATCCGAAAAGTGATGCACTAATTGGAAGGTTCCCGGAGTTTGGACGGTCGGATCGAGCCGAACTTTTGAGAGGTGGTAGATATAGGAATTCCGCAGCCGATCAACGGTTGGATCTTCCAAAGGATGTCGGAGATAGAAGCTGGACATCATGCCCTCAACTCATCCAAATTCCCGTCCAGATTTGACAGGGCTCCGGTATATCGTGGATTGCCAGAGATTCCTCCATCGGAACTCAACGAAATTTTCCAGGGTTGTTATAGACCCAATTCCTCACAATTCCACCAAAGCGATCATCAAAGCGATACTCGAGGAGGTGGTGGTGGCAGATATGAGTTCGCTGTCCAGAAAAACAGCACGGTCGCTTGAGGGCAATGTTGACGTTGAGCCCACGAGCTCCATAGATGATTCCTCCGTGATCTTGATGGAGATCGGAGTTGATGTATGATGAAGGCCCTCGTCCGGACATGGTGATCCGAACACGGGGCGCAATTCTTGGTCGAACCAAGGTGACCAGTCGAGCTGGTGACGAAGATGCCGAAGTTGCAGTTGATCTGCAGGCGAGCCATCGATCCTTTTGTCGATCACACAGCGGAACTCTCAATGAAAGCACCAATGTCGGTGTCAAAATCAGCGGATCTCGGGTAGGGGGTCCCGAACTGTGCGTCTAGGCCGGATGGTAACAGGAGGCAGGGAACACTTTGTTTTACCCAGGTTCAGACCCTCTCGATGGAGGTAATACCCTATTCCTGCTTGATTAATATTGATGATATGGGTAGTACAAGAGTAGATCTACCACGAGATCAAGGAGGCTAAACCCTAGAAGCTAACCTATGGTATGATTGTTGTATATATTGTATCTCTATCGACTAGCCTGGCCTCGGTTTATATAATGCACCGGAGGCCTAGGATAACAAGAGTCCTAGCCGAATACGCCGGTGGGGATAAGTCCTTGTCTTGATCGCCAAGTCTTGTGGAATCTTCCTTGTATGCGGTAGCCGTCCGAACTGGCCCATGAGTATACGGCCACGGGGGTCCTCGGCCCAATCTAATAGATCGGTAGACGACGTGGTGAATACCCCCTAGTCCAGGACACCGTCAAAGACCAAGGACATTTGAGGAAGCCCATCGTTGGAATACACAAGCCAAGTTCTATAATGAAAATTCCCACTAGTATATGGAAGTGATAGCTCAAGAGACTCTCTATATGAAGAATATGGTGCTACTTTGAAGCACAAGTGTGGTAAAAGGATAGTAATGTTGCCCCCTTTTCTTTTTCTTTTTTTTGATGGGCTTCTTTGGCCCCCTTTTTTTATTTAGGCTTCTTTGGCCTCTTTTTTTAGGACAATGCTCTATTAATGATGATCATCACACTTTTATTTACTTTCAACTCAATATTACAAATCGATAGTAGAACAATGATATGACTCTATATGAATGCCTCTGGCGGTGTACCGGGATATGCAATGATCTAGCGTAGCAATGACATCAAAAAACGGACAAGCCATGAAAACATCATGCTAGCTATCTTACGATCATGCAAAGCAATATGACAATGATGCTCAAGTCATGTATATGATGATGATGGAAGTTGCATGGCAATATATCTCGGAATGGCTATGGAAATGCCATGATAGGTAGGTATAGTGGCTGTTTTGAGGAAGGTATATGGTGGGTTTATGGTACCGGTGAAATTTGCGCGATACTAGAGAGGCTAGTAATGATGGAAGGGTGAGAGTGCGTATAATCCATGGACTCAACATTAGTCATAAAGAACTCACATACTTATTGCAAAAGTTTATTAGCCCTCGAAGCAAAGTACTACTACGCATGCCCCTAGGGGGATAGATTGGTAGGAAAAGACCATCGCTCATCCCCGACCACCACTCATAAGGAAGACAATCAATAAATACCTCATGCTCCGACTTCGTTACATAACGGTTCACCATACGTGCATGCTACGGGAATCACAAACCTCAACACAAGTATTTCTACTAATCCACAACTACCCACTAGCATGAATAGCACCATCTTTATATCGCAAAACTATTGCAAGGAATCAAACATATCATATTCAATGATCTACAAGTATTATGTAGGATTTTATGACTAACCATGTGAATGACCAGTTCCTGTCATCTCTCTAAATAGATATAAGTGAAGCAAGAGAGTTTAATTCTTTCTACAAAATATATGCCCATGCTCTAACAAATATAAGTGAAGCAAAAGAGCATTCTACAAATGGCGGTTGTCTAAGTGAAGAGAAACAGGCAATCCAAACTTCAAATGATATAAGTGAAGCACATGAAGCATTCTATAAAGCCATACTCAAAATATATAAGTGAAGTGCATAGAGCATTCTATAAATCAACCAAGTACTATCTCATACCAGCATGGTGCATAAAATAAAAATGAAAACTAAATGCATAAGATGCTCCAAGATTGCACATATCACATGAACGAAACGAATCCGAAAACATACCGATGCTTGTTGAAGAAAGAGGGGATGCCTTTTGGGGCATCCCCAAGCTTAGACGCTTGAGTCTCCTTGAATATTTACTTGGGTTGCCTCGGGCATCCCCAAGCTTGAGCTCTTGCCTCTCTTCCTTCTTCTCACATTGAGACCTTCTCGATCATCGAACACTTCATCTACACAAAACTTCAACAGAAAACTCGGTAAGATCCGTTAGTATAATAAAGCAAATCACTACTCTAAGCACTGTTGCAAACCAATTCATATTTTGTTTTTGCATTGTGTCCACTGTAATATACCTTTTCCATGGCTTAATCCACTGATATAAATCGATAGTTTCATCAAAACAAGCAAACTATGCATCAAAAACAGAATCTGTCTAAAATAGAACAGTCTGTAATAATCTGAACATTCACCATACTTCTGATACTTTAACAATTCTACAAAAATTAGGAAAAATAAAACATTTGCATAGAAAGACATTGCAAAAAGAATCAGAACCATTTGACATTCCAGCTAAAAATGTAAAATCGCACACTACAGCCAAAGTTTCTGTCCTACACCGTACAAACCATCAAGCAAATGTAAACATCCTAAAGGCAGACCTTGGCACATTATTTTTATAATACAATGGAATTGTACAAGGGGATAATTATTTTTATTGAAAAGTTTTTTTAATCAAGATTCACAAAGTTGTCGTGAGCATGAACAAAGTTCAAGGAGCTCTCCCACTTCAACAATGGTTGTCTTTCTCACTTTCACTTTCCTTTTTGAAAAAGTTTCGGGTTCCCCTCTTTATTTTTGTTCTTTCTAAACTATATGAAAGCACTCAATAGAAATAAATGAATCTAGAAAACTTCCGGGTTGTCTCCCTGGCAGCGCTTTCTTTAAAGCCATTAAGCTAGGCATATAGTGCTTAAGTAATGAATCCACCCGGATCCCAAGGTATATCAAAGCCAATTTTAATTAACAATGATTTGTAATTTAGTAGTGAGCACAAAGTAACATATATCATGCAACAACGAAGTCTAACTCTCTTCCTATGCATCGGCATGTCATAAAATAACAATTCATGCACACATAGTAAAGGCCAATGCATAGTATAAACAGTTTCTTGCAATTTTGTTGTATTGGAAACATAAAGAGGCGGAGACATAGTTCCTCTATCATAATAATTGCAAGTAGGAGCAGCAAGCACATGCATATTATATCTATCAAAATCATCATGTGCAACGGTAAAAGGCAACCCATCAATATAATCCTTAATAAGGGCAAACTTCTCTGATATAGTGTAGTCGGGAGAATTAAAAAAGATAATAGGACTATCATGTGTGGGTGCAATAACAACAATTTCATGTTTAACATAAGGAACTATAGCAAGTTCAACTCCATAAGAATAATTCATATTGGCATCTTGGCCACTAGCATAGCAAGCATCATCAAAAAGGGATATTTCAAGAGAATCAAAGGGATCATAACAATCATCATAGCAATCATCCTTCAGTAAGCACGAAGGGAAATTAAACAATGTATGAGTTGAAGAGTTATTCTCATTAGAAGGTAGGCACAGGTAGCTAATCTGCTCTTCCTCCTTTTGTTCTTCGCTCTCCTCCTCATCTTTTTCATCCAATGAGCTCACAGTTTCATCAATTTCTTCTTCCATAGACTCCTGCAAAATATTAGTCTCTTCTTGGACAGCTGGGTAGTCCTCAATATATGGTTCAACATAGGCATTAGAAGCATAATTATCATAGCAATATTTAAGTATGTGAAAATTTTCAGATTTGTAAAGAGTAGCATCATACGTTTCAATCGAAGAAGCAATTTCATAAGCACCCTTAAAAGCAACAAATTCTTCAATTTGTTGAACATCATAGTAACTATAAACACCCTTAGCATACGAAGATACGATTCCATTATCACTAAACTCACATTGATAGGGAAGGTGTTTCTTAGGGTTTTCAGAACAACAAGTAATATCATATATTTTGCACAAATTCCAAGCATAGCATTGCAAACGATGAATTTGACCCAGTAAAATTTTCCCTTTTTCAGATATTCGGTGTCGCACATAACAAGGATGCTCATCTAAAGATTTTTCCCTCAACTAAGCTAGTTGGGGTTTCAGCACGAGCACATAGGGATCGAAGATGATCCAAGTAATAAGCTTCAGCAGTGTGATAGATTTTGAGTGGTTCTTCAACCATTGGTTTAGGAGGTACAACTATTTTTTTGGTATTTTGCGTTTCCTACCCATAACTAAAGATAGAAAACAACTAAGAACAGCAAATAAAAATTACTTAGTGATAAAGCAAATAAGCACACACAAGAATATTCACCCCACGTTATTGCTCCCCGGCAACGGCGCCAGAAAAAGGTCTTGATAATCCACAAGTATAGGGGATCGCAATAGTTTTTGATAAGTAAGAGTGTCGAACCCAACGGGGAGCTAAAGACAGAACAAATATTCCCTCAAGTTCTATCGACCACCGATACAACTCTACGCACGCTTGACGTTCGCTTTACCTAGAACAAGTATGAAACTAGAAGTACTTTGTAGGTGTTGTTGGATAGGTATGCAAGATAATAAAGAGCAAGTAAATAAAAAGTAGGGGCTGTTTAGATAAAGACACAACTAAGTTAGGTTTAGTAAAGAGCTTTTTGTTACGAGAAAGTTATTTGTCCCTAGGCAATCGGTAACTAGACCGGTAATCATTATTTCAAATTTATATGAGGGAGAGGCATAAGCTAACACACTTTCTCTACGTGGATCATATGCACTTATGATTGGAACTCTAGCAAGCATCCGCAACTACTAAAGATCATTAAGGTAAAACCCAACCATAGCATTAAAGTATCAAGTCCTCTTTATCCCATACGCAACAACCCCCTTACTCGGGTTTGTGTTTCAGTCACTCACGCAACCCACTATAAACGAATCATGAACGTATTGCAACACCCTACAGCGGGGATTCCTCACACTTTTGCGACATGGAGAGCACCATAGGACAGCACCAATAATAAAACATGCAACTCAAAACAATCTTGATCATCAAATAGCCCATAGGACAAAATGGATCTACTCAAACATCATAGGATAGCCATACATCATTGGGAAATAATATATAGCATTGAGCACCATGTTTAAGTAGAGATTACAACGGGTAAGAGAGGGGTTACACCGCTGCATAGAGGGGGGAAGAGTTGGTGATGTTGGTGGTGAAGTTGTTGGTGAAGATTGCGGTGATGATGATGGCCCCCGGTGGCATTCCGATGTCACCGGAAGCGAGGGGGAGAGAGCCCCCCTTCTTCTTCTTCTTCCTTGACCTCCTCCCTAGATGGGAGAAGGGTTTCCCCTCTGGTCCATGGCCTCCATGGCGTGGGAAGGGCGAGAGCCCCTCAGTGATTGGATCTGTCTCTCTGTCTCTCTCTGTTTATGCGTTCTCAGATTCTTCCCTTTCACCGTTTCTTATATTCCCGGAGATCCGTAACTCCGATTGGGCTGAAATTTTAACACCTCTATCCAGATATTAGCTTTCTTGCGGCGAAAGAAGGGCATCAACCGCCTTACGGGGTGGCCACGAGGGTCAGGGGCGCGCCCCCCTGCGTCGTGGCCCCCTCGGGCACCGTCTCGCGTGGATTTTTCTTCCCAAAAATCATATATATTCCAAAAAAATCACCGCCAGTTTTTATCCCGTTTGGACTCCGTTTGATATGGATATTCTGGGAAACAAAAAATATGCAACAAATAGGAACTGGCACTAGGCACTGAATCAATATGTTAGTCCCAAAAATAGTATGTTGCCAAAAGTATATGAAAGTTGTAGAATATTGGCATGGAACAATAAAAAATTATAGATACGACGGAGACGTATAAGCACTTCCTTCCCTCTTCAGCCCGGGCGCATCTATCGGCCAGAACGTAAAGTTTAGCCACGTCCTTGACCTTGTTCATGGCCAGCTCTTCACGCATCTTGCGGTTGCGCACATTCTGATGGAATGCGCTGATCACGGCGGCAGGATCAACATCCGGGATGTTGTATTGCACTCGGTTGAACCTCTGTATGTACTTGCACAGGTTTTCGCCTTCCTTCTGGGGAATGATATGCAAATCATTCGCCTGGCCATGAGCTTGGTGGCCTCCAGTGAAGGACCCAACGAACTAATGACACAGGTCCGACCAAGAAGAAATGGAATCCACCGGCAAGTGCATCAACCAAGACATGACATTGGGTTTCAGGGCCAACGGAAAGTAGTAGGCAAGCACCTTGTCATCACGAGCTCCAGCAGCTTGCATCGCGATGGTGTAGATGCTGAGGAACTCTGATGGATGGGTCTTGCCGTTGTACTTCTCACCTACGTCGGGCTTGAACGTGCGGTGGGACGGCCACTGGAACCGCCACAGCTCATGGGTAAAGGCTGGGCAACCCACCTCGTAAGGTAGGCTGCCGGAGCCTCCCGGTGCTGGGTGGTGCATAGCGGGCCCCGCCCGCCTGTCTGACTGGTGGCGCGTATCACGTTGGCGCTCGATGGTGGTTCGAGCGTCTTCATGGGCTCGCTCCCGAAGGACCTGGCGTTGGTCGCGGTGGGTCCGTGGATCGGACGACACTATGGAAATGTTATCACAAGCGTCATCACGACGGACCGACATCCGCGGTGGCTGGCATGGAGGAGGAGAGTGCACCGTAGCCGCAGCGCCTCCGGCCCCTCCACCACTGTTGTGAAGTTGGTCGATGGAGCGCCAGCCTGAGGGCCCTATCGGCTGTGGCCCGTCCTTGTTAGCGACGCCGACGAGGCTCCGGAGAGTGGCTCTCCACTCGTCAAGAATTTCTGCGGTAGGAGGGAAGTCGAGGAGCAGCTGCGCACGCGCCAAAGCTTCTACTGGTGTGGGTGGCGGCGAAAGCTGCATGGACCGTGGCGCGCTTCGACTTCTAAGCACGTTAGAAGGAGCTCTATCACGGCCCGGCAGCTGTGTGCCATTTTCGCCAGCACTTCGGCGGGCATGCTGACCTCCTTCGTTCCACAAATGACGCACATGACTCTCCCCACGGCGGAGTCGAGGGTCACCGGCATGGTGACGCTGCTCATCGCGCACAACCTGGGAAGAGCGCGCTGTGGGCGCCGGAGTGGTAGTCTTGGAGGTTGCCGCACCGCCTGTGGGTTGTACGGCGACGCCCCCGGAGGGTCCCACGCCGCCTGCAGGGGGCCCATCTCCGTCTCTAGATTTCGCAGCATGCGGCTCGTCGCCTTGCGCACGAACGATGCCGCTCGGCAGGCTCTGACTGCCAGAGCGATGTTGGTGTTCGCGGGTCGCGCCTCAGGTTCTGTCCGCGACTGGCCCGCTGCTCACCCGCACCGGTACGGGCCGTCCAGCTCCCGATGACCCAACCACCGTGGCCGCCTTCTTCTTGGGAGTCATGACGATCAAGAATCGCTAGGCTGACTGCCAGACCATATTTTCACAACTGCGCCCCTACCTGGCGCGCCAGAGATGTCGGTGGAAACGACACCTATGGGGTCACTGGGATCCCTTCTACGGTTGGCGGGCGCGAGGTCATGCAAAGAGCGGGTCTGACAGGGAGCACATGGATCGTTTACCCAGGTTCGGGCCGCAAAGATGTGTAATACCCTAGTCCTGCTTTGGTGGATGTATTTGAGAGTGTTCTTGTGTTATTGGGCTATCCACGTGGTGAAACTTTCCCAAAAGGGCCGAATCCCTCTCCTCGTCGCCTCAGGCCTCCTTTTATAGGAAAAAGGGGTTGCCACAGTGGCACACAAAAGGTGGAAAGGTCTCCAGTTAACAAGCCTATCCTCTGGGACCATCGGACAAACGCATTTAATGCGCTGCCGATGTGCCCTCCTTACTTTATCAGGGACGCCAGGGAACCACGTCCCAGCTCTCGCCGCCTCGCCTGGCCTCGACACGCGTACGAGATGATGTGGCATCATGGCGCCATGTTGGCTGGCTGCTGGGCTGGCGCGGTTGTGGAGCCTTCATGAAGGGTCGCATGCCGCCACGCAGGTGCTTGCTGAGTCGGTGTAGAGGCTGCCCGTCGCCATGCAGGTTCCTGCCCAACTGGTTGAGCTAGCAGCTGCTTGGGGACGGTGGTGGAGTCTTGGCTGGCATGGGCCTGGCAGTGGCCCTGCGGATGCCCTTGGCAAGGGTCTTGCCGGCGGTCTTGTGGATTTCCTCGGCTAGGATCTGGCCGAGGGTCGCCGTCTTCTGGTCCTCATCAGATCTCACATGTTTATGATCTTGACAAAGATTTGCATGCCACCACAGAGGCGCCTCCTGAGCCTTGGTTCCAATGTAGATGGTTGGGTTGGAGCCTGTGGGCTAAAGGGTGGCTCACTCCGCAGGCATCGGGCAAGTTGGCCCCGCAAATCTCTTGCCAGGGCTACGGAGGCTGCCTCGGCAAGGATCTTGCCGAGGGAGTCCACCTCGCCCTCTTACTCTCCTGCGTTTTTGGTCTTGGCGTTGCCTTGGTTGCCTCGTGTTTTGGCTTCTCTCTGGCTTCCCTCCTCTGCCCTACAAAGTGTGGCCGTGGCGCGCGCGGCTCTGACTGCCCATGCACAAGTAAAGTGGTCAAAAGAAGAGCCCTAGTTTTGTACACTGATACGTCTCCGTCGTATCTACTTTTCCAAACACTTTTGCCCTTGTTTTGGACTCTAACTTGCATGATTTGAATGCAACTAACCCGGACTGGCGCTGTTTTCAGCAGAATTGCCATGGTGTTATTTATGTGCAGAAACAAAAGTTATCGGAATGACCTGAAACTCCACAGATATTGTTTTTGGAAATAATAAAAATATACTGGCAAATAATCAAGGCCAGGGGGCCCACAGCCTAGCCACGAGGGTGGGGGCGTGTCTGCCCCCCTGGGCGCGCCCCCTGCCTCGTGGGCCCCCTGGAGCTCCACCGACATCCATCTTGACTCCATATATTCGTGTTCGGGGAGAAAAAATAAAGAAGAAGGATTCATCGCGTTTTATGATACAGAGCCGCCGCCAAGCCCTAAACTCTCTCGGGAGGGCTGATCTGGAGTCCGTTCGGGGCTTCGGAGAGGGAAATCCGGCGCCATCGTCATCATCAACCTTCCTCCATCACCACTTTCATGATGCTCACCGCCATGAGTGAGTAATTCCATCGTAGGCTTGCTGGACGGTGATGGGTTGGATGAGATTTATCATGTAATCGAGTTAGTTTTGTTAGGGTTTGATCCCTAGTATCCACTATGTTCTAAGATTGATGTTGCTATGACTTTGCTATGCTTAATGCTTGTCACTAGGGCCCGAGTGCAATGATTTCAGATCTGAACCTATTATGTTTTCATGAATATATGTGAGTTCTTGATCCTATCTTGCAAGTCTATAGTCATGTGATGGCCTGGCTTATTAGGGATGATAGACTACTCATATAAATATAGAATTCCTTCTTTTTCGGGAGCCCATTCGGACAAAACTCCAAAGTTAAGCGTGCTTAGCTTGGAGTAGTGTCAGGATGGGTGACCGACCGGGAAGTTGCTCCCGGGTGCGCATGAGTGAGGATAAAGTGCGCAGAAAAGTCTAGTATTGATCTGTGGGGCCAGTCTAGATCCCGCCAGGAGTAACGACCACCGGCGGGTGTGTCCGAGGCGTTACAAGTTGGTATCAGAGCCGACCCTCGCGGTTACACAGATGTTTGCGGATAGGTGTTCGGTCATGTTGTTCATGACGTTTGTGACCCGTCGTGGCACCCGGCATGGCACATGTACCGGACTGGATGCACAGACGTATGTGCCAAGAGGGAACGTTCCTGTGGCCCGACGAGGACGTCGGTTCCTCTGAGTGGGGGTGTATGTGATGGCCTGGCTTATTAGGGATGATAGACTACTCATATCAATAAGGAATTCCTTCTTTTTCGGGAGCCCATTCGGACAGAACTCCAAAGTTAAGCGTGCTCAGCTTGGAGTAGTGTCAGGATGGGTGACCGACCGGGAAGTTGCTCCCGGGTGCGCATGAGTGAGGACAAAGTGCGCGGAAAAGACTAGTATTGATCTGTGGGGCCAGTCTAGATCCCGCCAGGAGTAACGACCACCGGCGGGTGTGTCCGGGGCGTTACAAGTCACCTACTATGTGATATGGTCTGGCAACCCTGAAGTGACAATAATCGGGACCACTCCCGGTGATGACCGTAGTTTGAGGAGTTCATGTATTTACTATGTGTTAATGCTTTTCTCCAGTACTCTATTAAAATGAGGCCTTAATATCCCTTAGTTTCCACTAGGACCCCGCTGCCACGGGAGGGTAGGACAAAAGATGTTATGCAAGTTCTTTTCCATAAGCACGTATGACTATATTCGGATACATGCCTACATTACATTGATGAATTGGATCTAGTTCTGTGTCACCCTAGGTTATGACTGTTACATGATGAACCACATCCGGCATAATTCTCTATCACCGATCCATTGCCTACAAGCTTTCCATATATTGTTCTTCGCTTATTTACTTTTCCGTTGCTATTGTTATCATCACTACAACACACCGAAAATATTACTTTTGTTACCGTTACCTTTTGCTACCGTTACCGCTACTATCATATTACTTTGCTACTAAATACTTTGCTGCAGATATTAAGTTTCCAGGTGTGGTTGAATTGACAACTCAACTGCTAATACTTGAGAATATTCTTTGGCTCCCCTTGTGTCGAATCAATAAATTTGGTTTGAATACTCTACCCTCGAAAACTGTTGCGATCCCCTATACTTTCCCATTCTACGTTACTTTGCTATACTTGCTAGTAGATGCTTAATTGGGCGCGGAAACTGTGGAAACCTGAGTGCCCCTGATATTGTTATTTTGTGCCATGCCTTATTTCATGATGATACATTCAGCATGGGTGCTATTATTGCAAAGCGGTTAAATCTTAACCGTACTAAGGGCCCCGTCTTTGGAGGCATCTTCGCCTCGCGCCTAGCTACACATTTTAACATACCTATTAGGCATTATGAGAAGGAAGAAAAATTGCTGCCTCCTGTTTATTTAGATTATAAGAGTATGGTAGCACATGATTTTATTGTTAAGAACAGAGAAAATGAGCTTAAATACAAATTTTTCTTTGATAAACATCATCCAGAGACTATTACCCTGCCTGCTCCTTCCTTGTTTGATTTATCTGCAGGCAAGTACCTTGTTCTGTTGGAGGCCATTCACGCCTACCGGAACCCTACATCAGCTGCAGAGCCAGAACCCGAACCACAATTTGAGCCTCCACGACAGTCTGATTACCAGTAGGATCCGGAGGTGATTGCCAACCAGTGGAAAGCCGAGGCTTCATCGCGGTATGACCCCAACTATTAATTTGGATATCTGCCAGGCCAGCCGTGGCCATAGACCAACTTAGGCCAAAAGCCTAAGCTTGGGGGAGTGCGTACTTCTCACCGACATTATATTCTTGTTCACACACTCATTGCTAGATGTCGGTGCTCATACTTTTTCATTGTAATATCCATGCTAGTTTATTTCCTTTTTATGCTTTCTTCCTGTGTGTTTGATAAACCTTAAGAAAAACAAAAAAATTAGTTGTAGCTTTTAGCTAGCTTTATTTTCTATGCTTGTAGTAGTAATTAAAAACAACACCCAAAAATATTTCTTGTTCTTCTTATGCTTGTTGGGAGCTTTCCCGTGTAAATAGTTTTATTTCTTTTCTTTGGGGGTCGATAGGAGAAGACCATGATTAAATTGTTGGTGTGACTCCTATATGCATTATTGTTGATCTAACAAAAGAGTCCATATTGCCTTGTCTTCTCCTGTTTATTGAATGCTTGCAGATTATTCCAGCTTAGTACAATGCTCGTGCACTATTATTATTATTCACATCATTCGGTCGTGCAAGTGAAAGGCAATTATGACGATATATGATGGACTGATTGAGATGGGAGAAGCTGGTATGAACTCGACCTCTCTTGTTTTTGTAAATATGATTAGTTCATCGTTCCTAATTCAGCCTATTATGAATGAACATGTTTGCAATGACAATTAGAGATTATAGTTGCTTATGCCATGCTTAATTAGCTAGGAGCTTATAATGGTTTACCATGCGTGCCAACATGCTATTAAAATGGTTGTGATGTGGTACGATAGGGTGGTATCCTCTTTTGAACGATTCGAGTGGCTTGACTTGGCACATGTTCACGCATGTAGTTTAAACAAAATCAACATAGCCTCTACGATATTTATGTTCATGGTGCATTATATCCTACTCATGCTTGCATTCGATGTTGATTAATTTTAATGCATGTTCATGGCTGTTGTCCCTCTCTAGTTGGTCGCTTCCCAGTCTTTTTCTAGCCTTCACCTGTACTAAGCAAGAATACTGCTTGTGCATCCAATCCCATAAATCCCAAAGTTGTTCCATATGAGTCCACCATACCTACCTATATGCGGTATCTACCTGCCGTTCCAAGTAAATTTGTATGTGCCAAACTCTAAACCTTCAAATAAATATCATGTTTTGTATGCTCGAATAGCTCATGTATCCGTATCTTCCATGTTAGGTTTATTATTCTCAAGAGGAGTGGACTCCGCTCCTCACTCACGAGAAAATGGCTGGTCAGCGGGATGCCCAGTCCCATGCTTTATGCAAATAAAATCAAAATAACTACAAACAAAACTCCCCCGGGACTCTTGTTAGTTGGAGGCACTCATTGTTTCGAGCAAGCCATGGATTGATGCTTGTTGGTGGAGGGGGAGTATAAACTTTACCATTCTGTTTGGGAACCGCCTATTATGTGTGTAGCATGGAAGATATCGCCATCTCTTGGTTGTTATGTTGACAATGAAAGTATACCGCTCAAAATATTATTCATCTCTATTTCAAAATCGAGCTCTGGCACCTCTACAAATCCCTACTTCCCTCTACGAAGGGCCTATCTATTTACTTTTATGTTGAGTCATCATCCTCTTATTAAAAAGCACCAGTTGGAGAGCACCACTGTCATTTGAATTCATTACTGTTAGTTTACATTGAGTATGACTTGACTGCATCTCTTTTAGAATGAATTACAATGTCTAGTCAGTCCTTGATCTTTAAAGGTGCTCTACATTTATGTTTTGCGGTCTCAGAAAGGGCTAGCGAGATACCATCTTGTTATATCATATTATGATTGTTTTGAGAAAGTGTTGTCATCCGAGATTTATTATTATTGCTCGCTAGTTGACTATGCTATTGATATGAGTAAACATGAGACCTAAGAGTTATTATGAATATGGTTAGTTCATAATCTTTGCTGAAAACTTGAATGCTGGCTTTACATATTTACAACAACAAGAGCAAACAGAGTTTGTAAAAGTTTTTCTCTATCACTTTCAGTTTGTCAACTGAATTGATTGAGGACAAGCAAAGGTTTAAGCTTGGGGGAGTTGATACATCTCTGTCGTATCTACTTTTCCAAACACTTTTGCCCTTGTTTTGGACTCTAACTTGCATGATTCGAATGGAAATACCCGGACTGACACTGTCTTCAGCAGAATTGCCATGGTGTTATTTATGTGCAGAAAAAATTCTCGGAATGACCTGAAACTCCACGGAGATTATTTTTGGAAATAATAAAAAATACTGGCAAAGAATCAAGGCCACGGGGCCCACACCATAGCCACGAGGGTGGGGGCGCGCCTGCCCCCCTGGGCGCGCCCCCTGCCTCGTGGGCCCCCTAGAGCTCCACCAACGTCCATCTTGACTCCATATATTCGTGTTCGGGGAGAAAAAAATAAAGAAGAAGGATTCATCGCTTTTTACAATACGGAGCCGCCGCCAAGCCCTAAACTCTCTCGGGAGGGCTGATCTGGAGTCCATTCGGGGCTCCGGAGAGGGGAATCCATCGCCATCGTCATCATCAACCTTCCTCCATCACCAATTTCATGATGCTCACCGCCGTGCGTGAGTAATTCCATCGTAGGCTTGCTGGACGCTGATGAGTTGGATGAGATTTATCATGTAATCGAGTTAGTTTTGGTAGGGTTTGATCCCTAGTATCCACTATGTTCTGAGATTGATGTTGCTATGACTTTGCTATGCTTAATGCTTGTCATTAGGGCCCGATTGCCATGATTTCAGATCTGAACTTATTATGTTTTCATGAATATATGTGAGTTCTTGATCCTATCTCGCAAGTCTATGATCACCTACTATGTGTTATGATCCAGCAACCCCGAAGTGACAATAATCGGGACCACTCCCGGTGATGACCGTAGTTTGAGGAGTTCATGTATTCACTATGTGTTAACGCTTTGGTCAGATACTCTATTAAAAGGAGGCCTTAATATCCCTTTGTTTCCACTCGGACCCCGCTGCCACGGGAGGGTAGGACAAAAGATGTCATGCAAGTTCTTTTCCATAAGCACGTATGACTATTCGGAATACATGCCTACATTACATTGATGAATTGGAGCTAGTTCTGTGTCACCCTAGGTTATGACTGTTACATGATGAACCACATCTGGCATAATTCTCTATCACCGATCCATTGCCTACGATCTTTCCATATATTTTTCTTCGCTTATTTACTTTTCCGTTGCTATTGTTATCATCACTACAAAACACCAAAAATATTACTTTTGTTACCGTTACCTTTTGCTACCGTTACCACTACTATCATATTACTTTGCTACTAAATACTTTGCTGCAGATGTTAAGTTTCCAGGTGTGGTTGAATTTACAACTCAGCTGCTAATACTTGAGAATATTCTTTGGCTCCCCTTGTGTCGAATCAATAAATTTGGGTTGAATACTCTACCCTCGAAAACTGTTGCGATCCCCTATACTTGTGGGTTATCATACACCGACACTATCTCTAATGCATAACCCCAAAACAATAGTGGTAAATTGGTAAGAGACATCATAGATCGCACCATATCTAATAAATTACGGTTATGACGTTTGGACACACCATTATGCTGTGGTGTTCCAGGTGGCGTGAGTTGCGAAACTATTCCACATTGTTTTAAATGAAGACCAAACTCGTAACTCAAATATTCGCCTTCGCGATCAGATCATAGAAACCTTATTTTCTACTTCACTTTGAAATTCTTTGAACTTTTCAAATGTTTCACACTTGTGTTTCATTAAATTGATATACCATATCTACTCAAATCATTTGTGAAAGTCAGAACATAATGATACCGACTGCGAGCCTCAACACTCATGGAACCACATACATCAGTATGTATTATTTCCAATAAGTCAGTTGCTCGCTCCATTGTTCCAGAGAACTGAGTCTTAGTCATCTTGCCCATGAGGCATGGTTGGCAAGCATGAAATGATTCGTAATCAAGTGATTCCAAAAGTCCATCCGCATGGAGTTTCTTCATGCGCTTTACACCAATATGACCTAAACGGCAGTGCCACAAATGTCTAGTTGCTCTATCATTATCAACTTTGCATCTTTTGGCATCAATATTATGAATATGTGTATCACTACGACCGAGATTCAACGAAATAGACCACTCTTCAAGGGCGCATGACCATAAAAGATATTACTCATATAAATAGAACAACCATTATTCTTTTATTTAAATGAATAATGGTCCCGCATCAACAAGATCCAGATATAATGTTCATGCTCAACGCTGGCACCAAATAACAATTATTTAGGTTTAAAATTAATCCCGAAGGTAGATGTAGAAGTAGCGTGCCGATGGTGATCACATCGACCTTGGAACCATTTCCGACGCGCATCGTCACCTCGTCCTTAGCCAATCTTTGTTTAATCCATAGCCCCTATTTCGAGTTGCAAATATGAGCAACAGAACCAGTATCAAATACCCAGGCGGTACTACGAGCATTAGTAAGGTACACATCAATAACATGTATATCAAATATACCTTTCTTCACTTTGCCATCCTTCTTATCCGCCAAATACTTGGGGCAGTTCCGCTTCAAGTGACCAGTCCCTTTGCAGTAGAAGCACTCAGTTTTAGGCTCTGGTCCAGACTTGGGCTTCTTCTCGGGAGTAGCAACTTTCTTGCCATTCTTCTTGAAGTTCCCCTTCTTTCCTTTGCCCTTTTTCTTGAAACTAGTGGTCTTGTTAACTATCAACACTCATTGCTCCTTCTTGATTTCTACCTCCACAGCCTTAAGTATTGCGAAGAGCTCGGGAATCGTCTTGTTCATCCCTTGCATATTATTGTTCATCACGAAGCCTTTATAGCTTGGTGGCAGTGATTCAAGAACTCTATCACTGACACTATCATCCAAAAGATTAACTCCTAGCTGAGTGAAGTGATTATGGTACCCAGACATTGTGAGTATGCACTGCTAGGAAAATGTTATACGCAGTACAATAGTAGTAGAGCTATAAAATAGTAACCGTTGTTGCTATTTAGTAGTAGCGCTTTACCTGGCAGGCGCTACTAGTAACTCTATAGTAGTAGCGCTGGGAAGCAAAAACCCGCTACTACTATGTGGGACCAGATGAGGCCACCAACGGTCGCTGGAGTTGTAGCGCTGTACAGAAACAAGCGCTACTACTAATAGTTTAGTAGTAGCGCTTGATTTGACTGTGCCGCTACTACTAATGGGCCCCACTTAGTAGTAGCGCTTTTCCTGGACAGCGCTACTACTAAGTCCCATAGTAGCATCACTTTTTGCTAAGCAGCGCTACTGCTAGTTGCGGCTGGTGCCACCTTTTCCACCCCTCCCCCTCCTCTCCCCCACTTTGCCATCTGTCCCCCTCCTTTCCCCTCTCCACTCTCCACCATTGTTGCTATTCTTTTCTCTTCCTACTACCTCTCTTTTCTCCTCATTAATAGCACCCTCCTCCATAAATGGCCTCTCTCTTTCTCCTACACCTCTCTTCTCTCCCCCATTAATGCCCCCCTCTACCATAACACCCCTCTCCATTAGTTAGCTAGCTAGATTCACCTCTCCTCCCCAACAACTACATCTACCTAGATATTTAGCCATCCACACGTGCTCTCTCGGTCGTTCTCTCTCATCATCTAATTATCCGCGTGCTCTCGGTATATATATATATAAACACTATTCTGATCACGGGGTCAGAATAATATTCTGATCACAACCTGACCTGCCCCGCTAGTAGTACGTTGAACTTCCCTGTGAACTAGGTTGAACTTCCACCAACATTGCCCAAATGGGGCTTGCGATATACCGTTGGAAAGCTATGGACACCAATATCATGACCCAACTTAAATTTTTTGGCAAAATATAAGCGGTTTAAGAGCAGTTTTGAAAACCGTTTTTTCGCACAAAAAACGTGAATCGTATTTTCGATCGCATTTCTAAACCGCTTATCGGAATGAGGCATATAATATGGCATTGGAAAGCTACTGCAAAACCGCTCCTTCCACATGTTGAAAGGTTTCTCTAATTCCCTATGGTTAAAGAATAATGTGAAAAAACGTAAAATTTCGTAAACCGAACAGCTGAGTTCGTTTTTTCGATGTCGTTTCTAAACGGCTAATCCAATGGAGGCATATGATATGGCGTTGGAAAGCTTATGAAAATGCGCTACTTTTTCATCTTGAAAGTTTTTTTTTCTAATTTTGAATGGTTTAAGAGTAATTTAGAAAATGGTCAAAGTCCTACCGAGTACGTAATTTCGAGCTAATTTTTTAACCGTGTGTACGAATGCAGCAAATGATATGGCGTTGGAAAGCTTGAACTAATGCGAAACTGTTTTGTATATATTGTTTCTCCTAATTCCTTACGGTTTTAAGTCAATTTGGAAAATGGATAAAAACATATTTTCCCCGTAATTTCTACAAACTTTATCGGAATGAGGCAAATAATATACCTCTGAAAAGCTACGGAAAATGTGAAACTTTTCCATGTTGATGGTTTTCTCTGATTCCTAGCCATTTTCCTGTAATTTCGAAAACGGCGAGATCATTCATTCTGCCTTTATCGCGAAACAGATTCTTCGAAAATGCACCGCGTGAAGAACCTGAACTTCTCGGCGCGTGTACCTGAACTTCACTCTGTTTTTCACGTGATTTTTTTTCTCGTAGGTCTCCATCCACTGCTCGTAACTCTCCATCCACTCACCGGAATTGAGCAAGTGATATACCATTAGAAAGCTGTTGTAAGCACATAACTTTCCCGTGTTGATCGATTTTTCATACTCGCGATGGTTTTAAAAGTTTTTCATCTGAAATTCATTTAGCGTAGTAGTTGAACTTCATGCTATTTTCACGTTGAACTTCTGTGACGTATTTTCGTTTGTAATTTTCTCATCCATTTGTTAGTGTTACACAAATGATACTCCTTTTGTACAATCCCCTCTCACAATAATTTTTTTAACTTTCTTTGACCGAGGAGTTGCACTTATAACAACACAACTTTTAGTCTTTGCTTTTTTATTCTTTTTTTAATACAAAATGCACACCGTGTAGTACGTGAACTTCTGGCAGTTATCAATCGAACTTCTCTCGGTTATGTGAAAATATCTGAGTTTTTTATAAATATTTATCTGAATTTCTTAATCCTTTTTTATAAAATTTTGAAGCGCTCTATTTTTAAAAGTTGAACTTCCTGTTTTTTATTTTTGAACTTCTTGTTTCCAATCTTTAATAACGAGGAAAATCTGAGTTTTCTATGATCATCGAACTTCTTCATCTTTTTAATGTGGAGTTCCTGATTTTATTTCTTTAATCATTTTATGAAATTTTGAAGCACTCTATTTTTAAAAGTTGAACTTCTTGTTGTTTTATTTTTGAACTTCTTTTTTTCATTCTTTAATAACGGGAAAAATCTAAGTTTTCTATAATCATCGCACTTCCCGCTGTTTTCACTTGAACTTCTACCATGTTTTTTTGTTCGTAATTTCTCACCCGTTCATCATAGTTGCACAACTGATATATAGTGCCGGTTGCCTCTCTCATAAGAAGTTTTTGAACTTCACCGTGGTGACCACCTGAACTTCCAACAGTGAAATTTTTATACTTTAACTTTTTATTCTATTTTCTCATATGAAAACACACACCATGTAGCACATGAACTTCTGGCCGTTTTCAATTTGAACTTCTCTCTATTTCTCTCTATTTCGCTCATATGAAAACACACACCATGCAGCTCTAACTTTTTTATTTGAATTTTGTGTGTTTTTTAGAAATGTGAAAACTGGAGTTTTTTAGGAACATCAAACTTCTTTGTTATTCCAATTGAACTTATTTGTTTTATTGTTTAGTAAGTGGAAAAATCTGATTCGTTTAAATAAATATCAAACTGCTCTGTTTTTTCAATTGAAATTCTTGGTTTTATTCATTACTAACAAGAATCCTGGGTTTTTTATATGCATTGAATTGCTCCATTTTTTAAAAGTGAACTTGGTTGTAATCTTTAGCATCGGTGGAAATCTGAAATTTTTATAAACATCAAACAACTTCAATTTTTAATTAGGACTTCTTGGTGTTATTCATTAGTAACGGAGAAAGTCCTTGCTATGTAATAAACATCTAACCGCTCACTTATTTAAATTTGAACTTCTAGATATTAAAGAGAAGGATCAAATCCATGTCTACAAACTTTTTCAACTGCTCGATTTCGGAATAAACATGTTTTATCTTCTATGTCTTTTAAATATGCCCATAATGACGTTGGTTTTTTGTTTTTAAACTTATGAATCCTAGGTTTTAATATACTTTGAACTTCTATGTTATTTTAATTTGAACTTCACATTTTTGTATTTTTGAGTAATGAATTCTTTCTTATTTTTAATAAACATCGAATTTGACTATTTTTGAATTTAGAACTTCATGGTTGATAATTTAATAAACATCAAGCCACTTCGTTAGTTTCGTTTGAACTTCTTCTATATTTTTAAACAAAACATTTCTATTTAAACATTTTTTAGTTCTTCCTTTTTTTGAACTTCTTTATTTTATTCTTTCGTAATGAGATTTTATTTTAGTTTTTTATAAACTTTGAACTTCTCTATTATTTTAATTTGAACTTCTAAGTTTTATTATTAGGAAAAAGTGTTTTTAAATAAGCATCAAACATCTTTTAAAAATTGAAGTTCATACTTTTATTAATTTTAATTTGAACTTCTCGATTTTATTTCTTTGGTAACAAGGAAATCTAAGTTTTAATAAATGTTGAACTACTCTATTTTTGTATTTTATATTTCTTGGATAATTTCTTTTAGTAACGGAAACATTCTATTTTTCTAATAAATATTGAACCGGTCTGTAATTTAAATTTGAACTCTAGAGTTTTTTATTTACAAACAGTGAAAATCCCTTTTTATAAATTTTAATTTGCTCTATTTTTTGTTTGAACTTCTCACTTTTTGTTATTTAGTAACAAAACAATTTTGAGATGTTTTAAACATCGAACTACCCCATTAATTTAATTTGAACTTCTCAACATTTTTACTATGTATTATTTATTTTATAAATGTGGACAATAAAACCAATGTGTTTGTCCCGATAATGAATTTCATGAGTTTATTTTTAAGTTGAACACTTACGATTTTATTTCTTTTTCATGCATATCTAGGTCTTTCATATAAGTTTGTGTGTGAAATTCCTTAGTTTTTTTTGTTTTCAAGAGAGAGGGTCTATATTTTTATATCGAGACAAAATAGGTGGGAGGAGAGTACTAGAAATTTTTGGATTTATTTTTAACATTTTTGAGCTTCCATATTTGAACAATTTGAACTTGTCATTATTTTCCCTACGAAAATACTTGGGTTTGTCTCTTTTTTGTATCTTTTTTTGTTTTTGTTTTTGTTTTTGTGAACACAATTTGTTTTTGAGACACACGCCACTCACTGCACGAAAGTTCAACATCCACGGACCTTGGCCAGTCGCATTTTTTTGTGCTCCCCTAAGTGCACACAACAATCATCAACTACCATATACATGAACTTCAATGGTTGACAAACATGAACTTGTTACTTATTTGTCACTGTAAATATCAATGACAAAAGTGTGAGCTTTTTCTTTCTTCCTTTTCCTTTTTAATCCTCCCGAACTTACATTATTGTAGATATTTTCACTCTGTTTCTCAATGCACTCCTACAACTAGTTGGAGCTTCTCAATAATACAGTATAAACTAACATACTTGAACTTCTCGGACACAACATTTTGACCTTCACAAAAACAAATAAAAAATCAAAAAAATTACACAGTTGTACAAGCACAACAATAAGTCAATTTTCTCATTCACTAAATTTCATAACGAGCCATCACCTATCCCAACACCGATCTCCATGGCAGTAACACCGTCGCATTCAGACGACGTGAAGCTCTTGTGCAACACAAAGTCAGGTTAGCAGCATGGCTGCCTTCCAAACCTGTAAACCAACAATAGAAAACAATGGACCACAAATGAAAGAAGGACGATACATAGTAGGAAATCCGACACTGAATGCTCTCCAGCAAGAAGACCGACGCTCCGGAGCAAAGAGGTGACGCCATGCTGCACGGTGAGGACATGATCCTCGTCCCTTCTCCCTGCAAACCAAGGAACATCAATCAAATTCGTAACACACCAACAACGGAAATATAGCCACAAAACAAACACCTTACAGTGTCTCTTCATTCTCCGATTGAGAACGAGATCACCGTCGTCATCCATGGCGACAACATCCGACAAGCCACCTTCTCAATAAAACCAAGATTCAAGTCTTGAAAGCAAACAATCCGTCATCTACGGCAAGAATAATGCAAAATGGAGTTTGTACCAGTATTCACATACTATTTTCTCTGCATCTATTCTGTACCTGTATGGGAAGATGAGTACTATAAGAGTAACATGTGTTTGTACGTGTATGGTAAGATGAGTACCACAGAAGTAACATCCATAATTTCTATATAATGCACGCAGGTTCACATTCAAAATAATATCTTTTTTGTAGTCTGCTTTTCTGTTGATGCAATACTTCATTTTTTCACCTGGATTTGATTAATGCCAAGATGGTGGGTGTCGTTTCTCAATAAAGTTTCTTCAGAAGTTCAAATCTTCCCAAACTGAAGAACAAAAGCATTCTGCACAGACAGGGGTGTTGCTGGGGATTGAGACGCTTGTAGACGAAGGTAGAGGATGCGGGTATACAACATGGGAAGGTGCCGCCGCTGTGCAGAGACTACAGGAGGTGGCAGATGTAGTGGGGGCAGGCGGCGCTAGTTTGTGGAGGGAGCTATCGGGTTGTATGAGGAGGTGGTGGTTGGCGGCCCACCGACAGCGGTGGAGTGTAGCTACGCCGGCGCTTGGAGGGTCATGGCCGCTGCTGGTCACGGCAGCAAGTAGAGGAAGGTCACGATAACATGTGGAGTAAGGTTGCATGGAGGCAGGATCCCAGCGGCTTGCGACGCGGGTTTGGTGGTTGTCGTGCGGCCAGAGAATCCCCACCCACACATTCATCTTATGGGAAAGCTTTTCAAATATTAGATTAGCAGCATCACATCCAGACAAAAACTTGGCCATTAAATCGGTTAGTACACAAGATTAATACCTGTTTGAACAAGTTGACACAAGGCAGATGATGCACTACCTCCACTAAGAACTAATTAGAGAGAGAGAAAGAAGTGCTAAGAACATGCAGATGTATGGTTCTTGGTGGCACCACGAATCACTTTTTAAGTGAGTAATGCATGGGCCAGCAGCTGTACTGACAAGCAGTGGCTGATTAGCTGTAGCGGCAGCGGTGTTGCTGCACATATGGAGCGCCGTCAGCTTCGAACAAACCTGCAATTTTCACAACTTTTTGTAAACAAACTGTAGTTCAACTATGCTCAAACTAATTTCATCCATCACATCCAAGTGCATTTTTCAGAAAGCAAATATACAGAAAAAAAATTTGCAAGCAATTTTCTTTCAAATTCAAAGAAGTTCAAATCCTCCCTGAGAGAGTTGGGTGAACAGAGGAAAGATCTCGGCCTCGTCGGAGCATCCTGGAAGTGGGGTTGAATGTCCTGGTGCCGCATCGTTGAACGGCCCGAGGCAGTGGGGTTGAACGGCTTTGTGTGCTGCCGCGGACACGGAAGGAGGTGAGGGAAGGGGTGGGACGCCGGAGGTAGAGAAGGAGAAGAGGATGCTCACCGGAGGGGAGAGTTGCGGGGTTGACCGGATCCGCGTCGAAGCAAGCGGGAGGGGGGCGCCCAGGTTGATGGCGTTTGGGGTTGGATGGCGGCGGCGGTTACGGCGCAATGCCGCGCACGAAGGTCAAGGAGCAGGGGTGTTGTGCAGAGGAGGCCGGAGGTGGCAGCTGTGGCATGATTTGGGGAGGGAAACTATGGTGGTGGCACGACCGAGGAGGGAGACCGCGGTGGCGGGGCGATCTGGTGAGGGCGGCGGCTGTGGCGGGGCGATCTGGTGAGGGCGGCGGCTGTGCCGAGGCGATCTGGTGTGAGCCAATGGCAGCGCGGGCAGGGAGGCAGTGGTGAGATCGGGAGAGGTTAGGGGAGGGGAGTGGGATGTGGGGAGCGGGTGGGTGGTGTTTTTTCCCTTGTACCGATCGGGGTCTGGTGGGTTCCTCACGATCTACTGTCGGGCCCTTATATGGCCGATCGTGATCCAAATAACTATTCTGATCCTGAGATTAGAATAGTGCTATATATATAGGTGAGTAAAAAGTTATTCATTTCAAGAATGGAAATATGTGTGTGAATGAGAATATGTGCGTTTGGGATATATATATATATATATATATATATATATATATATATAAGTTGCTTATGTTTTGCCGAAATGTCGATTTATTTCTGTTTCGGTGAATTTTGAGCAAACTCAATATGTCCTATTTTTAGGCAAGGCCATGCCAAATTTATATATATATATATATATATGACTTTGAAGCATGCATTATTTATTTAATAACCCTTTTGCTTGTTATACCGTGAAGTCGGTCATGAAGGCGAGTGGATGGAAGGTGGAGCGGTACATGCAATCCGCGGTGATGGACATGTATGCCAATAATCGGACTAGGATTAGATGTTCGTGTGCAAGATGCTAGGAAGGAGTCCTTTTGGACCCTTTTGATCATGGCACTTTGAAGGCGCACCTGCTGATGAATGGTTTTATGGATGGCTATACTCAGTGGCTAAGTGAATAAGATGATGAGGACGTCCACATGGCAGGGAATAACGACATGGGGCCAGACGAAGAGATGACCGATCGACATGAAGACGATGGCGCCGGACATGTCGGCGGGAAAGAGTTCGGAAATGACGGCATCGGAGAAGATTCCAGACACGACGAAGAAGAGTCCGGACATGGCGGAGTAGAGGCGGCGGTCACGCCGCAGTCTTCGATGCTAGTAAGTGCAATCGTGCAGGACCCTCATGTTCAAGACCTCCTTCGCAAGAGTGCGACTAGCGAGAGAGCTGCTTCTAGAGAGGAGGCCAAGCTGGCGCAACTTGAAGTAGACTCGAGGACTCCATTGTATGACGGTTGCGATCCTGAGGTGACCCGCTTGAGTTTCATGCTCGAACTTCTAAAGACGAAGGCCAAAAACAAATGGACAGATAAAAGCCTCAATGAGCATTTGAAATATCTACATAATAAAGTTCTTCCCACGGGGAACCTGTGTCTTACAAGTGTCGAGGAGGCCAAGAAAATCGTTTGCCCTTTTGATTTGCCGCACATTAGGTACCACGCATGCATCGACGGTTGCGTCATTTATCGGGGTGAGCATGCGGAAAAAACCAGCTGTCCAGTGTGCAATGCTTCTCGATACAAGAAGGCAAGAAAGAAACCTCCTCAGAAAGTTGTACGGTACTTTCCGATCACTCCCCGACTGCAGCGGTATTTTGTAGATCCTAAGGAAGCAAAGCTCAAGCGCTGGCACACGGAGAGGAAGAAACCTGATGATGGAGATGATCCGAGGCTGAGACACCTCATAGATGGTAGCCAGTGGAGAGCATTCAACGCCATATATGGATTTGCTGCAGAAGATCCAAGGAACATCGTGCTTGGTGCGAGTACCGATGGCATGAATCCGTTTGGAAACCAGAACACGAACCAGAGCACATGGCCCGTGTTTGTATGGATGTACAACCTCCCCCATGGAAGTGCATGAAGACAAAGTACATAGACATGAGCATGCTGATTCAAGGGCCGAAACAACCGGGAAATAGTATTAACCTATATATGGGGCTTCTGCAAGAGGAGCTAGACACGTTATGGAAAACACCGGCATGGACATGGGCCGCCAGCAAAGGAGAATATTTCCATATGAGAGTCACGCTGATGATGATGGCGCATGACTATCTCGGTTACGAGGTGCATGGATGATACAACGTCTCAGCATCTTACTTCAATGAAAGATGGCGGGTCCGGGAAAATCATATACATGGGACATCATAGATGGATCGAGAAGGATGACCCGTGGAGAAAGCATGGAGAACTATTCAATGGGTTGGCTGAGCTTCGAGGACCTCCATGTAAGAGGAGCAGCGCCGAAATCAATGAGCTGTTGAGAAACTGGGAACAATGCCCTGCGCCGGGAAAGATCAAAAAGGCGCCGGAGCAGCTGCTGAAGGTATGGAAAACGAGGTATGTTTTCTGGGACTTGGAGTTCTGGCCCAATCACGACACGCCTCGTTGCCTTGATCAAATGCATATCACGAAGAATGTCCTCAAGAGCTTTCTTGGCACACTGATGAACATGCCGGAGAAGACCAAGGATGGGACGAAGGCAAGGAAAGACTTGGAAGAATTGAAGATCAGGAAAGATCTCCACTGTAAAAAGTTGATGGAGGGGACGGAGACAGAGATGGAGGAGGGGGGAAAGGGGCAGAAAAGTCAACAAGAATGAGGAGAATTATTTCCCCCTTCTTGCTTCACCTTAAGTGTGAAGGAGATCGATCAATTCATCAAGTGCCCTATGGGAATCAAAGTCAGTTCCGGTTACTGTGGGAAGATAAGCAGATTTCTAGACCCCAAGAAGAAAAGGATCAGCGGGATGAAGTCTCATGACTGTCACGTGATGATGACGCAGATACTACCGGTTGCCATTAGAGGGATAATGGAGAAGCACGTCCATGACACGCTTACTGGTCTCTGCAACTTCTTCGACCTTATATCTCGATAGTCCATAAGTGTGAAGCAGCTCCAAAGGCTACAGGAAGAGATTGTTGTCATACTATGTGAGCTTGAGATGTACTTCCCGCCCGCGTTCTATGACGTCATGGTGCATCTGTGTGTCCACATCATGGATGACATCATCGACCTCGGACCGACATTCCTTCACAACATGATGCCGTTCGAGTGGATGAATGGGGTCATCAAAGGATTCGTTCGTAACATGTCCCGTCCCGAAGGGAGCATCGTCTAGGGGTATCTGATGCATGAGTGTGTCTCCTTTTGCGAGAATTATATAAGCGTCGGAGACCCTGTTGTTGGTTTGCCCGTCAAGAACACGATGGGAAGCTCGAAGGAGATGGTCACAACAACGATGGGAGAGAATTGCACATGGGCTACTCGGATGGACAGAACGACTTTGGCAGGGCTAACTTAGTAGTGCCACAACACCTAGATGTGGTAGATGATTATGTGGCACAACACAAAGAAACCATCGCAAAGAAGTGTCGTGATAATGGGATGCTCAATACGGACGACGAAGTTACTATAGAGCACAACGCCACTTTCTTGCATTGGTTTAAAGAGCAAGTTCTTGAAAATCCCCCGAAAGAGGGCAGTTCGGACGGATTGCTCATACACGCCTTAGCACATGGCCCCGTGCGCAAGCTCGCGACCTATCAGTCCAACGATATCAATGGGTACACGTTGTACACGGAGGCCAAACACATGGACAGTGATTACCAGAACTCCGGGGTGTCAATTCAATGTGTCACCGATGCCAACGACACAATTGAAAGATTCTACGGAAGGGTCGAAGAGATCTGGGAGCTTGACTATGCTGGAATGCATGATGCGACAATGTTCCGTGTCAGATGGGCCAAGGACGTCGTAAGAGAAAACAATTATTTCACCACCATGTCTATACCCGACGCGAAGAGCACTCCCGTGAACGTTAACGTCATCGCCAAAAATGAGCCATGGGTACACACTAAGAACGTGACACAATGCTTCTTCATAACCGAAAAGGCCAATCCCAACCGTGTTGTCGTGAGGAGTGATATGTCTCCAACATATCTACTTTTCCAAACACTTTCTCCCTTTTTTTGGACTCTAACTTGCATGATTTGAATGGAACTAACCCGGACTGACGTTGTTTTCAACAGAATTGCCATGGTGATATTTTTGTGCAGAAATAAAAGTTCTCGGAATGACCTGAAAATCAACGGAGAATATTTTTGGAATATATAAAAAATACTGGCAAAAGAATCAATGCAAGGGGGCCCACACCCTGTCCACGAGGGTGCAGAGCGCGCCCACCCCCCCTGGGGCGCGCCCCCCTGATACGTCTCCAACGTATCTATAATTTTTGATTGTTCCATGCTATTATATTATCTGTTGTGGATGTTAATGGGCTTTATTTTACACTTTTATATTATTTTTGGGACTAACCTATTAACCGGAGGCCCAGCCCATATTGCTGCTTTTTTGCCTATTTCAGTGTTTTGCAGAAAAGGAATATCAAACAGAGTCCAAACAGAATGAAACCTTTGGGAACGTGATTTTTGGAACAAATGTGATCCAGAGGACTTGGAGTGGACGTCAAGAAATCAACGAGGCGGCCACGAGGCAGGGGGCACGCCCTCCCCCCTCGTGGGCCCCTCGTTGCTCCACCGACCTTCTTCTTCCTCCTATATATATATTCATATACCCGCAAACATCCAGGAGCACCATGAAACCCTATTTCCACCCAAGAGATCCCATCTTGGGGCCTTTTCCGGAGCTCCGTCGGAGGGGGCATTGATCACGGAGGGCCTCTACATCAACTCCATGGCCCCTCGGATGATGTGTGAGTAGTTTACCTCAGACCTTCGGGTCCATAGCTAGTAGCTAGATGGCTTCTTCTCTCTCTCTTTGGATCTCAATACAAAGTTCTCCTCGATTCTCTTGGAGATCTATTCGATGTAATCTTCTTTTGCGGTGTGTTTGTCGAGATCCGATGAATTGTGGGTTTATGATCAAGTCTATCTATGAACAATATTTGAATCTTCTCTGAATTATTTTATGTATGATTGGTTTATCTTTGCAAGTCTCTTCGAATTATCAGTTTGGTTTGGCCTACTAGATTGATCTTTCTTGCAATGGGAGAAGTGCTTAGCTTTGGGTTCAATCTTGCGGTGCTCGATCCCAGTGACAAAAAGGGAAACGACACGTATTGTATTGTTGTCATTGAGGATAAAAAGATGGGTTTTATATCATATTGCATGAGTTTATCCCTCTACATCATGTCATCTTGCTTAATGTGTTACTCTGTTCTTATGAACTTATTACTCTAGCTGCATGCTGGATAGCGGTCGATGTGTGGAGTAATAGTAGTAGATGCAAGCAGGAGTCGGTCTACTTGTCACGGACGTGATGCCTATATACATGATCATACCTAGATATTCTCATATTATTCGCTTTTCTATCAATTGCTCGACAGTAATTTGTTGACCCATTGTAATACTTATGCTATCTTGAGAGAAGCCACTACTGAAACCTATGGCCCCCAGGTCTATTCTCCATCATACAAATTTCCAATCTATTTTATTTTGCAATCTTTACTTTCAATCTATATCATAAAAATACCCAAAAAAATTATCTTATTATTATTATCTCTTTTAGATCTCACTATTGCAAGTGGCCGTGAAGGGATTAACAGCCCCTTTATCGCATTGGTTGCAAGGTTCTTATTTGTTTGTGTAGGTACGAGGAGACTCGCGCATGGTCTCCTACTGGATTGATACCTTGGTTCTCAAAAACTGAGGGAAATACTTACGCTGCTTTACTGCATCACCCTTTCCTCTTCAAGGGAAAACCAATGCAGTGCTCAAGAGGTAGCAAGAAGGATTTCTGGCGCCGTTGCCAGGGAGATCTACGCCAAG
Source organism: Triticum urartu (assembly GCF_056163025.1). Taxonomy (NCBI): domain Eukaryota; kingdom Viridiplantae; phylum Streptophyta; class Magnoliopsida; order Poales; family Poaceae; genus Triticum; species Triticum urartu. The sequence goes on along the minus strand of NC_141876.1, from coordinate 246,130,857 downwards.
TCAAGACATACCAATTACCTATCACAACTCTTACCCTTCAGATTACATTATTTGCCAGTTGCCTCTCGTTTTCCTCTCCCCCACTTCACCCTTGCCGTTTTATTCGCCCTCTTTTTCCGTTCCCCTTCTCTTTTCCAGTTTGCCTCTTTTGCCTGTTTCTTGTTTGCTTGTGTGTTGGATTGCTTGCTTGTCACGATGGCTCAAGATAATACTAAATTGTGTGTCTTTGCCAATACCAACAATAATGATTTTATTACCACTCCGATTGCTCCTCTTACCGATGCTAAATCTTGTGAAATTAATACTGCTTTGCTGAATCTTGTCATGAAAGATCCGTTTTCTGGCCTTCCTAGTGAAGATGCCGCTACCCATCTAAACAACTTTGTTGATTTGTGTTATATGCAAAAGAAGAAAGATTTGGATAATGATATTGTTTAACTTAAGCTATTTCCATTTTCGCTTAGAGATTGTGCTAAAGCTTGGTTTTCATGTTTGCCTAAAAATAGTATTGCTTCATGGAATAAGTGCAAAGATGCTTTTATCTATAAGTGTTTTCATCCTGCTAAGATCATCTCTCTTAGAGACGATATTATGAATTTTAAGCAACTTGATCATGATCATGTTGCTCAATCTTGGGAGAGGATGAAATTAGTGATACGTATTTGCCCTACACATGGTTTGAATTTATGGATGATTATACACAATTTTTATGCCGGATTGAACTTTGCTTCTAGAAATCTTTTAGATTCGGCCGCAGGAGGCACTTTTATGGAAATCACTTTATGAGAAGCTACCAAAATCCTAGATAATATTATGGTTAATTATTCTCAATGGCACACTGAAAGATCTACTAGTAAAAAGGTGCATGCAATTGAAGAGATTAATGTTTTGAGTGAAAAGATGGATGAACTTCTGAAATTGTTTGCTAATAAGATTGCTCCTACTGATCCTAATGATATGCCTTTGTCTACATTGATTTCTAATAATAATGAATCTATGGATGTGAATTTTGTTGGTAGGAACAATTTTGGTAACAACGCGTATAGAGGTAATTTTAATTCTAAGTCATTTCCTAGTAATTCCTCTAATAATTATGGAAATTCCTACAAAAATTCTTATGGAAATTATAATAAGATGCCCTCTGATTTTGAATCTAGTATTAAAGAATTTATTAGTTCGGCAAAGAGTTCCAATGCTTTGATTGAAGAAAAATTGCTTAAGATTGATGAGTTCGCTAGGAACGTGGATAGAATTTCTCTTGATGTTGATTATTTGAAACTTAGATCTATTCCACTTAAGCATGATATCAATGAGTCTCTCAAATCGATGAGAATTTCCATTGATGAGTGCAAAGAAAGAACCGCTAGGATGCGTGGTAATAAAGATTGCTTCATAAAAGCGTGTTCTTCTAGTTTTCATGTTAATAAGGATGAAGATCTAAAAGTTATTGATGTGTCCCCTATTAAATCTTTGTTTTGCAATATGAATCTTGATAATGATGGGACTGGATACGAGTCAACTTTAGTTAGAAGGCGTCCCAATGATTCGTAGTTTTTAGATCTTGATGCAAAGATTGATAAAAGTGGGATTGGAGAGGTCAAAACTTTAGATAGCAACGAACCCACTATCTTGGATTTCAAGGAATTTAATTATGATAATTCCTCTTTGATATATTGTATTTCCTTGTTGTAATCTGTGCTAAATTCTCCTCATGCTTATAGTCAAAATAAAGCTTTTACTAAACATATCGTTGATGCTTTGATGCAATCTTATGAAGAAAAACTTGAGTTGGAAGTTTCTATCCTTAGAAAACTTTATGATGAGTGGGAACCTACAATTAAAATAAAAATTAAAGATCATGAATGCTATGCTTTGTGTGATTTGGGTGCTAGTGTTTCCACGATCCCAAAAGCTTTGTGTGATTTGCTAGGTTTCCGTCAATTTGATGATTGTTCTTTAAACTTGCACCTTGCGGATTCCACCATTAAGAAACATATGGGAAAAATTAATGATGTTCTTATTGTTGCAAATAGGAAGTATGTGCCCGTAGATTTCATTGTTCTTTATATAGATTGCAATCCTTCATGTCCTATTATTCTTGGTAGACCTTTCCTTAGAACGATTGGTGCAATTATTGATATGAAGGAAGGGAATATTAGATTCCAATTTATGTTAAGGAAAGGCATGGAACACTTCCCTAGAAATAAAATTAAATTACCATATGAATCTATTATGAGAGCCACCTATGGATTGCCTACCAAAGATGGCAATACCTAGATCTATCCTCGCTTTTATGCCTAGCTAGGGGCGTTAGACGATAGCGCTTGTTGGGAGGCAACCCAATTTTATTTTTATTCCTTGCTTTTTGCTCCTATTTAGTAATAAATAATTTATCTAGCCTCTGTTTTGTTTGTGTGTTTTGTGTTTAATTAGTGTTTGTGCCAAGTAGAACCATTGGGAAGACTTGGGGAAAGTCTTTTTGATCTTACTGTAAAAAACAGAAACTTTAGCGCTCACGAGAATTGCTGACATTTTTTATTGGAGAGTTATATTTAGTTAATTGTTTTTGAATATGATTAATAGATAAATTACTCACGTCCAGAAATTTATTTTAGAATTTTTGGGGTTCCATAAGTATTCGAAACCTACAGATTACTACAGACTGTTGTGTTTTTGACAGATTCTGTTTTTCGTGTGTTGTTTGCTTATTTTAATGAATCTATGGCTAGTAATAGAGTTTATGAACCATAAAAAAGTTGGAATACAGTAGGTTTAACACCAATATAAATAAACAATGATTTCATTACAGTACCTTGAAGTGGTGGTTTGCTTTCTTTTACTAACGGAGCACACGAAGATTTTCTTTTAAGTTTTGTGTTGGGAAGTTTTCAAGTTTTGGGTAAAGATTTGATGGATTATGGAACAAGGAGTGAAAAGAGCCTAAGATTGGGGATTCCCAAGGCACCCCAAGGTAAAATCCGAGGACAACCAAAAGCCTAAGCTTGGGGATGCCCCGGAAGGCATCCCCTCTTTCGTCTTCGTCCATCGGTAACTTTACTTGGAGCTATATTTTTATTCACCACATGATATGTGTTTTGCTTGGAGCGTCTTGTATAATTTGATTCTTTGCTTTTTAGTTTACCACAATAATCCTTGCTGTACACACCTTTTGGGAGAGACACACATGAATTGGAATTTATTACAATACTCTATGAGCTTCACTTATATCTTTTGAGTTGTATAGTTTTTGCTCTAGTGCTTTGCTTATATCTTTTAGAGCACTGCGGTGGTTCTATTTTATAGAAATAATTGATCTCTCATGCTTCACTTATATCATTTTGAGAGTCCTTTAGAACAGCATGGTAATTCACTTTGGTTATAAATTTTAAATGCTAAGAGAAGTTGGATGCTTGATAGATGGTCTTGAGATATAAAGGTGGTAATATTAGAAGTATGCTAGTTAAGTAAATGTGAAATTGATGAATACTTGTGTTGAAGTTGGAAAGTCCCGTAGCATGCACGTATGGTGAACGTTATGTGACAAATTTGAAGCATGGGGTGTTCTTTGATTGCTTTCCTTATGAGTGGCGATCGGGGACGAGCGATGGTCTTTTCCTACCAATCTATCCCCCTAGGAGCATGCGTGTAGTGCTTGGTTTTGATGACAAGTAGATTTTTGCAACAAGTATGTGAGTTCTTTATGACTAATGTTGAGTCCATGGATTATACGCACTCTCACCCTTCCATCATTGCTAGCCTCTTCGGTACCGTGCATTGCCCTTTCTCACCTTGAGAGTTGGTGCAAACTTCACCGGTGCATCCAAACCCCGTGATATGATACGCTCTATCAAACATAAGCCTGCTTATATCTTCCTCAAAACAGCCACCATACATACCTATTATGCCATTTCCATAGCCAATCTGAGATATATTGCCATGAAACTTTCCACCATTCCATTTATTATGACACGCATCATCATTGTCATATTGCTTTGCATGATCATGTAGTTGACATCGTATTTGTGGCAAAGCCACCGTTCATAATTTTTTCATACATGTCACTCTTGATTCATCGCAATCCCGGTACACCACCGGAGGCATTCACATAGAGTCATATTTTGTTCTAAGTATCGAGTTGTAATTCTTGAGTTGTAAGAAAATATGTGATAATCATTATTATTAGAGCATTGTCCCAGTGAGGAAAGGATGATGGAGACTATGATTCCCCCACAAGTCGGGATGAGACTCTGGACGAAAAAAATAAGAGAAAAGAGGCAAAAAAAGAAAGAAGGCCCAAATAAAAAAATAAAAGAGAGAAAAAGAGAGAAAAAGAGAGAAGGGACAATGTTACTATCCTTTTTCCACACTTGTGCTTCAAAGTAGCACCATGATCTTCATAATAGAGAGTCCCTTATTTTGTCACTTTCATATACTAGTGGGAATTTTTCATTATAGAACTTGGCTTTTATATTCCAATGATGGGCTTCCTCAAATGCCCTAGGTCTTCGTGACCAGGCGAGTTGGATGCACACCCACTTAGTTTCTTTGATGAGCTTTCATATATTTAGCTCTAGTGCATCCATTGCATGGCAATCCCTACTCCTTGCATTGACATCAATTGGTGGGCATCTCCATAGCCCATTGATTAGCCGCGTCAATGTGAGACTTTCTCCCTTTTTGTCTTCTCACACAACCTCAATCATCATATTCTATTCCACCCATAGTGCTATGTCCATGGCTCGCGCTCATATATTGCGTAAAAGTTGAAAGAGTTTGAAAAGGCTAAGTATGAAACAATTGCTTGGCCTGTCATCAGGGTTGTGCATGATGAGAGCATTTTGTGTGACGAAAATGAAGCTTAGCCAAACTATATGACTTTGTAGGGATAAGTTTTCTTTGGCTATGGTATTTTGATAAGAGCTAATTGCTTGATTAGCATACTTGGAGTATTACTATTTTTATGTCAACAATAACTCTTATCTTGAATCTTTCGGATCTGAACATTCATGCCACAATAGAGAAAAATACATTTAAGAATATTCTAGAAAGCATTCCACACAAAAAATTCTATTTTTATCATTTACCTACTCGAGGATGAGCATGAATTAAGCTTGGGGATGCTGATACGTCTCCAATGTATCTATAGTTTTTGATTGTTCCATGCTATTATAATATCTGTTTTGGATGTTAATGGGCTTCATTTTACACTTTTATATTATTTTTGGGACTAACCTATTAACCGGAGGCCTAGCCCAAATTGCTGTTTTTTGCCTATTTTAGTGTTTCGCAGAAAAGGAATATCAAACGGAGTCCAAACAGAATGAAACCTTCGGGAACGTAATTTTTGGAGCAAACGTGATCCAGAGGACTTGGAGTGGACGTCAAGCAATCAACGAGGCGTCCACGAGGCAGGGGCGTCTACCCCCTGGGCGCGCCCTCCCCCCTCGTGGGCCCCTCGTTGCTCAACCGACCTACTTCTTCCTCCTATATATATTCATATACCCCGCAAACATCCAGGAGCACCACGAAACCCTATTTCCAGCACCGCAACCTTCTGTACCCAAGAGATCCCATCTTGGGGCCTTTTTCAGAGCTCCGCCGGAGGGGGCATTTATCACGGAGGGCCTCTACATCAACTCCATGGCCCCTCCGATGATGTGTGAGTAGTTTACCTCAGACCTTCGGGTCCATGGCTAGTAGCTAGATGGCTTATTCTACCTCTTTGGATCTCAATACAAAGTTCTCCTCGATTCTCTTGGAGATCTATTCGATGTAATCTTCTTTTGCGGTGTGTTTGTTGAGATCCGATGAATTGTGGGTTTATGATCAAGTCTATCTATGAACAATATTTGAATCTTCTCTGAATTATTTTATGTATGATTGGTTTATCTTTGCATGTCTCTTCGAATTATCAGTTTGGTTTTGCCTACTAGATTGATCTTTCTTGCAATGGGAGAAGTGCTTAGCTTTGGGTTCAATCTTGCGGTGCTCAATCCCAGTGACAGAAAGGGAAACGACACGTATTGTATTGTTGCCATCGAGGATAAAAAGATGGGGTTTATATCATATTGCATGAGTTTATCCCTCTACATCATGTCATCTTGCTTAAGGCGTTACTCTGTTCTTATGAACTTAATACTCTAGATGCATGCTGAATAGCGGTCGATGTGTGGAGTGATAGTAGTAGATGCAGACAAGAGTCGGTCTACTTGTCCCGGACGTGATGCCTATATACATGATCATACCTAGATATTCTCATAATTATTCACTTTTCTATCAATTGCTTGACAGTAATTTGTTCACCCACTGTAATACTTATGCTATCTTGAGAGAAGCCACTAATGAAACCTATGGCCCCCGGGTCTATTCTCCATCATACAAGTTTCCAGTCTATTTTATTTTGCAATATTTAATTTCAATCTATATCACAAAAATTTCAAAAATATTTATCTTATTATTATTATTATTATCTATATCAGATCTCACTCTTGCAAGTGGCCATGAAGGGATTGACAACCCCTTTATCACGTTGGTTGCAAGGCTCTTACTTGTTTGTGTAGGTACGAGGTGACTCGCGCGTGGTCTCCTACTGGATTGATACCTTGGTTCTCAAAAACCGAGGGAAATACTTACGCTGCTTTACTGCATCACCCTTTCCTCTTCAAGGGAAAACCAACGATGTGCTCAAGAGGTAGCACCCTCTGCCTCATGGGCCCCCTGATGCTCCACCGACCTCAACTCCAACTCTATATATTCACGTTCGAGGAGAGAAAAAAATTAGAGAGAAGGATTCATCGCATTTTACGATATAGATCCGCCGCCAAGCCCTAATCTCTCTCGGGAGGGCTGATTCGGAGTCCGTTCGGGGCTCCGGAGAGGGGAATCCGTCACCATCGTCATCATCAACCTTCCTCCATCACCAATTTCATGATGCTCACCTCTGTGCTTGAGTAATTCCATCATAGGCTTGCTGGATGGTGATGGGTTGGATGAGATTTATCATGTAATTGAGTTAGTTTTGTTAGGGTTTTATCCCTAGTATCCATTATGTTCTCATATTGATGTTGCTATGACTTTGCTATGCTTAATGCTTGTCACTAGGGCCCGAGTGCCATGATTTCAGATCTGAACCTATTATGTTTTCATGAATAAATGTGAGTTCTTGATCCTATCTTGCAAGTCTATAGTCACCTATTATGTGTTATGATCCGTTAACCCCGAAGTGACAATAATTGGGATACTTACCTGTGATGACCGTAGTTTGAGGAGTTCATGTATTCACTAAGTGTTAATGCTTTGCTCTGGTACTCTATTAAAAGGAGGCCTTAATATCCCTTAGTTTCCAATAGGACCCCGCTGCCACGGGAGGGTAGGACAAAAGATGTCATGCAAGTTATTTTCCATAATCACGTATGACTATATTCGGAATACATGCCTACATTACATTGATGAACTGGAGCTAGTTCAGTGTCACCCTATGTTATAACTATTGCATGAGGAATCACATCCGACATAATTATCCATCACTGATCCATTACCTATGAGCTTTTCACATATTGATCTTCGCTTATTTACTTTTCCTTTGCCACTGTTACAATTACTACAAAACACCTACTGTTACTTTTGCTACCGTTACCGCTACTATCATATTACTTTGCTACTAAATACTTTGCTCCAGATATTAAGTTTTCCAGGTGTGGTTGGGTTGATAACTCAGCTGCTAATACTTGAGAATATTCTTTGGCTCCCCTTGTGTCGAATCAATAAATTTGGGTTGAATACTCTACCCTCGAAATTGTTGCGATCCCCTATACTTGTGGGTTATCAAGACTATTTTCTGGCGCTGTTGCCGGGGGGCATTGCTCTATTCTTTGAGTTACTTGGGATTTATATCTTCTGATCACTATGAAGAACTCGAAAGATAAAAGAACAAAGATTTTTCCCTCAACTACGAGGGGAGGTAAGGAACTGCCATCTAGCTCTGCACTTGATTCACCTTCTGTTTTGAGTAAACTTGCAACGCCTACTCCTGCTATTCATTCTGATATGTCGCATATTATTGATGATGCCACTTTTGCTTTGCATGATACTTATGACGAAACTACTTCTATGCTTGATAATACTGTGCCACTAGGTGAATTCCTTGATGAACAACTTGCTAGTGTTAGAGAGAATGAAATTATTGAAACTGATAATATTGATGAAAGTCATGATGAAGATTCTCCCCTAGATATGAATTGCCTGTTGTGCCTGAGGGTTATGTTATGGATGAAGAAACTGCTAGAGACTTCTTAGCCTGCAATGATAGATATGATCTTAAGAAACTATTGGCTAAGCTGAAAGAAAAGTCTTTGAATGCTTGAATGAAATATGACCCTGCTTTTGCTACTTCACCTATCTGTATTTCTGATAAGAATTATGATTTCTCTGTCGATCCTGAGTTAATTACTTTGGTTGAATCTTATCCTTTTTATGGCTATGAATCTGAAACTATTGTGGCACATCTTACTAAATTAAATGACATAGCCACCCTGTTCACTAATGATAAGAAAACTCGCTATTACTTTATCCTTAAGTTATTTCCGTTCTCTTTAAAGGGTGATGCTAAAGCATGGTTTAATTCTCTTGATCCTGGTCGTGCGCGTAGTCCCCAGGATATGATTTATTACTTCTCTGCTAAATATTTCCCCGCTCATAAGAAACAAGCTTCTTTAAGGGAAATATATAATTTTGTGCAAATTGAAGAAGAGAGTCTCCAACAAGCTTGGGGGAGGCTTCTCCAATTACTTAATGCTTTGCCTGATCATCCTCTCAAGAAACATGAAATACTTGATATCTTTTATAGTGGACTAACTGATGCTTCCAGAGACCACCTGGATAGTTGTGCTCGTTGTGTTTTCAGGGAAAGAACTGTTGGTCAAGCTGAATTTCTATTGAATAATATGTTGAGTAATGAAAATGATTGAACACTTCCTGAACCAACTCCTAAGCCAACTCCGAAGAAAAGGGGTATTCTATTTCTCAGTCCTGAAGATATGCAAGAGGCAAAGAAATCTATGAAAGAAAAGGGTATTAAAGCTGAAGATGTTAAGAGTTTACCACCTATTGAAGAAATACATGGTCTTGATAACCCAACACAGGTAGTAAAGTTAAATTCTCTCTATAGATTTGATGAAGGTGATATTCCTCATAATAAGTCTTCTAGCCAATGCTTAGATGAGTTTGATAATTTTATTGTTAAACAAGAAAACTTCAATGCTTATGTTGGTAGACAATTGAAACATAATGCTTATATGATTAAACACTTGAGTGATTATATGTCTAGAGTTAAAGGTGAACTTAAACTTATTAGTAAACATGCTTCTATGGTAAACTCAAGTAGAACAAGTGCTTAAAGCTCAGAATGATTTGCTCAATGAATTAAACAATAAGAAAAATGATAATGTTGTTAGAGTTATGACTAGAGGGGGTAAAATGACTCAGGAACCTCTGTATCCTGAAGGCTACCCTAAGAGAATGGAGCAAGATTCTCAGAGAACTAATGTTGATGCACCTAGTTCTTCTAAGAAGAAGAAAAGGAAAAATGATAGGACTTTGCATGCTTCTAGTGAACCTGTTGTTGACACACCTGAGAATCCCAATGATATTTCCATTTCTGATGCTAAAACACAATCTGGTAATGAACATGAACCTAGTGATAATGATGTTCATGTTGATGCTCAACCTAGCAATGACAATGATGTAGAGATTGAACCTGCTGTTGATCTTGATAACACACAATCAAAGAATCAACGTTATGATAAGAGAGACTTCATTGCTAGGAAGCATGGTAAAGAAAGAGAACCATGGGTTCAGAAACCCATGCCTTTTCCTCCTAAACCATCCAAGAAAAAGGATGATGAGGATTTTGAGCGCTTTGTTGAAATGATTAGACCTATCTTTTTGCGTATGTGTTTGACTGATATGCTTAAAATGAACCCTTATACTAAGTACATGAAAGATATTGTTACTAATAAAAGAAAGATACTGGAAGCTGAAATCTCCACCGTGCTTGCTAATTATACTTTTAAGGGTGGAATACCAAAGAAACTTGGAGATCCAGGGGTACCAACTATACCATGTTCCATTAAAAGAAACTATGCTAAAACTTCCTTATGTGATCTTGGAGCCGGTGTTAGTGTTATGCCTTTCTCTTTATATCATAGACTTGAATTGAATAAGTTGACACCTATTGAAATATCTTTGCAAATGGCCGATAAATCAACTGCTATACCTGTCGATATTTGTGAGGATGTGCCTGTTTTGGTTGCAAACGTTACTATTTTAATGGACTTTGTTATTCTTGATATTCCCGAGGATGATAGTATGTCGATTATCCTTGGTAGACCCTTTTTAATACTGCAGGGGCTGTTATTGATTGCAACAAAGGCAATGTCACTTTTCATGTTAATGGCAATGAGCATACGGTACACTTTCCGAGGAAACAACCTCAAGTCCACAGTATCAATTCTATTGGAAAAACTTCAACGATCACTATTGGAAGTTTTGAATTCCCTCTTCCTAATGCTAAGAAGAAATATGATATTCTTATTGTTGGGGACGTGCATATCCCCATTGAGGTAACCTGGTGTTATTCGAAATTTCTCCGGTATCATGTTATTCGGAAAGAGTTTGTTAACAAGACTTGATCAACCTTGCTAGTGGATTCCTTTTGATGAGCATGAGATGGATGAAGTCAGAAAGCACAACTCTCTGTACCCTCCTTTTACTTTCTGTTATTTAGTTTTGATAAAGCAAAAATAGTATTTTCTGTCTATTTTCTGAATTATCATTGCAATAAAAAATACCCCAAAAATAAAAGTTCTCCAAATGTCCTGAAAATGAAATATGATTTTTTGTAGAATATTTATGAATTATTTGCAACGAGAACACACCTGAGGGGGCAACCACCTAGCCACGAGGGTGAAGGGTGCACCCACCTGCCTCGTGGGCCCCTCGTGGCCCCCCTACACTTATTCTTGCACCCACACACTTCCTCTTCCTCCAGAAAAAAATCACCCACCAGCTCAAACCCGAGTTCTAGCTCATCTTGTTGCCATTTTCGATCTCCTTGCTCAAAGCTCCATTCACAAAACTGCTTTGGGGGATTGTTCTTCGGTATGTGACTCCTCCAATGGTCCAATTAGTTTTTGTTCTAGTGCTTTATTTATTGCAAACTTTTGCTGCTTAGGTGACCCTGTTCTTGAGCTTGCATGTCAAATTTATATGGTCCCAAGTAGTTTTAATGCATGATATACTCTCTAGGCACTTGTAGGAGTAGTTGCTATTAATTTTGTTGAGTTCGGTTCACTTTTATTTTAAGTTACTAAAATTTTCAGAAATTTTCAGAAACTGATGAAGAGATTTTTGAGGGGCTCTTCGAGCCGAAGCTCGAAGGATAAGCAAAGTGAAGAGAATAAGAAGCCCAAATATAATCTCCCTTGCGCTGCGGAGGTTCGGCCGTGCGAATGGCCTTGTGATGAGTTCTTGAGAGCAGCCGGGATTTATGAAGACTTTTATTCTTTGGCTGAGAATGCAGGCCTCACCGACTTCCTCCACGACCAGCTCTAACAGTATCTCCTACTCACTAATATTTTTGTGCAAAAAATTCATTTCCATGCTAGGAGATCGCCACGTTCGGTGGATTTTTATTTATATGATGAGTATAAGGAGATGTCACTTTATGATTTTTGTGCGGTTTGCAAGTTGCCCTTTGAGGGCAGGATAGAGGAAACACATCATAATGATGTGGAGGGGTTTATTGATATGATTGTTGTCGGGGAAACGAGGAAAGTGTCAGAAGCAAGAACTACTAGCATACATTTTCCTGTTTTACGTTACTTTGCAATATTTTCTAGTAGATGCTTAATTGGTTGTGGGAATAGTGGGGGCCTCAGTGCTCTTGACCTCGCCATTTTGCGCCATGCTTTATTCCGTGACAGGACTTTTAGTTTAGGTGTTATGGTTGCTAAACGGTTGAGTCTGTACCGTACAAAGGGCCCCATCTTTGGAGGTGTCTTTGCTTCACGTCTTGCTAAATATTTTGAGATGCCTATTAGACACTATGAGAAAGAGGAAAAGTTGTTGCCCCTATTTTCTTATATTATAAAAGTATGGTAGCACATGATTTTATTCGCGAGGATAAGGAGAAGAGTCTCATTTATAACCTAGTATTCAGTGAAAAGACTAGTCAGATTATTACCCTCCCTGCACCTTCTTTGTTTAACATTTATTCAGGCACATACATCGTCTTGCCCGATGACATTTATGCATATTGGGAGTGAACATGATCCCCAGAGCCAGAGCCATCTCCTAGCCCTTATCGGCAGTCTGTTTATCAGTGGGATCCGGAGGAGATCGCCAACTAGTGGCACCCCGAGGACCCTCCTCAGTACACTGGAAGGGACCACCTTGATCCATGGGCATAGACAAACTTACGCCAAAAGCCTAAGCTTGGGGGAGTACGTATTTCTCGCTGACATTACATTCATGTTCACACACTCATGCCAGTTAACGGTGCTCACACTTTTCATTGTACTGTCCATGCTAGTTATTTTCTTTTCCAACATTCTTCTTCTGTGTTCGAAAAACCTTAAGAAAAACCAAAAAAATTAGTTGTGGCTTGTAGCTAGTTTACCTTCCATGCCTGTAGTAGTAGTAATTAAAAAGAAAACCCTAAAAGATTTCTCGTTCTTCTTTTGCTTGTTGGGAGCTTTCCCGAGTAAATAGTTTTGTTTCTTTTCTTTTCTTTGGGGGTCGAGAGGAGAAGACCATGATGAAAATGTTGAGTGGCTCTCATATGCATTGTTGTTGATCTAACCAAGAGCCCATATTACCTTGTCTTCTCCCTTGTATTAAATGCTTGCAGATTCCAGCTTAGTACAATGCACATGCACTATTATTATTATCCACACCGTTCGGTCGTGCAAGTGAAAGGCAATAATGACGATATATGATGGACTGATTGAGATGAGAAAAGCTAGTATGAACTCGACCTATCTTATTTTTGTAAATATGATTAGTTCATCATTCCTGATTCAGCCTATTATAGTTGCTCATGCCATGCTTAAGTAGCTAGGAGTTTATAATGGTTTACCTTGCGTGCTAACATGCTATTAAAATGGTTGTGAGGTGGTATGATAGGGTGGTATCCTCCTTTGAATGATTCGAGTGGCTTGACTTGGCACATGTTCACGCATGTAGTTGAAACAAAATCAACATAGCCTCCATGATATTTATGTTCATGGTGAATTATATCCTATTCATGCTTGCATTCAGTGTTTATTAATTTTAATGCATGTTCATGACTATTGTCGCTTCCCACTCTCTTTCTAGCCTTCACTTGTACTAAGCGGGAATACTGCTTGTGCATCCAATTCCATAAACCCCAAAGTTGTTCCATATGAGTCCACCATACCTTCCTATATGCGGTATCTACCTGTCGTTCCAAGTAAATTTGTATGTGCCAAACTCTAAACCTTCAAATCAAATTCTGTTTTGTATACTTGAATAGCTCATGTATCAACTAGGGCAGTCTATATCTTCCATGCTAGGCGGGTTATTCTCAAGAGGAGTGGACTCCGCTCCTCACTCACGAGAAAATGGCTGGTCACCGGGATGCCCAGTCCCATGCTCAAATCAAATCAAAATAATTGCAAACAAAACTCCCCCGGGAATGTTGTTAGTTGGAGGCACCCGTTGTTTCGGGAAAGCCATGGATTGATGCTTGTTGGTGGTGGGGGAGTATAAACTTTACCATTCTGCTTGGGAACCGCCTATAATGTGTGTAGCATGGAAGATATTGAGATCTCTCGGTTGTTATGTCAACAATGAAAGTATACCACTCAAAATATTATTCATCTCTGTTTCAAAATCGAGCTCTGGCACCTCTACAAATCCCTGCTTCCCTCTGTGAAGGGCCCATCTATTTACTTTTATGTTGAGTCATCACACTCTTATTAACAAGCACTAGTTGGAGAGCATCGCTGTCATTTGCATGTATTATTATTAGTTTACATTGAGTATGACTGGATCTCTTTTACCATAAATTACAATTTCCAGTCAGTCCTTGATCTTCAGAGGTGCTCTGCATTTATGTTTTGCGGCCTCAGAAAGGGCTAGCGAGATACCATCTTGTTATATCATATTATGATTGTTTTGAGAAAGTGTTGTCATCCGAGATTTACTATTGTTCCTCGCTAGTTGATTATGCCATTGATATGAGTAAACATGAGACCTAAATGTTATTCTGAATATGGTTAGTTCATAATCTTTGCTGAAAAATTAAATGATGGCTTTACATATTTACAACAACAAGAGCAAACAGAGTTTGTAAAAGTTTTTCTTTATCACTTTCAGTTTGTCAATGGAATTGCTTGAGGACAAGAAAAGGTTTAAGCTTGGGGGAGTTGATACGTCTCCAACGTATCTACTTTTCCAAACACTTTTGCCCTTGTTTTGGACTCCAACTTTCATGATTTGAATGGAACAACCCGGAATGGCGTTGTTTTCAGCAGAATTGCCATCGTGTTATTTTTGTGCAGAAATAAAAGTTCTCATAATGACCTGAAAATCAACAGAGAATATTTTTGGAATATATAAAAAATACTGGTGAAAGAATCAACGCAAGGGGGCCCACTCCCTGTCCACAAGGGTTGGGAGCGCGCCCACCCCCTAGGGCGCGCCCCCTACCTCGTGGGCCCCTTGATGCTCCACCGACCTCAACTCCAACTCTATATATTCATGTTCCGGGAGAAACAATTCGGAGAGAAGGATTCATCGTGTTTTACGATACGGAGCCTCCGCCAAGCCCTAATCTCTCTCGGGAGGGCTGATCTGGAGTCTGTTCGGGGCTCCAGAGAGGGGAATCCTTCGCCATCGTCATCATCAACCTTCCTACATCACCAATTTCATGATGCTCACCGCCATGCGTGAGTAATTCCATCATAGGCTTGCTGGACGGTGATGGGTTGGATGAGATTTATCATGTAATCGAGTTAGTTTTGTTAGGGTTTGATCCCTAGTATCCATTATGTTCTGAGATTGATGTTGCCATGACTTTGCTATGCTTAATGCTTGTCGCTAGGGCCCAAGTGCCATGATTTCAGATCTGAACCTATTATGTTTTCATGAATATATGTGAGTTCTTGATCCTATCTTGCAAGTCTATAGTCACCTATTATGTGTTATGATCCGTTGACCCCGAAGTGACAATAATCGGGATACTTACCTGTGATGACCATAGTTTGAGGAGTTCATGTATTCACTAAGTGTTAATGCTTTGCTCTGGTACTCTATTAAAAGGAGGCCTTAATATCCCTTAGTTTCCAATAGGACCCCGCTGCCACGGGAGGGTAGGACAAAAGATGTCATGCAAGTTCTTTTACATAAGCACGTATGACTATATTTGGAATACATGCCTACATTACATTGATGAACTGGAGCTAGTTCTGTTTCACCCTATGTTATAACTGTTGCATGAGGAATCGCATCCGACATAATTATCCATCACAGATCCATTGCCTACGAGCTTTTCACATATTGATCTTCGCTTATTTACTTTTTTGTTGCCACTGTTACAATTACTACAAAACTGCTATTGTTACTTTTGCTACCGTTTCTGCTACTATCATATTACTTTGCTACTAAATACTTTGCTGCAGATATTAAGTTTTCTAGGTGTGGTTGAATTGCCAACTCAGCTGCTAATACTTGATAATATTCTTCGGCTCCCCTTGTGTCGAATCAATAAATTTGGGTTGAATAATCTACCCTCGAAAACTGTTGTGATCCCCTATACTTGTGGGTTATCAAGGAGATCCAAAAGGAGCATCATCGGAATGGATGGAGTCGCCAACGAGGAAGACTACGACCAGTACGGCAACTTGATGGGGGAAGATGACGATGACGATGACGATGACGATGAAGCATACATGAAAAGAAGAATCAATACTACATTACCTAAGAAAGATCGTACTCCATGGCTCCGGAAAAGTCACAAGGAGGGGTTCAATTAGTCGGCAACGAACAAGAAAGGGAAGAAGCTCAATGT
The DNA here is from genome assembly GCF_056163025.1 of Triticum urartu. Taxonomy (NCBI): domain Eukaryota; kingdom Viridiplantae; phylum Streptophyta; class Magnoliopsida; order Poales; family Poaceae; genus Triticum; species Triticum urartu. The sequence goes on along the minus strand of NC_141876.1, from coordinate 246,114,767 downwards.
GAAACATCGTCGACGTAGCTGATCAGAAACCTACATTTATATATATGTATCTATTTTGTGTACGCACTTAAGTAACTGTTATCGGTCAACTGATATGTTACCACCACATGCATGGTTCCGGTGATATTCACGAAGTGATAAAAGAAAAAGAAAAGGAAACTAATAAAAGTAAAGAAAACTAAAAAGAAAAGGGAGAAAGCTGTACAAAAGAAAAATAGAAGTAAACAAAAAACAAAAGGAAAATAATAATAATAATAATAGTAATGATAATAATAATAATAATAATAATAATAATAATAATAATGATAATAATAATTGGAACAGCTAGCAGTAGCGCTAGATCGTGAATCAGTGCTATAGCTAAGTTAGCTATAACACTGGATCCTGAACCAGCGCTGCTACTATGTGCCATTAACAGTAGCGCTACTTTACCACCCAGCGCAATAGCTAAGTATTTTAGAATTAAAAAATAGAAATTGGAACAGTTAGCGGTAGCGCTTGTTTAGGACAAGCGCTATAGCTAAGTTAGCTATAGCGGTTGTTTCAACCAGCGCTACCACTATTTTGAGTTAACCCCCCCTCCCCCGCCGCGTGGGCTCAAAATTTCACCAAGTCTCATCACACTCATCTCCACCTCACCCATGCGCCCGCCGTCGACGCCCTCAACCTCGCCGCCGCCGGCCATCGCCCTTGTGCCCGCCCTCGACCTCGCCGGCCATCTCCCTTATGCCCGCCCTCGACCTCGCCGGTCGTCGCCCCTGCTCCCGCCCTCGACCTAGCCGCCGCCACCACCCTCGACCTCGATGCCGCCGCCCTCTCCACTGCCCCGTAAGCCTCTCCCTCTCCTCTCCTCTCCCCTGCCCTCCTCTCTCTCTCTCTCTCTCTGCTCTCTGCTCTCTCTGTCATTTGAATTTAGCCTAGCCAAGTGTTGGATGTATGAACCCTAGCTAGGAGATGTAGCAGAGAGAGAGCAATTTAGTTTAGGGAAATTTAGTAAATTTAGTTTAGTGCAATTTTGTTTAGGGCGATTTTGTTTATGGAAATTTAGTTTAGGAAATTTAGTTTAGTGCAATTTAGTTTAGGGCAATTTAGGTTAGGGAAATTTAGTTTAGGGAACAGTAGCAAATTGGTTTTGTAGGTATAAAAACAATAGCCAAAATTTATAAAAAATAGTAGCTAATTAGTTTTGTAGGTATATAAATTATCTATAAAAACAGTAGCAAAAATATATAAAAAGCTGTAGCTAATTAGGACAGTAGCAAATATAGCTAGGGCCAATTTTTTTTAGCAAATGAGCAAATTTGGCTAGGGAAATTTTGTTTAGGGAAGTAGCTAATGCAATACCTAATTAATTAGGGTCAGAGCTGAGAGAGAGAGAGATAGAGAGAGAGATCATTTAGGAAAAAACAGTAGCAAATGAAAACTAAAAAACAGTAGCAAATAAAAACCAGTAGCAAATAAAACCCTAGATGATGTTTTAGGAGCATATTGCCTATACAATGTTGCTGTTTTTAACACTTGGTTAATTTGCTAAGTCCTGTAAATCGGTCATATAATGTTGCCATGTTCTCTTGAGATAGAATCAAATCTGTTATATGAACTTGTGCCAATTGTCGAAAAATATCTGAGTGGCCTATGTTTTGCCGGAATGTTGATTCATTTTCGTTCTGGCAAATTTCAGGCACTCCATATGTCCACTTTTTAGCAAAGTTCATGCTGAAAGTTTTCGTGATTTTCGTCATGACTTGTGCTAGAAACTAGGACATATGGAGTACTCGGGATTTGCAGGAAGGGGAATGAATCAACATTCCGACCAAATATAGGCCCCTTTTTTCTCTTCATTATATCTTTTATTTACAATTGTTGAATATGAAACATGTCTACTGGCCGAAGTCGTGGGTGGTTTTGCTCGCCTCAAAGACCCCATCGAGGTAGCAAATCACTATTTCGATTACCTGGACGAACACCAGATGGGGTTGCATGGTGGCGGCAGTGGCACCAACCCCGACACCGACGCCAACACTGGCCCCGGCACCAACACAACCCCCGAGACAGGCAACGATGCTGTCATAGCCAGTAAAGCAACGAAGAAGAAGAGGACACGAAGACCAAACGAGCTTGGCATCGGACAAATTTTGGTCACGGAGATGCACCCCAAGAAGTTAGAGCCAACGGTGCCAGAGGAAGCACGCTCGTGCTGGGGCAATCAACTTGGATGCATCCTCAAGGAGACCACCAACATCAACAACGAGAGGTTGAGGCTCGTACCACAATGGAGAACATTCTCCTAAAGAAGTTGCACAATAGGTTCTTGTTCCCCGACTGGGATGAAGTCAAATATAAAGATCTGTGGAAAGATGTCGCCATGACAAAGATAAACGACAAGGCGATGGTGACGTTCACCAACGACTTGTCCGCCTGGAAAGTTCGAGTGAAAAAAGCGATTGCAAAGAATGAACGGTGGTCCAAGATTCATGCTGATAATCCATCAATAACGGAAGAGGACTTTGCAAAATTCAAGGAGAATTGTTGTAAAGAAAGTGTCAAGGAAAAGTTGGAGAAAATGAAGGCGCTCCAGGCCAGGAGAATGCCTCCCCACCACCTTGGAATCCTTGGTTACAAGGGGAAGAGGCACGTATGGGCCAAGGAGGACGCCGAACATGAAAGTCATGGAATCCCAGACCCCTTGGCGGAGTTCACCGACCCGCTGGAGCATGATTGGATCAGGGCCTGGTACAAGTGGGACACAGTCAAAAAGATCTTTTACACGGACCCGAACACAAGGGAGTTCATGAGACTTCTGGTAATTGTTATATTACCACATCATCATATTAGCTTCCAATCAATTCGACTGCAAGTTTTGTCACATTAGTAAACGATCCATGTTTCTTTTGCAGAAAGAGCAGCACCAAAAGGCAGCCGAAAGCGGCAAGTCGTCCCAGTCCTCGGCGAGGCCCAAGTGGGACACCCCATTCAACCGGGCCCTGAACATACTGAAAAAGGTCCGGGTGGAAAAGCCGCCGTCCTATGGACGAGTGCACGGCGTCGGAGATGGTGCCTCGTGGAAGATGTGTTACCACGAGGAGCTAGAGGAAAGAAGGAAGAGACGGTTGGTAGAGCATCGACTAAGGTCGCGATTACGGTCAATAAGACCAAAGATGAGACCAAACAAGAGTTGCTCGGGGTAGTCAATGCAGCGATCACTGATGTAGTGGTCAGCTTGATTCCGGCAATTTTCGATTGGTCGAAGAGCAATCCAAATGCACAGCCGGAGGACTTTCCCCTTCCTAGCTTTATCGGGATCAATTCTGCAAACACCACAGCACCAACACCTGCCCAAGCAACCACAAAAGGCCCCGTTCCTGTTCATAGCAGTCCGACCTCCGTCTCTAGCATGCTCGGCGGTCCTTCATCGCTGGCTGAGCTCGACGCCCTAACGGTAATTACGCGTCATACCCTTTTCACCAGCATGTCTATAGTCTTTTGTTTCAGTTGCCTTTCGAATGTTTGACGTCGCAGACATGTCTCCTTCGTAGGCCGACAACACCCCGTGCACCCTACTCTACGACATCAAGGGCCATAAGGAGGCCATGGGATAGGAAACAATCGTGAAGCCGAAGGACCACATGTTCCACAACTGAGAGATGCTCGATGGTGTCTTCAAGGTTAACGTGGCCAGTGTCTTAGTGGGCTTTGAGGATTTCCCTCCTCCGGTACCAGTCGATGACGACGAGACCCCTAAGATGATTGGCGCATGCAAGAGCTGGTTCTTGCCTTGGCCAAAGTCTCTTATTCGTCTCGAGGCGCCCAGTATCATGCCAACTCCACATTCTCAAGAAGGTATGAACACCACCCCACCTACCAAATTACATGCACCTGTCGTGGCAGGTGATAGCGGATGACCCGAGGGAGAGCCTCCATTAGTGCCAGATGATATCGCCCCCCTGTTAAAGAAGCAAATGTTGATGATGACATGGAGGAGGATGATTGACGGTGTCAAAACCGGCGGATCTCGGGTAGGGGGTCCCGTACTGTGCGTCTAAGGCGGATGGTAACAGGAGGCAGGGGACACGATGTTTTACCCAGGTTCAGGCCCTCTTGATGGAGGTAAAACCCTACGTCCTGCTTGATTATTCTTGATAATATGAGTAGTACAAGAGTTGATCTACCACGAGATCAGAGAGGCTAAACCCTAGAAGCTAGCCTATGGTATGATTGTATGTTATCCTACGGACTAAAACCCTCCAATTTATATAGACACCGGAGGGGGCTAGGGTTACACAGAGTCGGTTACAAAGAAGGAGATCTACATATCCGTATTGCCAAGCTTGCCTTCCACGCCAAGGAGAGTCCCATCCGGACACGGGACGAAGTCTTCAATCTTGTATCTCCATAGTCCAATAGTCCGGCCAAAGGATATAATCCATCTGTCTGGATACCCCTAATCCAGGACTCCCTCAGTAGCCCCTGAACCAGGCTTCAATGACGATGAGTCCGGCGCGCAGATTGTCTTCGGCATTGCAAGGCCGGTTCCTCCTCCGAATACTTCATAGAAGATTTTGAACATGAGGATTGTGTCCGGCTCTGCAAAATAAGTTCCACATATCACCGTAGAGGGAATAATATTTACACAAGTCTAATCTGCTGACGTTCCCCGTAGTGTGAGATCACACCACAACCAGGTCTTTATTCGAATAGTTTTTCATAACCTGTCTCAGCGTGTTTCGCGAGGCGGTTTCCTTGGCACGTCTTGTCGAAGCAGAGATCGTGTCCCCTTATTACGGGATTCCCATTAATACGGACATGGGTAACCCAACCGCGCCATCAATTACGGCACTTGGGGGATAAGCAAGTTTTACCAGGCTGGTGGGGGCGCATAGTTTTGTCCGCCCTTATAAAGGGATAAGGTCTCACCTTTTTCTACCCACGCCTTCTTCTTCCTTGCTCATACATTCTCGCGTACTCGAGCTCCAGCGCCCAAGTCCACATCCTTCTCCTCGACTCTCTCCAAACATGTCCGGAGCGGGAGGCAAGTGGATGGCCTCTTCCGTCACGGAGGGACACATCAAAAAACTACGTGGAGCCGGATACTTAGCCGTGGATATCGCGCACCGGCTGCCAGCCGCGGGGCAGATCGTCCCTACCCGGAACCTCACGAAAGGGTGGTTTTCCTCCCCCACTTCATCTGCGGACTGGGGTTTCCCCTCCATCCATTCGTCCGCGGCCTTATGTTCTATTACGGGCTAGACGTTCATGATCTGGCCCCGAATTTCATCCTCAACATCTCAGCGTTCATCATCATGTGCGAGGCCTCTCTCCGCATCCGGCCCCACTTCAGCCTATGGCTGAAGACCTTCAATATCAAGCCGAAGGTAGTAGGCGGCCAACAAGCGGAATGCGGCGGAGCCATGGTGGGAAAGATGCCCAAGGTTACATGGCTCGAGGGCTCCTTCGTGGAGACCAAAAAGGGGTGGCAATCGGGGTGGTTCTACATGAACGAGCCGCGCGACACCAACTGGGCGGTGGCCCTCGAGTTTCGATCCAGAATCCCCACGCGGCTCACTTCCTGGAAGGAGAAGGGCCTGTCTTGGGGCTCATCGGTGGAGCTGGATGGACTCCAGAAGTGTATCCGGAACATGACAAGCAAGAAACTTAAGCTTGTCAACATAGTCCAGGTCATGCTCTTCCTCCGGATCCTCCCGTATCAACAACGGGCTTTCAACTTATGGGAGTTCGACCCGGCCCAACACCAGACTCTGCACGACCTCTTCGACACGACGCATAAGGAAGTCTGGAAGGTGCTGTTCAAAGGCGCCGAGGTCCCCCCTTCTCTTACCGAGGACCGTGGGCTAAGCGCAAAGCGCCCTGCGAATCCGGTAAGCTCTGTACACCGGGTAGGGTATTTATTTCCCATAGCTTAACCATGTGCGGGGTCTGAGCTCCCATGCCTTTGACAGGACTGGGTGGAGACATTGGAGCAAATTAACTGTCCGGCCCCTCTGCCCGAAGACCCTGCAGACACTCTCCGGACGGAGATGCGGACTCCGACTCCATATGAGGTGCCGGAGAAGACCAAGAAGAAGGCCACGGGAACCCGAAAGAGTTCCCGGCGCCAGGTGGTATCGGACACATCGTCTGATAACTCCGAGACGCAGTCCTCCTGTCAAAACGAGGAGAAGGAAGCTGGAGATTCTCCCCCTCCAGCCAGGGGAGACAAGAAAAGGAAGGCCGCCCCAACCAGGGAGGCCGAAGGATCCAAGAAGGGAAGGACTCTCCTTCCGGACTGCTCCACCACCGCCGCCGATGGCGAAGACGAGTGGCTGCTCAGGGCCAAGCCCCTGGCGAAGTTGTAAGTATTCGGATACCAGAGTAACTCATAGCATACTTTTGTTGCACTACTTCTCCTAATGTCGAATATGATTATGCAGTCCGCCCCAAGCCCGTATCGACGTATCCTCGTCGGAAGGTTCCTTGGACTCGTCGGACATGAATAGTGATACACTTCCAACCGCCTCCTCTCCTTGCCCTACGGACAATGCCGAGGTATTGTCTCAAGGGGCACCGAGCCGGGGGGCGATAGTCCCGGAGGCACCTCAAGGCGACCTTCCGGACTCCAGGAGCAAAGGGAGCAAGGCTCCCAGGGGCTCCAAGTTTGGCCCTCAGTCGAACACCACGCCGGAACCTCGAGTGGTTCCGGACTCGGGCAGGTGGCCCCCTTCCAAGAGGGGCAAGCCGTCTGTGCCGGTGACCTCTGTTCATCCAGAGGCACCAGACGACCTGCTGGGAGCACTTTGCGGCGCTTCCATCGACGAAGAGCACAACACTATTATGAGTGCGGTGATCAAGAAGGTTCAGTCCGCCAAGAGCGGACTGACTAAAGCCTGTGCCAGCCTTCTAACAGGCTTTGAGGTAAGTATTTAAAATATAGGAAAAATATTACCGCATGGACTGTAGCCCCTGATGCTCTGTTTGGTGTTCACAAAGAAAAGCCGAATAGAGGATCAAATAATATCTGCAGGTGTCTAATATAAGTATGTCTGTATGCGTATGCAGGCTTCGCTGCTGACCTCTGCCGCACTAACTGCGGAGGTCACCACACTGAAGCAGAACCTCGAGCGGTCCGAGAAAGAGCTCGGCCTTGCCAAGAGGCAACTCGAGGAGAACAAAGGTAAGTAATACCTTGTCTATATAAAAAAGAAAATGTGATTGCGAAATGACAGGATCATCATGAATGTGCCAGGGGCCACGACTGACGTGGCGACCCTGAAGCAAGCGTTGTCCGAGGTCGAAAACAAAGCGGCCAAGGAGCGCACCAAGCGGGAGAAACAAGAGGCATGGGTGGGCGAGGTGCAGCAAGAGCTCCAGGCTCTCATGAAGAAACACGAGACTTTGGAGCTTGACTCGAAGACGCGAGAGTCCGAGCTTGCTGCGGCCCTCGAGAGCACAAAGCATGCCAAGGCTGAAGCCCAAAAGGCCCTCCAGGAAATTGAGGTGATGAGGAAGATAACGGTGGGTAAGGCATTCAATATGCAAAGCAAGCATGTGAAAGTAAATTAATTGTTACTTACCCGAGTCCGGAGCTCTCCAGGAGCATTCGCAGATTTGCCCCGCAGCATGTCGGATGCCGCGAAATATTACCAGGCCGAGGAGGGAAGCTCGACGGAGAAGTTGTTCTGGTCTCAGTATACTGGGACCGAACACCCGATGCCTATGAGCGACCAGCTGAAGCAACTGGTCGAGCCGCACAAGGCGGCCGAACAGGCCATGAGGGGCCTTATAGTCCGGATGTGGCCTAGCGACTCCCTTCCCAACAGCTACTTCGGCCTGGTGAGGTGGCTTGTGGACGCCTGCCCCCGGCTGGAAGTCATCAAGCGGTACGTCTGCATCGAAGGTTCCCGTCGGGCTTTTGCCCGTGCGAAGGTGCACTGGGCCAAGATGGACGCCGAGAAGCTGGTGAAGGAGGGGCCGCCGCAGGGCAAGGAGCATCGCCACCCCTAAATGTATTATGAGGGTGTCCTGAAGGGTGCCCGTCTTGTGGCGGACGAGTGTGCGAAGGATGTAATTTTCGAATGAACTTGCTCGTGTGATCCTGTATTATGAAAACTTGTTCATATGCGCTATGCAACGCTTGCTTGAATTTAAAATATTACCTTCTGTGCGGCTGTTTATTAAATCTGAGAGATGGCCAGTCGTCGGCTTCTGCCCCCATGCCCTGAGTGTTGGGGTGTTCGGGATAAATCTGAGCACTCTTTTTCCCATTGTTGGGTCCTTCGAGGGAGGTTCTCAGCACAATGAACAAGGGAATCAGACTATAATGCTTTATCACTCTCACTTAGCCATAGAAGTCTACAATTTTAAATTTTGGCGAAGCCCCTAGTATTCAGAAGGCCGAATTCGGGGCGCTATACACGCCTTAAGCCGGACAAAGCCGACCCCTTGCTCTAAGCAGCATAAGTCTTTAGGGACTCAAGACCTCTGGAACAGCGACCAGCTCTCGCCTTATCATGACAGTCAGTTTTAGCTTTCTCTACTGAGGTGCTTGCCCAGATGAACCGGGGCACAATCGCAGTAGTTCTCCCAATGCTACCTTAGACGATATAGCGGAACATAAGGTACCAAAACATGGGAGCCGGGCAAACCCAACTATTGACCCAAGACATGATTCGGAGCTGATGCATATAATGCTATAAGTTCGGGGTGCCGCACTGTTGAAAGTGTTCAGACTTCTCACGCCGTATTATGGGGTGTGCTTAAGCCCCTGGCATATTGGCCATACCAAAGTGTACGGGTGCTGAATGTTGTGAATGAACATATATATATATATAAGGAATAGAGAATGTGGTAATAGTCTAGTGCTATGCATTGTGTATTCAAAAAGGTGCGTCGAAGCAGAATGATACAAGTAGTGCAATAAGCAAGAAGTAGGACTATTTGACATGTCCCCTCCAAGGGCAACCGAAGGAATGGTATTTAAAGCAAGTATTTCACTCGTTATCAGAGACCACCTGGGAGTTCCATGGTGCGACGTAGCTTTCTGCCTCCTTGGTTGTTGCATCGTGTGTCCGGAAATCGTACTGCCGAACGGGGTTTCCAGAGATTAAAGTCCCAAAAGAGAGAAAAATAACAAAGCGGGAAGCCCCTAGTGCGGTTGAGCCGCATCTTGGGGCGTGCCGTAGTCGTGCCCCCCTCCCCACTTGTGCCCATGGTATTTTCAATGCGTAATTATGTATGCGTGGCACGGATTTCGCCATTTGGCTGGGACTGGGGTGCGGGCCGCATTGCTATGCAAGCTCGGAACATGCCAGACGGTCTTCTTGCCGATTACTCCGGGCGCGCTTGAAGGTGTCCGGGTCTTTAATCGCCGAACTGGTGGATTGCCTTAAGAGGCTGCTTTGCGCTTTTGCTGCGAGGGCCGCAGTGTGCTCCTCCGTGCGGAGAGAGCGCTCTGTGCTTCCATTGACTGTGATGACCCCCCGAGGTCCTGGCATCTTAAGCTTGAGATATGCATAGTGCGGTACCGCGTTGAATCTCGCGAATGCGGTTCGCCCGAGCAGTGCATGATAGCCGCTGCGGAACGGGACTATATCGAAGATTAACTCCTTGCTTCAGAAGTTATCCGGGGATCCGAAGACCACTTCCAGTGTGACTGAGCCTGTGCAATGGGCCTCTATACCTGGTATGACACCTTTGAAGGTCGTTTTTGTGGGTTTGATCCTTGAGGGGTCTATACCCATTTTGCACACTGTGTCCTCATAAAGTAGGTTCAGGCTGCTGCCGCCGTCCATAAGGACTCGAGTGAGGTGAAATCCGTCGATGATTGGGTCTAGGACCAGTGCGGCAAATACGCCATGACGGATACTAGTGGGATGGTCCTGCGATCGAAGGTGATCGGACAGGAGGACCATGGGTTGAACTTTGGAGCGACTGGCTCCAACGCATATACATCCCTTAACGCACGCTTCCGCTCCCTCTTGGGGATGTGGGTTGCATATATCATGGTCACCGTCCGCACTTGTGGGGGGAACCTCTTCTGCCCTCCGGTGTTCAGCTGCCGGGCTCCTCCTCGTCATCGCTATCTAGCCCCTTATCTTTGTTTTTGGTGTTTAACTTGCCGGCCTGCTTGAACACCCAACATTCCCTGTTGGTGTGGTTGGCTGGCTTGTCGGGGGTGCCATGTATTTGGCACAAGCGATCGAGTATATGGTCCAAACTGGACGGGCCCGGAGTGCTTCTTTTGAATGGCTTTTTCCGCTGACCGGGTTTAGAGCCTCTAAATCCGGCATTGACTGTCGTATCCTCGGTATTGTCGCTATTGACACGACGCTTATGTTTGTTGTGACGTGGCCTGCCATTGCTATCCTTCGTATCTGAAGTACCGTGGTTCTTTGATATGTTATTGCTGCAAGCCAGCCAGCTGTCTTCTCCCACGCAAAAGCGGGTCATGAGTGTCGTGAGGGCTGCCATAGATTTCGACTTTTCCTGTCCAAGGTGCCGGGCGAGCCACTCGTCGCGGATGTTGTGCTTAAAAGCTGCAAGGGCCTCTGCATCCGGACAGTCGACGATTTGATTTTTCGTTGTCAGGAACCATGTGTAGAATTGCCTGGCCAATTCCTGTGGCTGCTGAATTATGTGGCTCAAGTCATCGGCATCTGGTGGTCACACATAAGTGCCCTGGAAGTTCTCGAGGAATGCGGCTTCCAGATCTTTGCAACAGTCAATGGATTCTGCTGGCAGGCTATTGAGCCAATGCCGAGCTGGTCCTTTGAGCTTGAGTGGGAGGTATTTGATGGCGTGTAGATCGTCACCGCGGACCATGTGGATGTGCAGGAGGAAGTCCTCGATCCATACTGCAGGATCTGTTGTATCGTCGTATGATTCGATATTTACGGGTTTGAAACCCTCTGGGATTTGGTGATCCATTACTTCATCTATGAAGCATATGGGGTGTGCGGCGCCTCTGTAGTGGGCTATGTCGCGACGCAGCTCAAATGAGTCTTGTCCGCTGTGTTCGGCCCAGCCGGATTTACTTTTACTGTATCCGGTGTGATGGTTATCGTGTCGCGTAGTGGCGCGCCCTCGTAATCCGTAGATCGATCTTGCGTGTTTTGCTTTGTCCTCCAATACGTCTCGCATGTCTAACGTGTTTCCCCGTGCCCTGTCATTTTTATTTGACTGGCGTCGGGGTGCGGGCTGAGTTTTTGGCTGAAATGCCTCTCTGTCGCGGCCACGAGGTGGCTGATCAGCCACGTCATATGCTGGAGATGTAGGTTTTAATGCTTCCTCCTCCAGTCAGGGTAGCAACCTGCGCTTTGGGTAACTCTTGGACGGGCGTTCGAGTTCATATTCCTCGGCCGCAAGGACTTCAGTCCATCTGTCAGCTAGCAAATCTTGATCAGCTTGAAGCTTCTGCTGCTTTTTCTTAAGACTATTTGTGGTGGCTATAAGCTGGCGCTTGAAGCGCTCTTGCTTGGCGGGATCCTCCGGCACGACAAATTTGTCATCGTCGAGGCTTGCCTCGTCTTCGGAGGGAGACATGTAATTATCATCCTCCGCCTCTCCATCTGCCGCTCTCTCGGGAGGGCTGGCTTCTCCATCCTCCTGCTCTAAATCTTGTTGGAGGGGATTGTCGTCGTCTTCGGCACTGTCCGGAGTGCTATTATCTCCTGTGCCGGTGTCACCGCTTTTGCTTTGGCGAGACTTAGAGTGGCGCCGCTGACGTCGGCGCTTGGGTTGCTTCTTGGAGGGGTCATCCTCCGCTGTCCTGTCGCCATTGCCTTCTTTGGGTGTGTCCACCATGTATATATCATATGATGAGGTGGTTGTCCGGTGCCCTATGGGCAGTGGTTCCTCTTCGTCTCCCGCAACGTCGTCCATACTATCGATGTCTTCGGAGTCGAAGTCGAGCATGTCGGTCAAATTATCGATAGTGGCTACTAAGTGGATGGTGCGTGGGCGGCGAATTTCTTCGTCATCCGCATCCCAATCCTGCCGAACATAGTTCGGCCAGGACTCTCCTGACAGGCAGAGAGACCTTAATGAGTTCAGCATGTCACCGAAGGGCGAGTGCCGAAAGATATCCACGGAGGTGAACTCCATGATCGGCGCCCAGTCGGATTCGATAGGCACGGGCACAGGCAGTTCGGAGTCCGTGGCCGGGGAAGAATCCGGCAATTTGGCGTCAAGGCTCTCGTGAAGGGTAAGGTCGATACTCGGTTCGATCGCCGCTGAGGATGCGGCCTCCGTGGCGGGGTCTATCCCCCCGTCCGTGGATGGCGCAATCGGCTCCGAATTAAGGGTCAGAGCGGTTGCCGGTGCGATCTCCTGCACACCGTACGATGGTAGAGCTAAATCATGCTCATCGTGACCGTGCGGCGTACTCGACAGGGGCTCGAATCCGTCGAAGATCAAGTCTCCGTGGATGTCGGCCGTGTAATTTAAGCTTCCAAACCTGACCTGGTGGCTAGGGGCGTAACTCTCGATCTGCTCCAGATGGCCAAGAGAGTTGGCCCATAGTGCTAAGCCGCCGAATACAAAGATCTGTCCAGGGAGAAAAGTCTCACCCTCGACTGCATCGCTATCGATGATCGAAGGAGCCATCAAGCCTAATGATGATGACACAGAGGAACTCTCAATGAAAGCACCAATGCCGGTGTCAAAACCGGCGGATCTCGGGTAGGGGGTCCCGTACTGTGCATCTAAGGCGGATGGTAACAGGAGGCAGGGGACACGATGTTTTACCCAGGTTCGGGCCCTCTTGATGGAGGTAAAACCCTACGTCCTGCTTGATTATCTTGATAATATGAGTAGTACAAGAGTTGATCTACCACAAGATCAGAGAGGCTAAACCCTAGAAGCTAGCTTATGGTATGATTGTATGTTGTCCTACGGACTAAAACCCTCTAGTTTATATAGACACCGGAGGGGGCTAGGGTTTCACAGAGTCGGTTACAAAGAAGGAGATCTACATATCCGTGTTGCCAAGCTTGCCTTCCACGCCAAGGAGAGTCCCATCCGGACATGGGACAAAGTCTTCAATCTTGTATCTCCATAGTCCAATAGTCCGGCCAAAGGATATAATCCATCTATCCGGATACCCCCTAATCCAGGACTCCCTCAATGATGATGACCCAGAAAAGTATTTCAATACCGCCTATGATGATGGAGGATTGATGGCTCAGGACGACGAAGACTCAGGCTATGAGCATGGAGATGATGACTTGATGCTGCCTAATTTGCCGAGCAGGAACATCCTAAGGCGGAATGCAAAAAGTCTCTCTTCAAGCGATCCTCGCAGGAGACGCCTCCAGATGCCGCCTGTACCCAGCAAACCCCCGAGGCCCGTCCACTGATTAGCCCGACGACACTGGGGTTGGTGGTTAGGGAAGGTATGGTGGGCTCACTACCGCCACCCGCCAAGAAGCAAAGGAGGAGACCGGACAGGAAAGGCCCTAAAGGCACCAGAGCTACTTCAAGCAGCTAGTCGCCTCTGAAGCCCGGGTGGTAGACAGAATACCTGTCGAAGGTGCGTAGCGTTTCCATGTCGCTGGCCAACTGATCCTACCTGAGAAAGCACTAGAGCACATACCCAGCAATGCTCTAAAGAGACTCCATGAAGATGTGCCCACCAAAGAGAAAAGCCTTCTCATCTCGGAAAAACCAGGATACCGGCTTTACGCAGCTCAGGTGTCGGGTGGGAAGTTGTACGTCGAGAGATGGCCCGTGAATAAGTTCATCCTGCGATTTGACTACATCTGCGACATGTTCCACATGACCAAGCTGGATTTCTAGTTCATCCGCATGTATGTGTAGTATCTCAACTACTTCATCAGGATCGAGAACATTCAATATATTTGCGTCGCGGACCCGTTATATATGCACAAGAGCTTCTTGGTAGTTTGCAAAGAGCATCGTGACTATGCGACCAAGTACCTCGGCGACTTCATGATCGCTAATAAGGACAAGGAAGAGATTCTCGTGCCTTATCATCCCACGGAAGTCATCCACACATATCCTTTCGTAAGTGTTAATCATTCCTTTGCAAGCATGGAGGCTAATTTTAGGTGTACTTAATTAGCGCAGCGGGGGGGGGGGGGGGGGCGGGGGGCGCCGTCCTCATCATTCTATACCCGGAATACTCCCATGCTATGTACTTGGACTCATCGAAGAACCTCAGGAAAAAGGATTACAAGCACATAAAGAGTGTTCTCAATAGTGCCATGTTAACCTTTAGCCTATCTGGTGGATATATCAAGGTGAAAAAGTACAAGGGTCGTGGGCTGGCTTTCGGTCATAAGACCGACTTCTGCTGCATCTAGGAATCGCACACTAGTATGGCTGACAGATTTTACCTCATGCATCACCTGCTCAAGTACAGAAGGGATAATCATATTCTTCGCATCTCAGCTACTACCAACGATGCCGAGATTGTCACCTGGGCCAGAAGCATAGGAAAGACATCGGATCATCGAATCAGAGCTGAGTTTTATCACGTACAGTGTGAACATGCCCAAGTGATCATGAAGCAGCTCCTCGAACCAACAGGGACGTTCTACCATGGGCCAATCATGCGGGAAGATGTTCAAGCACTAATACTCGCTCAGCGTCTGGACCTAAAGCCTTTCAAGAAGCTCGGGTGCTTCCTCCCTGACCATGAAGATTGGATCGCCGACATGGAGGACTGATTGTTGATGACAATGTGTCACTACTGTCTTTCTATGGCAAAACTTTGAATTTATGCACGGGGAAACTATGTGATGTAACTAAACCGTGGTCCTGAACTAGCGTAGATCACTCTAGTTAACTAGTTTGGGTATGAGCAACTTCGTCATTTATGTTTACTATTCGTTGCTTGTATTTTGCTAATTATTCCTCTTTGTTTTTGTTAAGTACATTATGTTGCATATTATCGTTCAATTCATCAACTCACGAGTTAGGTACATAGATCAGAGATGGTGAAGGACTACTACTCGTGTACGTTGGGATGGTTCTAGGAGTCTACAACCACTGGCCAGCCACTCAGGCCCAGGTGCACAGGTACCCGGGTGCTAGCTACAGAGGGTTCGACAGCAGAGCCGAAGCGGAACATAGTTACTTGAGGTGGACACTCCAGCATGAGCAGGGGCTGGAGCACCGGTACTACATAATCACGCTCTTGCTCATGCTGATCGCTCTTATCTTCTACATCATGGTTTAGATAGAGATGATGAAACTTGTGTGTGTGCCATGACCATGCATTTGCAGTTATTCGGGACATGACATGATCGCACTTGTGTATCGCTATTTTTGAGATGTGATGATATTTGTGTTGAATGATGATGATGGTATGCCAAGACTACTATATGTCTATGATATGATGAGAATAGTGTATGTTTAGTATGATCTGATGAAACTATTGTGTAGAGCCTGTATAAATACATCACAAATACGTAGACAGGTGCAAATATGTGAAATCAGGAACATTAGCAGTAGCGCTGGAAAGCACCTAGCAGTAGTGATGGCTTAGCAGCAGCGCTTCAAGTGAACAAGCGCTACAGATAGTTATCAGTAGCGCTGGTCCTGGAAGTGCTACTGCTAACAATACTTACTAGTAGCGCTGCCCATAATAGCGCTACTGCTACAACTTAGCTGTAGTGCAGTAGCAGTAGCACTGGACCTAGCGCTACTGCTATGCATATTTCAAGCGCTACTACTAGGGTTTTCCCTAGTAGTCATGTGTTCACTGACAGAACTGTTCTTGTTGGGGAACGTAGTAATAATTCATAAAATTTCCTACGTGTCACCAAGATCAATTTAGGAGATGCTAGCAATGAGAGAGAGGGAGTGCATCCACATACCCTTGAAGATTGCTAAGCGGAAACGTTACAAGAACGCGGTTGATGGAGTCGTACTCGCGGTGATTCAAATCACGGAAGATCCGATCTAGCACCGAATGGATGGCGCCTTCTTGTTCAACACACGTACAGCCTGGGGACGTCTCATCCTTCTTGATCCAGCAAGGGGAGAGGAGAAGTTGAGGGAGAACTTCGGCAGCACGGCAGCATTGTGGTGGTGGATCTCATAGTTTTCCGGCAGGGCTTCGCCAAACAGTACGGAGGAGGAGGAGTTGGAGGGGGGATGGCTGCGCCAGGGGAAGGGTGTGGTTGCCCTCTCTCTCCCTAACTATATATAGGGGGAAGGGGGAGGAGGAGGCGCCCTAAGATTTCCCTAGGGGAGGGGCGGAGGCCACAGGGGAAACTCTAGACGGGTTTGGGCGCCCCCAACCCTAGGAAACTTGGTCCCCAAGCCGGGAGGGGCGGCTGCCCTAAGGGAGGCGTCCCCACCTCTCCAGGTTACGTGAGATGGGGTGGGAGGGGCGCACAGCCCCTTAGTGGGCTGGTGTGCCCCCTTCCCTTGGCCCATAAGGCCCCCCCACGCTTGTCGTGGCCTCCGAAACTCCTTTCGGTCAAGCTGGTCGTCACCTGGTACTCCCAGAACAATTCCGGACTCCAATACCCTTCGTCCAATATATCGATCTTCACCTCCGGACCATTTCGGAGCTCCTCGTCCCGTCCGGGATCTCATCTGGGACTCCGAACAACCATCGGTAATCACATACAATTTCCCATTACAACTCTAGCGTAATCGAACATTAAGTTTGTAGACCCTACGGGTTCGGGAACCATGCAGACATGACCGAGACATCTCTCCGGCCAATTGATAACCCACAAGTATAAGGGATCAAGTGTAGCCTAATTCGATAAGTAAGAGTGTCAAACCCAACAAGGAGCTAAAGGTAGAACAAATATTCCCTCAAGTTCTATCGACCACCGATACAACTCTACGCACACTTAACGTTCGCTTTACCTAGAACAAGTATGAAACTAGATGTACTTTGTAGGTGTTTTTGGATAGGTTTTCAAGATAATAAAGAGCACGTAAATAAAAAGTAGGGGCTGTTTAGATAAAGACACAACTAAGTTAGTTTTAGTAGAGAGTTTGTTGTCACACAAGAAAGTTATTTGTCCCTAGGCTGTCGATAACTAGACCGATAATCACTATTGCAATTTTATTTGAGGGAGAGGCATAAGCTAACATACTTTCTCTACTTGGATCATATGCACTTATGATTGGAACTCTAGCAAGCGTCCGCATCTACTAAAGATAATTAAGGTAAAACCCAACCATAGCATTAAAGTATCAAGTCCTCTTTACTCCCATATGCAAACAACCTACTTACTCGGGTATGTGCTTCTGTCACTCACGCCACCCACCATAAGAAAATGATGAACGTATTGCAACACCCTACAGCGGGGATCCCTCACTCTTGCGTGACACAGATAGCACCATAGGATAGCACCAATAATAAAACATGCAACTCAAACCAATCACGATCATCAATTAACCCATAGGACAAACAGATCTACTCAAACATCATATGATAGCCATACATCATTGGGTAATAATATATAGCATTGAGCACCATGTTTAAGTAGAGATTACAACGGGTAAAAGAGGGGTTACACCGCTGCATATAGGGGGAAGAGTTGGTGATGATGGCGGTGAAGTTGTTGGTGTAGATTGCGGTGACGATGATGGCCCCGGCGGCGTTCCGGCGCCACCGGAAGAGAGGGGTGTAGAATAATTAGATTAGGTAGGAAAACAAGATCGGGCTGCAACTGCTCGCCTCGATCGTTTACATTGCATACTATATATATACACAAGAAGGACATTACAAACGTGGAGTACAAGTTGATCTAACCTACAGATTGTATTTGATACGGACTACAATCTGTAGGATTCTGTAACACGCCCCCGCAGTCTGAACTCGGGGACACTCCGTCGCCGATGTGAAGACTGGTCCTGAACTCCAAAAAAGGCGTTGGTAGGCCTTTGGTGAATATATCTGTAAATTGGGAGCTAGACGGAATATGCAGAACACGCACTGCACCAATGGTAACTTTATCCCGAACAAAGTGAATATCCAACTCAATTTGTTTCGTCCGTCTATGCTGCACTGGATTAGCGGACATATAAACAGTAGAAACATTGTCACAGTACACAACGATAGCACTGTCTATAGGACAACGTATCTCGAGAAGAAGGTGTCGAAACCAACAAGTCTCAGTCACTGCAGTAGCAATAGCACGATATTCAGCCTCGGCGCTGCTATGAGACATTGTCGGCTGGTGGCGAGAGGACCATGAAATTAAGTTATTGCCAAGAAATACACAAAACCCAGACGTAGAGCGGCGAGTATTCGGGCATCCTGCCCAATCAGCATCCGAATAGGCAACAAGACTGTGAGAAGAGGAGGCATGAAGAATGAGACCAAGATCAAGTGTCCCTTTGAGATAACGAAGGATACGCTTGATAAGAAGAAAATGAAGCTCACGTGGGTCGTGCATATGAAGACATACGTGCTGAATGACATATGAAATTTCTGGACGTGTGAGATTAATATATTGAAGAGCGCCGGCTAGACTGAAATATTGAAAGGGATCTGAAACAGGACACCCGACCGTGGCTGAAAGCTTTGATTTTGTGTCTATAGGGGTAGAAGCGGGATTGCAATCACGCATGCCAGCATGGGAGAGAACATCAAGAATGTATTGTCGTTGTGAGAGATGAAGGCTAGAGGAAGTGCGAGTAACTGAAATGCCAAGAAAATGATGAAGATGTCCAAGCACTTCCATAGAAAATTTGGTGCTAAGTTTCTGAATGATAGAAGTAAGAATAGTGGAAGAAGAAGCAGTGAGTATAATATCGTCAACATAGAGGAGTAAATAAGCAGTGGAACCACCATGATTAAAAATAAAGAGAGAAGCATCGGACTTGGATTCACTAAAACCAATGGAACGAGCATAGGAGGCAAAACGTTGAAACCATGCACGTGGAGCTTGTTTAAGACCATAGAGGGACTTTTGGAGACGACAAACATGTGTTGGAAAACGAGCATCGATGAAGCCCGCGGGTTGCTAACGATATACCTCCTCGTCAAGATTCCCGTGTAGGAAGGCATTTTTAACGTCAAGTTGATGAATAGGCCATGATTTAGAAAGAGCTAGAGAGAGGACCACATGTATAGTGGCTAGTTTGACAACTGGGCTAAAAGTCTCATCAAAATCTACACCGGGTTGTTGGGTGAATCCCCGGAAAACCCAACGTGCTTTGTGATGAGCGAGAGATCCATCAGAGTAATATTTGTGTCGAAAAATCCACTTCCCAGTAACACTATTAGCACCTGGGAGAGGAGGAACGAGAGTCCATGTGCCATTTTGAAGAAGTGCGTCATATTCATCTTGCATGGCTTGTCGCCAAGCCGGGTCACGCAAGGCAATTAGATAGTTATGAGCAATTGGAGAAGAAAGAGTGGTTGTGAGGTTTAGATGATCAATAGGTGGTGGGAGTCGACCTGTTACACGACGTGTGCGATGAATAACATGGGATGGAGCGCGTACTATTTCCGGGGATGGTGATGGTTCGGGAGAGGCAGCAGGCTCAATAATCGGAGATGGTGGAGGTGTAGCAGGCTATAAATGAGGATAGGCCGGGCGTGATGATGCATGGGTTGGTCCAATGTCGTACGTCGGGGGCACATGCAAGATGGGCATAGTGGGCATGGGTTTGGACCTGGGATGCATGGAAGTTGATGTGCTCGTGCAATGAGGAGCTGGTGGTGGCTGTAGTTGAGGATCAAACAAATCAAGTGGTGGCGATGAAGTAGTATGGGTAGGTGATGCATATGGAAAAATAGACTCATCAAACGTTACATGGCACGAAATTATGATTCGTCTAGTGGCGAGCTCTAAGCAGTGGTAGCCACGATGATGAGATGGGTATCCTAGGAAGATACAACGAACAGAACGAGGGGCAAATTTGTGTGGTGATGTAGAGTATGTATTGGGATATCACAGACAAGCAAACACACGAAGATCAGTGTAGACGGGGTGGCGTCCATGAAGAAGGAAGAAGGGGGTATGTGAAGGTTGAGCATTGGTGGGTCTAATTTTTATAAGGTAAGTGGCGGTGTGAAGGGCTTCGGCCCAAAAGGGTGCCGGAAGGGAGGCTTGGAAAAGTAATGTACGAATGATGTCGTTGGTGGTGCAGATGGCTCGCTCAGCCGTACCATTTTGTTGGGAGGTGTAGGGGCATGAAAAGCGAAAAATAATGCCATGGGTGGAACAAAACGAGTCTAGTTTAGTGTTGACAAACTCACGACCATTGTCACATTGTATGGATTGGATGGATAGTTGAAATTGAGTGAGAGCATAGGCATGAAAGGTGGCAAAGGTGGTATAAACATCAGACTTTTTGCGAAGAGGAAAACTCCAAAAAAAGTGAGTATAGTCGTCGACAATGATTAAGTAATAACAATATCCAGACGTACTAGGCACAGGAGATGTCCACAAATCGCAATGGATACGCTCAAAAGGGAGAATAGTATGTGACTAAGAAGTAAAAATGGCAACCTAACATGTTTTCCTATTTGACAAGTGTGACATAGCGACGTGCTGACTTTATTGTATGGGAGATGCTGGAGTTGATGAAGGCGCGACATGGTGTGGGAGCCGGGTGACCGAAATGGCGATGCCAAAGGTCCGATGAAGAGGTGGCGATGACGTCATGAGCTTCATGTGTGGGTTGACATACTGGATAAAAAGGGCCGGAACTATTGCATCGAAGAATCACGGTCTTGGTGAGAAGATCCTTCATAGAGAAACCATCAGGGTCAAATTCTATAGAACATGAATTATCAGTGGTGAATTGATGAACAAAAACTAGATTTTTGATAACTTGAGGAACAATAAGAATATTGCGTAAATGAAGAGGTATGGAAGTGCTAGTGAGTGCATATGATCCAACGTGTGTAATTGGGAGAGTAGAACCGTTGCCGGCAGTAATGGATTGAGAGGATGAAGATGGTGAGACGTAGTTGAAGTTACCATAATCGGATGCCATATGAGAAGATGCGCCGGAGTCCATATACCACTCGTGCGTGCTGGGGATCTGCATATTGTTGAGGGCAGCCAGGAGCGCTGGATCCACCATTTGCTGGTGCGGGTTTGAAGTAGAGGATGGCATCATGTTGGCGTTGTTGTAGGTCTGACCGTAGGCAGTGTAAGCTTGTGGTGCAGTGTTGGGACGAGGACAGAGAAGTCCTTGAGACGATGCACGCCATGGATGAAGTTGCCAGGGAGCCGTGGGTTGCTGCCATGGAGTTGATGACTGATGTTGCTGAAGAAGATGAGCCCGAGTCGGGGCCCTAGTCCATGGATTGAACTGCCATGGGTTGCCGCGGCCACGACCACGACCGCCGCGGCCACCACCGCGGTAGAATGGGGTGTTGTTGTAGCTAGAGCCACCACGCCCGCCTGAACGGTCGCCCCCAGAGCCAGATAATGGAGCGCGCTCGCCAGCAGCGCTAGGTAGGATGCTATTGCCGCTTGCCCATAGAGTAGTGGAGGCGGCGTTCTTGGCATCAGTTTTCTTTTGTGTCTCTTGTAAGATGAGCGCTGAGCGTGTCTGAAGGAACATTGTGAAGGGCACCTGAAACGGGATGAAGGAGCGGAGGTGCGTGAAGCTGTTGTTAAGGCCACGCAGAAGGGTGAGGACAAGCGTCTCGTCACTGACCGGTTGGTCGACGTCGGTGAGGGAGTCAACCAGGGCTTTGAGCTTCGAGCAGTAGTCGCTGACGGTCTGACCACCTTGCGGAGTGTTGCGGAACTCCACCTCAAGCTGGATGGCACAGTGCTTTTTGTTGTCTCGAAACAGGTTCTCAATGGCATACCAGATCGTGCGTGCCGTGGAGCCAGGACGCTTGACGATGCTGAAGAAGTCGATGGAGATGGAGCCATATATCCAGGAGATCAACGTGAAGTTGTCGCGTCCCCAGTCTGAAGTGGGCGAGGTGTCGGAAGGCGTGGCGCCGGCGTCGCCAATCACATGAGCGGTGAGGCCATAGCGACCAAGAGCAGGGAGAAGGAGCTTCCTCCAGTTGGTGTAGTTAGACTCGTTGAGATAGAGGGTGATGGGGACATGGAGCTTGATCGAAGTGGCGTACGCGGAGGGACTGGGTGGCGTATGGACGGCCGTCCCCTTGCCTTTTTCTTCAGTTGCGACTGCAGCTTCGCGCTTGAGTTTAGCCTCAAGCTCGTCTAGCTCTTTGGCACGAGCTTGGAGCTCACACTCTTTGGTTGAGATCTCGTCAGGAGTCATGGCGAGAAGAAGCGATCAAGGGCTAGGGTTGTGGAGGGTTTGGAGAGAAGAGGCCAAGGACCGAACTAACCTGATACCATGTAGAATAATTAGATTAGGTAGGAAAACAAGATCGTGCTGCAATTGCTCGCTTCGATCGTTTACATTGCATATTATATATATACACAATAAGGACATTACAAACGTGGAGTACAAGTTGATCTAACCTACAGATTGTATTTGATACAGACTACAATCTGTAGGATTCTCTAACAAGGGGTAGAGAGCACCCCTTGTTCTTCTTCTTCCTTGACCTTCTCCCTAGATGGGAGAAGGGTTTCCCCTCTGGTCCATGGCCTCCACGGCATGGGAGGAGCGAGAGCCCCTCCGAGATTGGATTTGTCTCTCTCTCTCTCTCTCTCTCTCTGTTTATGCGCTCCCTGATTCTTTCCGTTCACCGTTTCTTAAATTCCAGGAGATCCGTAACTCCGACTGGGCTGAATTTTGAACATGATCTCTATCCGGATATTAGATTTCTTGCAGCGAAAGAAGGGTACCAACCGCCTTCCGGGGTGGCCATGAGGGCCCAGGGCGCGCCCCCTTCCTCGTGGCCCCCTTGGGCATCATCTCGTGTTGATTCTTGTTCCCAAAAATCACATATATTCCAAAAAAATCTCTATCAGTTTTTATCCCACTTGGACTCCGTTTGATATGGATTTTCCGCGAAACAAAAAACATGCAATAAACAGGAACTGGCACAGGGCACTGGATCAATATGTTAGTCCCAAAAATAGTATAAAAAGTTGCCAAAAGTATATGAAGTTGTATAATATAGGCATGGAACAATCAAAAATTATAGATACGACGGAGATGTATCAGCATCCCCAAGCTTAATTCCTGCTCTTCATCGAGTAGGTAAATGATAAAAAAGATAATTTTTGATGTGGAATGCTACCTAGCATAATCTTGATCATGTAATTTAATCATGGTATGAATATTAAGACACGTGTGATTCAAAGCAATAGTCTATCATTTGACATTAAGATAATAATAATTCAAGCATACTAATAAAGCAATCATGTCTTTTCAAAATAACATGGACAAAGAAAGTTATCCCTACAAAATCATATAGTCTGGCTATGCTCAATCTTCAACACACAAAATATTCAAATCATGCACAACCCCGATGACAAGTCAAGCAATTGTTTCATACTTTTGACGTTCTCAAACCTTTTCAACTTTCACGCAATACATGAGCATGAGCCATGGACATAGCACTATAGGTGGAATAGAATATGATGGTGGAGGTTGTGTGGAGAAGACAAAAAGGGAGAAAGTCTCACATCGATGCGGCTAATCAACGGGCTATGGACATGGCCATCAATTGATGTCAATGCGAGGAGTAGGGATTGCCATGCAACGGATGCACTAAGAGCTATAAGTGTATGAAAGCTCAAACTGAAACTAAGTGGGTGCGCATCCAACTTTCTTGCTCATGAAGACCTAGGGCATTTGAGGAAGCCCATCGTTGGAATATACAAGCCAAGTTCTATTATGAAAAGTCCCACTAGTATATGAAAGTGATAACTCAAGAGACTCTCTATATGAAGAACCTGGTGCTACTCTGAAGCACAAGTGTGGTAAAAGGATAGTAACATTGTCCCTTCTCTCTTTTCTCTCATTTTTTATTTTTTTTCCTTTTTTTCTTTTTTTGTAGGCTTCTTTGGACTCTCTCTTTTTTTGGGGGGGGGCTTCTTCGGCCACTTTTATTTTGATAACCTCACATGGGACAATGTTCTAATAATGATGGTCATCACACTTTTATTTACTTACAAGTCAATATTACAACTCGATACTAGAACAAAGATATGACTCTATATGAATGTCTCTGGCAGTGTACCGAGATGTGCAATGATCTAGCGTAGCAATGACATCAAAAACGGATGAGCCATGAAAACATCATGCTAGCTATCTTACGATCATGCAAGGCAATATGAGAATGAATGCTCAAGTCATGTATATGATGATGATGGAAGTTGCATGGCAATATATCTTGGAATGGCTATGGAAATGCCATAATAGGTAGGTATGGTGGCTGTTTTGAGGAAGATATATGTGTGATAGAGCATATCGTATCACGGGGTTTGGATGCACCGACGAAGTTTGCACCAACTCTGGAGGTGAGAAAGGGAAATGCACGGTACCAAAGAGGCTAGCAATGATGGAAGGGTGAGAGTGTGTATAATCCATGGACTCAACATTAGTCATAAAGAACTCACATACTTATTGCAAAAATCTATTAGTCATCGAAACAAAGTACTACGCACATGCTCCTAGGGGGATAGATTGGTAGGAAAAGACCATCGCTCGTCCCTGACCGCCACTGATAAGGAAGACAATCAATAAATAAATCATGCTCCGACTTCATCACATAACTGTTCACCATACGTGCATGCTACGGGAATCACAAACTTCAACACAAGTATTTCTACAATCCACAACTACCCACTAGCATGACTCTAATATCACCATCTTTATATCGCAAAACTATTGCAAGGAATCAAACATATCATATTCAGTGATCTACAAGTTTTATGTAGGATTTTATGACTAACCATGTAAATGACCAATTCCCGTCATCTCTCTAAAT
Organism: Triticum urartu; assembly: GCF_056163025.1. Taxonomy (NCBI): domain Eukaryota; kingdom Viridiplantae; phylum Streptophyta; class Magnoliopsida; order Poales; family Poaceae; genus Triticum; species Triticum urartu. The sequence continues at coordinate 246,089,944 of NC_141876.1, read as the reverse complement.
AGATATAAGTGAAGCAAGAGAGTTTAATTCTTTCTATAAAAGATATGCCCATGCTCTAACAAATATAAGTGAAGCAAAAGAGCATTCTACAAATGGCGGTTTTCTATGTGAAGAGAAACAGGCAATCCAAACTTCAATTGATATAAGTGAAGCACATGAAGCATTCTATAAAGCCATACTCAAAAGATATAAGTGAAGTGCAATGAGAATTCTATAAATCAACCAAGGACTATCTCATACCAGCATGGTGCATAAAAGAAAATTGAAAACTAAATGCAAAATACGCTCCAAGATTTGCACATATCATGTGACGAATAAAAATATAGCTCCAAGTGAAATTACCGATGATCGTTAGAAGAAAGAGGGGATGCCTTCTGGGGCATCCCCAAGCTTGGTTGCTTGGGAGTCCTTGAATATTTCCTTGGGGTGTCTTGGGCATCCCCAAGCTTAGGCTCTTGCCACTCCTTATTCCTTTGTCCATCGTGATCTCTCCCAAAACTTGAAAACTTCAATCACACAAAACTCAACAGAAAACTCGGTAAGATCTGTTAGTATAATAAAGCAAATCACTACTCTAATTACTATTGCAAACCAACTAATATTTTGTTTTTGCATTGTAACTCCTGTAATATAACTTTTCCATGGCTTAATCCACTGATAGAAATTGATAGTTTCATCAAAACAAGCAAACTATGCATCAAAAACAGAATCTGTCTTAAACAGGACAGTCTGTAGCAATCTGAACATTCACTATACCTCTGGTACTCCAAAAATCCTGAAATAATTAGTAAAATTAAACAATTTGTAAAGAAAGACAGTGCAAAAAGTTTCAGAACCGTTTGACATTCCAGTAAAAAATGTAACCAACAAGCAATGTAAACATCCTAAAGGCAAATCTTGGCACATTATTTTTATAATACAATGGAATTGTACAAAGGGGATAATTATTTTTGTTTAAAAGTTTCTGTAATCAAGATTCACAAAGTTTCCGTGAGCATGAACAAAGTTCAAGGAGCTCCCCCACTTCAACAATGCTTGTCTCTCTCACTTTCACTTTCCTTTTTGAAAAGTTTTGGGTTCCCCTCTTTATTTTTTAAACTATATAAAAGCACTCAACAAAAATAAATTTCTCTCTAAAACTTCCGGGTTGTCTCCCTGGCAACGCTTTATTTAAAGCCATTAAGCTAGGCATATAGTGCTCAAGTAATGGATCCACCCGGATCCCAAGGTATATCAAAGCCAATTTGAATCAATAATGATTTGTAATTTAGTAGTGAGCACAAAGCAACATATATCAAGCGATAACAAAGTCTAAATCTCTTCCTATGCATCGGCATGTCATAAAAGAACAATTCATGCACACATAGTAAAGGCCAATGCAGAGTATACCAGTTTCTTGAAATTTTATCGTGTTGGAAACATGGAGGCGGAGATGTAGTTCCTCTCTCATAGTAATTGCAAGTAGGAGCAGCAAGCACATTCATATTATATCTATCAAAATCAGCATGTGTAGTAGTGAAACACAACCCATCAATATAATCCTTAATAAGGGCAAACTTCTCTGATATAGTGTAGTCGGGAGAATTCAAAGAGATAATAGGACTATCATGCGTGGGTGCAATAGCAACAATTTCATGTTTAACATAAGGAACTATAGCAAGTTCATCTCCATAAGCATAATTCATATTGGCATCTTGGCCACAAGCATAGCAAGCATCATCCAAAAGGGATATTTCAAAAGAATCAACGGGATCATAATAATCATCATAGCATTCATCCTTTGGTAAGCACGAAGGGATATTAAACAATGTATGAGTTGAAGAGTTACTCTCATTAGAAGGTGGGCACGGGTAGCTAATCCGCTCTTCCTCCTTTTGTTCTTCGCTCTCCTCATCATCTTTTTCATCCAATGAGCCTAAAGTTTCATCAATTCCTTCTTCCATAGAATCCTGCAAAATATTGATCTCTTCTTGGAGAGCAGAGGAGTCCTCAATATATGGTTTAACATAGGCATTAGAAGAATAATTATCGTAACAATATTTAAGTATGGCAAATTTTTCAGATTTGTAAAGAGTAGCATCATACTTTTCAATTAAAGAAGAAATTTCATAAGCACCCTTAAAAGAAACAAATTCTTCAATTTGTTGAACATCATAGTAATTATAAACACCCTTAGCATACGAAGATACGATTCCATTATCACTAAACTCACATTGGTAGGGAAGGTGTTTCTCAGGGTTTTCAGAACAACAAGTAACATCATATATTTCACATAAGTTCCAAGCATAGCATTGCAAATGATGAATTTGATCCAGTAAAAGTTTCCCTTTTTCAGATTTGCGGTGCCGCACATAACAAGCATGCTCATCTAAAGATTTGCCCTCAACTATGCTAGTTGGGGTTTCAGCACGAGCACATAGGGATCGAAGATGATCCTAATAAAACATGCAACTCAAACCAATCACGATCATCAATTAACCCATAGGACAAAACGGATCTACTCAAACATCATAGGATAGCCATACATCATTGGGAAATAATATATAGCGTTGAGCACAAAGTTTAAGTAGAGATTACAGAGGGTAAAAGAGGGGTTACACCACTGCATAGAGGGGGGAAGAATTGGTGATGATGGCGGTGAAGTTGTTGGTGTAGATTGCGGTGACGATGATGGCCCCGGCGGCGTTCCGGCGCCACCGGAAGAGAGGGGAGAGAGCCCCCCTTCTTCTTCTTCTTCCTTGACCTTCTCCCTAGATGGGAGAAGGGTTTATCCACTGGTCCATGGCCTCCGTGGCATGTGAGGGGCGATAGCCCCTCCGAGATTGGATCTGTCTCTCTGTCTCTCTCTGTTTCTGCTTTCCCTGATTCTGCCCTTTCACCGTTTCTTAAATTCCCGGAGATCCGTAACTCCGATTGGGCTGACTTTTGGACACGATCTCTATCCGGATATTAGATTTCTTGGGGCTAAAGAAGGGCACCAACCACCTTACGGGGTGGCCATGTGGGCCCAGGGCGCGCCCCTGCCTCGTGGCCCCCTCGAGCATCGTCTCGCATTGATTCTTCTTCCCAAAATCATATATATTCCAAAAAATCTCTGCCAGTTTTTATCCCGTTTGGACTCCGTTTGATATGGATTTTCTGCGAAACAAAAAACATGCAACAAACAGGAACTGGCACCGGGCACTGGATCAATATGTTAGTCCCAAAAATAGTATAAACAGTTGCCTAAAGTATATGAAAGTAGTATAATATTGGCATGGAACAGTCAAAAATTATAGATACGATGGAGACGTATCAACAATAACCAATAGTGGGATCTGGATAGCCATATCGGCTCCCACATGTTCCACGATGATCTCATCGGATGAACCACGGTGTCGAGGATTCAATCAATCCTGTATACAATTCCCTTTGTCTATCGGTATGTTACTTGCCCGAGATTCAATCGTCGGTATCCCCATACCTCGTTCAATCTCATTACCGGCAAGTCTCTTTACTCGTTCCATAACGCATGATCTCGTGGCTAACTCCTTAGTCACATTGAGCTCATTATGATGATGCATTACCGAGTGGGCCCAGAGATACCTGCCCGTCATAAGGAGTGACAAATCCCAGTCTCGATTCATGCCAACCCAACAGACACTTTCAGAGATACCTGTAGTGCACCTTTACAGTCACCCAGATACGTTGTGACGTTTGATACACCCAAAGCATTCCTACGGTATCCCGGGGTTGCATAATCTCATGGTCTAAGGAAATGATTCTTGACACTAGAAAAGCTCTAGCAAATGAACTACACGATCTTGTGCCATGCTTAGGATTGGGTCTTGTCCATCACATCATTCTCATAATGATGTGATCCCATCATCAACGACATCCAATGTCCATGGTCAGGAAACCACAACCATCTGTTGATCAACGAGCTAGTCAACTAGAGGCTCACTAGGGACATGTTGTGGTCTATGTATTCACACAAGTATTACGGTTTCCAGTTAATACAATTATAGCATGAACAATAGACAATTATCATGACCAAGGAAATATAATAATAACCATTTTATTATTGCCTCTAGGACATATTTCCAACAGTTCTCTTCCATTTTGCAGCTATAGAACTTGTTGGAGACTTCATATCTCTCACCTCGGGCATTTGCTTGAAATATTAATTTCAACTCCTGGAACATCTCATATGGTCCATGACGTTCAAAACGTCTTTGAAGTCCCTATTATAAGTCGTAAAGGATGGCACACTGAACTATCGAGTAGTCATCAGATTTAGTTTGCCAGACGTTCATAACTTTCAAAGTTGCTCCTTCTGCAGGCCTCGCACCTAGCGGTGCATCAACGCCATAATTCTTCTATGCAGCAATGAGGATAATCCTCAAGTTACGGACCCAGTCGGTGTAGTTGCTACCATCATCTTTCAACTTAGCTTTCTCTAGGAACGCATTAAAATTCAAGGGAATGGTAGCACGTGCCATTGATATACAACATAGATATGCAAAAACTATCAGGACTAAGTTCATGATAAATTTAATTTCAATTAATCATATTACTAAAGAACTCCCACTTAGATAGATAGCCCTCGAGTCATCTAAATGATCATGTGATCCATATCAACTAAACCATGTCTGATCATCACGTGAGATGGAGTAGTTTTCAATGGTGAACATCTCTATGTTTATCATATCTATTATATGATTCATGTTCGACCTTTCGGTCTCAGTGTTCCGAGGCCATGTCTGTATATGCTAGGCTTGTCAAGTTTAACCCGAGTATTTTGCATGTGCAAAACTGTCTTACACCCGTTGTATGTGAACATAGAGCTTATCACACCCGATCATCATGCGGTGTCTCGGCACGGCGAACTGTCGCAATGGTGCAAACTCAGGGAGAACACTTATACCTTGAAATTTAGTGTGGGGTCATCTTATAATGCTACCACCGTACTAAGCAAAATAAGATGCATAAAAGATAAACATCACATGCAATCAAAATATGTGACATGATATGGCCATCATTATCTTGTGCCTTTGATCTCCATCTCCAAAGCACCGTCATGATCTCCACCGTCACCGGCTTGACACCTTGATCTCCATCATAGCATCGTTGTCGTCTCGCCAACTATTTCTTCTACAACTATCGCTAACGCATAGTGATAAAGTAAAGAATTTACATGGAGATTGCATTGCATAGAATAAAGCGACAACCATAAGGCTCCTCACAGTTGCCAATAACTTTTACAAAACATGATCATCTCATACAATAACGTATATCACATCATGTCTTGACCATATCACATCACAGCATGCCCTGCAAAGACAAGTTAGACGTCATCGACTTTGTTGTTGCAAGTTTTATGTGGCTGCTACGAGCTTCTAGTAAGAACCGTTCTTACCTATGCATCGAAACCACAACGATTTTCCATCAAGTGTGTTGTTTTAACCTTCAACAAGGACTGGGCATAGTCAAATTCGATTCAACTAATGTTGGAGAAATAGACACCCGCCAGCCACCTTTATGCAAAACTAGTTGCATGTCTATTGATGGAACCAGTCTCATGAACATGGTCATGTAAGGTTAGTCCGGGACGCTTCATCCAACAATACCGCCAAATCAAAATAAGACGTTGGTGGTAAGCAGTATGACTATGAACGCCCACAATTCTTTGTGTTCTACTCATGCATATCATCTAGGCATAGACCTGGCTTGGATGCCACTGTTGGGGAACGTAGCATGCAATTTCAAGAAATTTCCTACGATCACGCAAGATCTATCTAGGAGATGCATAGCAACAAGAGGGGGAGGGAGTGTCCATGTACCCTCGTAGACCGAAAGCGGAAGTGTTAGGTTAATGTGGTTGATGTAGTCGAACATCTTTGCGATCCAACCGATCAATTACCGAACGTATGACACCTCTGAGTTCAGCACACATTCATTTCGATAACGTCCCTCAGACTCTTGATCCAGCAAAGTGTCGAGGGAGAGTTTCATCAGCATGACGGCGTGGTGATGGTGATGGTGATGTGATCCACGCAGGGCTTCGCCTAAGCACTACGACTATGACCGGACGAGTAAACTGTGGACACTACAAAAAAAGACACATCCGTGACATTTTGGGCCGAACAATTTTTTTTTGTCATGCTTATGACACTTCTATGATGATAATTGTGACAAAACCCGGTATCATCATAGATGTGGTTGGCTCCTATTTCTATTAAAAAAATCTTGATAGAAAATGGGCTTTTCATCCTGGGTGGGCCGGAGATGTAACTGCATGACATTCTTTGGGCCATCCATGACGGAAAAAACCGTGGTAGAAGCGAGGGTGAGGAAAATATCGGGGGAGTCCCCGGTTATGGTGGGTGGTCGGGGGCCGAGCGATGCGCGTTTCTCTTGTACGTACACGCGTGTGTGCGAGGCATTGTGCTCTAACTGAACCCTAGCGAGGCATTGGGCTCTAACTGAACCCGAACGGTTGCACTAGCTACGTTACTGAACCCGGGCGATCGATCCCTTGCGGTTAACTGAACCCGAGTGATTCCTTCGCTACCGCTGCTAACTGAAGCCGATCGATGCTGCCTCTAGATGAACAGTGAGAGTTGTGGGGGGGGGGGTGGATGAATAGTTCCCAGTGGGGGTTGGATGAACAGGACCCCGTGGTAGCAGAGGCCGTTGCTGCTGGATGAAGAGGACCCTGATCGAGCAGGTTGGGGGTGGATGAACAGGATCCCATGGAGGGATGGATGAACAGGACCCCGTGGAGGGCTGGTTGAACAGTAGCCGGTGGAGGGCTGGATGAACAATAGCCCGTGGAGGGGTGGTTGAACAGGACCCCATGGAGAGGACTGGTTGAACAGTAGCCGGTGGAGGAGCGGTGGAGGCTGGATGAACAGGAGCCCACGAATGAGCAGTCGCAGGTGGAGGCTGGAGGAGGTCGACGGTGGATGAACAGTAACCCGTGGAGGCTGCAGGAGGTCGACGGTGGAGATGAACAGTATCCCGTGGAGTCCCGTTTTGCGGTACGCCACACCCTTCCTGATGAACAGGACCCCCGTTTCGACCGTAGCGCTCCAACACAAGTCTGTTTCCTCCATTTTGCAGTACGCCACACCCCTCCCGATCAACAAGACCCCGTTTCGATCGTAAGAGGTCCAAGAGAAGTCCGTTTCGTCCATTTTGCGGTACGCCAGACCCCTCCCGATGAACAGGATCCCGTTTCGACCATGGCCGGTCGAACACAAGACCGTTTCCTCCGTTCTGCGGTATGCCAAGCCTCGTTTCCATCGGCTGTTCCGTCCAAGACGGTTGGCTCCCGATGAACACAACGTATTCCATTGCCTCCCCATGAACACGACGCATTTCGTTTCCTCCCGATGAACATGATGACGATGCAATTTCTCCCTTCCGATCCAGTCATGTACACAAGCCCTGCTCGTACGTCTGCGCGAGCAGGCGTTCGAGACACCGCCCATATGTACGTACGTGGCTGTATTTACTTCTTGCACCCTGGCCGATGTACGTATGTGTACATGCTACGTGCGCCTCTACTACGACACGTGCGTGCCTATAATACGACACGTGCCCTTACTTACATGGCCACGTTTCATCGCTGCAGCCTGCAGACAGACCGATCGACCAGTATGTACGTACATGTTCGTGACCAGAATGACAACACTACGTACGCTTCGACCAGGTGGGTCCTGACTGTCAGGCACTTCCTTCTGTGCGAAGTTGTAGCTGGTGGGTCCCAGCAGTCAGGGGGGAAATGTTTTTTTCATGAAATATGGTGGCCCATCCGGTGGCTCCCTGCTGTCAGGTGGAGGAATAATTATTTTGCGCGTAATAAGGAGGCACTTCCTTGCTACTATCGTGGACCCAGCTGTCAGCCTCTCCACATACAGTAGTCTTCCGATGGAAGTCATTCCTTGACCACATTGACCATGCTGCGCTGAGAGCACCAGGGCGGTGGATGACAGGGCGGTAGTCCACAACCATACGATCCGTTCCATCCTTCTTCTCGACGAAGAGAACGGGGCAAGCCCAAGGAGAGGAACTAGGACGGATGAAACCCTTTTTCAAGGACTCATCGAATTGGTTCTTAAGCTCGGCTAGTTCTAAGGGTGCCATCTTGTAGGGTCTTCTAGAAATTGGAACGGTTCTTGGAACAAGGTCTATCACAAACTCAACATCTCTGTCAGGTGGAACACCTGGCAATTCTTCTCGAAAGACATCCGGAAGGTCTCAGACTACCGGAACATCCTCAAGGTCTGGAAGGGGGTTGGCACTTAAGGAATAAAGCTGGCGCTTGGCCACTCGAGTTAAGACATTGACTGTCTTGCCCGATGGGTGAGTAAGTTGAACGGTTCTAGTGGCACAATCGATCTTAGCATAATGAGCTGACATCCAGTCCATACCCAAGATGATGTTTATGTCCGAGGACTTGAGAGCTATTAAGGATGCAAGGAAGACAAGTCTATCGACAAGGATTTCGTTCCCATGGCTTACTCTAGAAGTTTGCCATCTAGAGCCAGGAGTTTGAATTTCCATGGTAGAGGGCATGTCACAAAATGTCGTGTTGTGCAATCGAGCATAGTTCTCGGATATGAATGAATGAGATGCTCCAGTATCGAAAAGAACAAATGCCGGATGGCAGTTAACAAGGAGCGTACCAAGGACGACGTTGGGATCCTCATGAGCCTCCTCGGCTGAAACATAGTTAACATGGCCACGTGCAGTGGTGGCCGGCTTGGCGTAGAATGTTTTTCCCGTGGGCTTACCACGGCCAACGGACTTTCCAGTTTGATTGGGGTTGTTGTTCTGGGGACACTCTCGGCTATAGTGACCCGGCTCTCCACACTTAAAGCATGTCACCACATTGGGGCGTGGAGCAACATTAGCAGCGGGGCCACCATAGGGCTTGGGCGGTGCAAATTGCTGGTTGGGACGAGGCGCCTCAAAGGATGGCCTCGGGATGAACCTGGGTGGCAGTGCCGTGCTTGGGATCCACACCCGACGCTTCTGAGCTCCAGAGCCGGATGAAGAGCCAAAGTCACGGGAGTGCTTGCGTGAAGCGTCATAATCAGTCTGGCCTGTCACATCACTAATGGCTTTATTAACCAACTTCTGAAAGGAGGTGCACTCATGCAAACGAAGATCGCGGCGAAGCTCAGGGCTAAGTCCCTTGCGGAACCTTGCTTGCTTCTTAGTGTCAGTAGATACCTCTTCGGGAGCATAGCGTGCCAGATTTCCAAATTCACGACTATAAGCATCCACAGTCAGTCTTCCTTGGGTGAAGTTGCAGAACTCCTCCCTCTTGCGATCCATGAGACCTTCCGGAATGTGATGCTCGTGGAAAGCCTCACTGAACTCAGCCCAAGTAGTAACTTGGCCGACCGGGCGCATAGCTTCGAAGTTTTCCCACCAAAGGCTAGCAGGGCCTTCGAGGTGATAGGCAGCATAGGTAACCTTGTCGGCTTCGGCTACGTTGGTAGAACGTAGCTTGTGGGTAATGCTGCGAAGCCAGTCATCCGCGTCGAGGGGTTCGATGGAATGGTTAAACTTTGGTGGGTACAGCTTGATAAAGTCATTGATCGACACCAAGTCATTTCGCGGGTGGCGTGGAGTGTTCTGCTCAATCCTCTATAGCAGGCGGCTAGTCTCATGCTTGTTTCTTTCCGCCTCCAGCATTACTTCGGCCAGAGAAGGCGGGTGAGGCAGATTTTCACCCGTAGCTGCACTGGCTTCCCCCTGCTCCGAGGCAGCAGGGTTGCTGCGGGTGTTGACCATCCTAGGAGAAAACAAGACAATGGTTTAGATAAGGATGGCTCAAACTTAGCAAGGAAGTGCAGAAAGTAATGGATAACACGGAATGCAGAGATGTTCATCCGTATGTCATGGTAATATAAAACTGCCATATATATACCAACGGTCATACACATCATACATAGTTTAGTACAAGCCCAGGCTACAGTACACTATGATGAAAGACATTACAACTCATCGGAGGCATTCCAAGCTCCTATACATTATTTGTCTACACCTCTGGATTTGATTACACACAAAGTCATATTCCACAAGTCTCGCAGGACAATGGAGATACAACTACTACAATACTAGTGGTACTACTACTAACTCAGACAGCTCCGTAGTAGTCCTCATAGAAGTCACCTCCGTAGCCTGGAAGTTCAACGTGACCATCCGGGAACAGACGGTCCTGAGGAGCCTGTGGACCATAGGGGCTAGGATGAGGCCTTGGACCAACAAACGGTGGCCTGCGGGGACCACGGGGTGGGGTGATGCCTCCCACATCACGCCAATCCACCATGTCTGGCAGAGCTGATCTCACAGGATACAGATCCCTTGTATCCATACATCCAGCTTGCACCACAGGTGCAAACCGAGTCAATGTGGCCCAATGATCAGCACGGGTATTGAAAAGCTCCAGCCTCAAGGCCCGATTCTCTCGGTCCTTATCTTCGAGCATCTCGGCAGTGGTACGAGTTAATGAGTCCTCCTGAGTGGAGTCGGCATAGATAGCCTGAAGATACCCTTGCGCTCCCGGAAGTGAAGCTGGCATGTAACAGAAGTCGGTGTTCCGAAGCAGGCCAGTCCGGACTCGCATAATGGTCATCATGGAATAGGAAGCATCCTGCACAGCCATCTTAACAGTAACCCCCAGTCCATAGGAACAGTGAAGGGGCTCGGTAGATCCAGGATAAGAAGGAAATATCCTGACGGTGCAGAAATATTGGCTTTGATTAAAGTCTCGGAATTGCTCTTCGACGGTGTATTCGGGATACCAACGGTAACCCGTCTCGATCATTACCCGGACTAACATAGCAGTATGACCGGGCACGTCGAGGCACCGGGTCAGGCGAACCACTTGGTTTTGAACATGGTTGGCCATCTGAAAGCACAACCACAATGCAAAGACATCAAAATTTCTAGGGAAAAATTGGACAGCATAACAACTGTAAATGCTTAGAAAAAGATTTGAGACATCCATAACAGTTCGCAATACCACTCAACAACATCATATCAAGGTTCTGATCCAATTAGCAACATACTAAGAATAGTAGAAACTGAACTGGGACTTGTAACAACAATCCTATAAGCTACTACGGATTAGTAACACGTGAACCTGATAGAAGAAGAGAGCCTAGTCCTTAACCCACATTGAATGAGAAGAGAATGAATCAGATCAGAGGCATAGGGTAAAGGAGTAAAAGAGCCTTACGTTCCCTCCCACAATCAATTCCCCTACATATAGCTAAAGCATTTCTAGACTCGACATCGACCAGTTTGGCTCAACGAACCTACAGGCAGTCCGGCTCTGATACCAACGCTGTCAGGACCCCGATTCCAAGTCACATCGATCTAGCCGGTAACACCTCATATCACTTTGCGGCCTCACGCACGGTATCCCACAGGTGTCGCCTTACCATGGCCCGGGACCGTTTGCGCCTTTTGGCTCACGTATATGATAGTGTCGCTAGCATCCATATGACAGAGAACCCGGGCCGACATGGCTAGTCGTGAACCCAAAGCGGCACAGACCTATGGAGACAGGCATACATGAATCACATCGAACATGTCGGTCATCAGCGAGTGATTCCAGGCTGTAGCACTGGGCTAACAGGACTCCGGGGAACCCGGGCTGAAGCAGGCTAGGCAGGACTCCGGATATCACCGCGTGACATTTCCCCGAAGGGACAGACATAGGAACGAAGTGAAACACATGCCGGCCAGTCAAGTGTCCTGAGCAGTAGTGCTGGGCTAGCAGGACTCCGGTGAACCGGGCTGTAGCGGACTACTATGGCTCGATGAACGCTAGACTACATTTCCCCATAAGAAGGGCTGCCAAGGATAAACAACTAGATTGTCGGATCCCACTCATACCAAGCATTTCAATCATACACACAATATGCCCGATATGAGTACATACAACATGGCATCACAATAAAACTCTACAACTCAAGTACTTTATTTAAAGGCTCCAGAGAGCCATACATAACATGTTCATACAGATAGGGGTCACATGACCCGACACTCAAGTCATACAATCATACAAGCACATGTGGAAGCAACTAGTCTGAGTACAGACTCTAGAAAGAAAGAAGGCTTCTCGAAGCCTATCTATCTACATAGGGCCCTCCATGGCCAGGATCACCACCTGGGTGGCTAGTCACTCGTCGAACCCATCGGAGGGGGCGGTGTTGTCGTCTGAAAACAGTAATTAAGCAAACATGAGTACAAAGGTACTCAGCAAGTCTTACATCAGAACCTACTATACATGCTTATTGTCAAGAAGGTGGTGGGGTTAATGCAGCAAGCCAGCTTTGACTCTTGGCTAAGATATCCTACGGAACTTCACCAGTAAAATAGTTTTCGCACACGAGTCCACTACTCATCAACACAATACTCCACCAGGGATCCTCCCTCGTCATCCTACGAGAGGGCCATCCTCGGCACTCACACTTATCTTGAGTCTTTTATTAGTACCCATTAACTTGTCTATGAACTGTATAGGCAACCAAGTAGTCCTTTACCGCGGACGCGGCTATTCGAATAGTTTTATACCCTGCAGGGGTGTACTTCTTCATACACGCTTTCACCACTTACCGCCGCTTACACGACATGTACTCGGCAACCTTCAAGCGGAAGCCCAGCGAGGGTGTCGGCCACGGCCTACCTAAACACTTAAGTCTCTAGTCCAGGTTTATCGCCTATCCAGGTTCCATCCGCAGGGAGTCCGGTCGAGGTTTCCACATACGGCCCCGAACGATGTGAACAGGGTCCCGAGACGCCTAACGGGCGCCCGGCATACCCGGCCACGGTGTATCTACCGCAACATAGCCCACCCCTAGGGTCAGCGCTACGCACGGCCGCCAACACATAACCTACAAACACCAGAAACTAGTTGCAACTCCTGGACAGAGTACTAGGGTGGTTAAGAACCCAAGAGGGTCAATTAAGGATCCCAATGCATGGTAGTAGCTGAATCTTAAATCACACATACAGATCTCAATTCTTAGGGATGGCCTCAATGAAACAACCCACCATGTACTCCTACATGGCCTCTCATCGATACCTTTACCAAAACATGTTCAACACATCCCTCACATTACCGGCATAAGCATTTCATTCAGGCCCATCACCCAGATGAACCAGACCTGACACAACTCTAAGCATAACAGGCATAGCAAGGTAGGAATCACATACATGGCTCAATCAACTCCTACACATGCTAGTGGGTTTCATCTAGTTATTGTGGCAATGACAGGTCATGCAAAGGATAAGGGTTCAACTACCGTAGCACACAGCAGTTTGAATCGTGTTGTCTTAATGCAGTAAACAAGAGCAGAAGAGAGAACATGGGTTTGTATCGGAATGATCAATGGTTGCTTGCCTGATGGAGTGGTAGTGGGATACTGCCCTTCAGTTGGATACTCGTGAATATCCTCGGAGGCAGAACCTACCACGAAGAACACATCGGAACACAATCAACACATGACGATATGCAACAATATGATGCATGCTATGACATGGCAATATGAATGTGTCTTGGCCTAATGCAAGTTATAATAGAAAGGAATGAACTCATCTGAATCAAAGATTCAAATATTAGCTCATTAAACATGGCCTTAATAGTGCATTTCCTTATTCTGCTTAAACAGCAAGGTAAACTTGTTTTGTCATGCATGAAACCATTACAGATTGATAGATTGAATTTTTCTGATCATTTTTCATATATAAATCTTTGCATTTGGAGCTATGGTTGATTTTCTATGATTTTTAGAAGTTTTAACTATTTTCTGGAAATTCCTGAATAAAAATAAATCCAGAAAATGCATTACTGCGTCAGCATTACATCAAGGTGACGTCAGTGGTCAACGGGGACGTCCAGGTCAAACCTGACTGGTGGGTCCCGTGTGTTAGTAGTTAATTAAGCTAATTATTTTTAATTGAAACTAATCTGATTTAGTTAATAGAGGGGGACCCACTTGTCATTGACTCAGGGGAGTCAAACTGGGGTCAAACCCCTGGTCAGCGGGGCTAATCCCGCCGGCGTTGAGTCGCCGGCGAGGCCGAGATAGCGGAGGGCTTCGGATTTGGTCCTCCGGTGACCAAATCGACGGCGGAGACATGCTACGCGTAGCTGGGGCTCGCGCGCATCTAGTGGGGCAAGTGGGAGGAGCTGGGGTGGAGAGAGCTCGCCGGAATTGAGCTCGTGGCGGCGGCCGGAGTTCGGGCGGGGTTGGTTTCAAGGCTACGGTGCACGGGAGAAGGAGCTGGTGGTGGCTACGGGTTCCTGGTGCTGCGCTGAGCACAACAGCGAGCTTGGCCTCGAGCCACTGTGGCTCTGGCCACGACGGCGCCATGGTCGGCGGCGGGGAGCTCTCGGGTGCAGTGGGAATGGCGGCTACAGAGGCCAAACGAGTACGGAAGCTAGGGAAAAAGGAAGAGGAGCTCACAGCGGGGTCGGAGTAGGGGTCAGCGAGCTCGGGGAGGACTTGAGGCCGGCGAATCGAACGACGGCGTCCGACGGCCGTGGACGAGGAAGAAGGGCACCACGTCGTCTTGGGGTCGTCCGAGCTTGCGTGGGTCGACGGAGAGGTCCAGGGTGATGAGGCGGAGCGATTGGGCTCGTCGGAGGGGCGAGGGAGTGGCTCTGGTGGCAACTACGGCGATCGGCAGCGAGGGACGCGCTCGGCCATCGCGGGAGAGAGTGAGGGAGACGAGGGGGAGAGCGCGAGAGGATGAGAGGGGACGTGCGGGTCGCGTGGCATCTCTGGACGTCTCCATGCGTCGGCAGAAGCAGGAGGTGGCCGGCGTGTGGCCGTGGGCGCCGGCCACGCGCTCCGCGTCCTGCTGGCGGGAGGAGGACGATGACTGGCAGGGCCAGTCGGCTGGGCCGAGCCAGGTGGGCTGGCCAGCACAGGTAAGGCCCAAGTGGGCTTCCCTCTCTCCTTTTTTTTAATTTGTTTGTGTTTTTTTATTTAACTGCAACTGTTGGGCTTTATTTAAAATACTAAACGTTTCCAAAAATCCTGAAAATAATTGTGGGCTCTGTTTAGATTATTTCCAACAGCAAACATTTATTTCCAGAATTATTTGAGCATTTAAATTATTTTATAGAATTTAAATGCCCAAATTCAAATACTTATGGTTTAATTCAATGACCTTCTGTTGACCTAGAAAATTGTGCACCAATTTTGCCAGAGGTTCTAACCCAAGACAAAGAGGGTTAACTTTTTAGAAGGGCATTTCAGGTTCATTGAAAATAATTTTAGTAAACCCTAGTTGTTTCCAGGGGGGTGGGGGTTCTGTCATCCCCATTTCAAATTTAAGAGGAAAATAAACATGATGCACACTCTAATGCTTGAACTAGCTAGGGTGTGACACTCTCGGAGGATAGATTAGTTCGGCAGTTGCGTGCTGCTACTGAAGAATTTCAAATTTGATTTCGACCAGCTCTCCTTGCCGAGAAAGTTCGATTTTGACATCATCCCCTACCGCAACGTATGATTTAGATTTGAACCTTGACCATCCTTTAGCATCAATCATCATGCGATCATCCTTTCTACTTATGGTATATTAGCAGGTTCATTCACATCAAGGCTGCGCATGGTAAGAGAAACTTGGCCACGGTCGCCCGGATTGTTGAACGACTCCCTCGTTGCTCTAGGAATTTTCTGTTTGCAAACAAGAAGACATACACAAATAGTTAGATCAACACAATGAATCACGTGAGACAACATGGAAAGAAAAAAGAACGAAGCACTTGGGCAGCCAATGCTTACCAAGAAGGTGGACATGTCGGTTTTTGTAAGGACTTTGGTATATGAAGTGTGAACTGCAGCCTAGTCTGTTGCCGGTGCAACTGCTGGTTCTATTGCCGCTGCACGGGACGGAGCAGATGCAAGTGCAAGTGTTGGTGCAGGTGCTGAAGCCGTTGCTGGTTCCCATGCTGGTGCGACTAGTAGTGCCGCTGCTACTGCCGGAGATGGCGCTCCTTGTAGAGCTGGTGCTGGTGTCGGAGCAGGTGCCGGTGTCGATGCGCGATCCTCCGATAGATCAGCCTGATCCGCTGCTGTGGTTGGTGCCCAATCCTCAGCTGGATCAGACTGAGCTACTGCTGCTGTTAGTGCTAGAGCAACTGCCGGTGCTCGATCCGTTGCTGCAAGACAGCAGCGATCGTTTCTGGTCTGCTATGATCAGCTTTCTAACTTGACTAGGCTCAGTGACCGTGATCCAGTATTTTTCTTCATTTCTTTTAAACACGAGAGGGACTAATTGTGGCGTGTTTGTTAAACCAAACTACAGTTCATCATAGGGATTCAGCTTGTACTCAGACAACGAACTGATCCAATTTTTCCCATTAATGTAAGTGATGGATGGTGCCTTCGTTACTGACACGACATAAGAAGTGAAACCTGCAAAAATGGCCATCATAGAGCAAACCAAACGGTTTATTCTGTGATGAATGTCGCATGGCAAAACCTGCATCATAAAATTGCAGCAAAAGAAAGAAAACATGACATTAAATCAATAAGATTTAGACAGTAAATCAATAAGATTTACTTGATGTGACATGAGAGAATCCTTACCAGGAAATCACTGTGTTGAAGTACTAAACAGAAGATTGATCGTCCAACTACAGGTGGCATGCAGGGCCCCCACCTACTCCCACAGGTAGGACAGTCCAAAGGTCGTGATAAATCATATGGACCGAACATCCATGGGACTGGAAATCATGGTGGGTGCGATAAACCCTGCAAGGCATACGGATATTGGAGTGTAACCATAATTGATAAACCATCCTCACAAAAAGATGATCTGGATACTTCAAAATATATAGACTGAATTGAGTGGATAGACATTAACATAGACTGTTCTCAGGACTAACCACACTGTTGGGGAACGTAGCAATAATTCAAATTTTTCCTACGTATCACTAAGATCAATCTAGGAGATACTAGCCACAAGAGAGAGAGAGATACTGCATCTTCATACCCTTGAAGATCGCTAAGTGGGAGCGTTACAAGAACGCGGTTGGTGAAGTCGTACACACAGCGATTCAGATCGCGGTCGATTCCGATCTAAGCGTCGAACAACGGCGCCTCCACGTTCAGCACACGTATAACCCGAGAACGTCTCCTCCTTCTTGATCCAGCAAGGGGAGAGGAGAAGTTGAGGGAGAACTCTGACAGCACGACGACATGGTGGTGATGGAGCTCGTGGTTCTCCAGCAGGGCTTCGCCAAGCACTACAGAGGAGGATGAGGTGTAGGAGAGGGGGAGGGGCTGCGCCAGGGGAAGGGTGCGGCTGCCCTCTCTCTCCCTCGCTATATATAGGGGGAAGGGGGAGGAGGAGGCGCCCTAGGGTTCCCTAGGGGAGGGGCGGTGGCCATAGGGGAAACCCTAGATGGGTTTGGGCGCCCCCACCCCTAGGAAACTTGCCCCCCAAGCCGGGAGGGGTGGTTTCCCTAGGGGAGGCACCCCCACCTCTTCGAGTTATGTGAGATGGGGTGGGAGGGGCGCTCAGCCCCTTAGTGGGCTGATGCGCCCCCTCCCCTTGGCCCATAAGGCCCCCCAACGCTTGTCGGGGCCTCCGAAACCCCTTTCGGACACGCTGGTCGTCACCCGGTACCCCTGGAACAATTCCGGACTCCAATACCCTTTGTCAATCTTCACCCCCGGACCATCCCGGAACTCCTCGTGACGTGCGGGATCTCATCCGGGACTCCGAACAACCTTCGGTAACCATATACTATTTCCCATAACAACTCTAGCGTCGCCGAACCTTAAGTGTGTAGACCCTACGGGTTCGGGAACCATGTAGACATGACCGAGACATCTCTCCGGCCAATAACCAATAGTGGGATCTGGATACCCATGTTGGCTCTTACATGTTCCATGATGATCTCATCGGATGAACCACGATGTCGAGGATTCAATCAATCTCGTATACAATTCCCTTTTGTCTATCGGTATGTTACTTGCCCGAGATTCGATCATCGGTATCCCTATACCTTGTTCAATCTCGTTACTGGCAAGTCTCTTTACTCGTTCCGTAACACATGATCCCATGACCAACTCCTTAGTCACATTGAGCTCATTATGATGATGCATTACCGAGTGGGCCCAAAGATACCTCTCCGTCATACGGAGTGACAAATCCCAGTCTCGATTCGTGCCAACCCAACAATCACTTTTGGAGATACCTGTAATGCACCTTCATAGCCACCCAGTTATGTTGTGACGTTTGGTACACCCAAAGCATTCCTACGATATCCGGGAGTTGCACAATCTCATGGTCTAAGGAAATGATACTTGGCATTAGAAAAACTTTAGCAAACGAACTACACGATCTTGTGCTACGCTTAAGATTGGGTCTTGTCCATCACATCATTCTCCCAATGATGTGATCCCATTACCAATGACATCCAATGTCCATGGTTAGGAAACCATGGCCATCTGTTGATCAACGAGCTAGTCAACTAGAGGCTTACTAGGGATTACGATGTATGTATTCACACATGTATTACGGTTTCTGGTTAATACAATTATAGCATGAACAATAGATAATTATAGCATGAACAAGGAAATATAATAATAACCATTTTATTATTGCCTCTAGGGCATATTTCCAACAGTCTCCCACTTGCACTAGAGTCAATAATCTAGTTCACATCATTATGTGATTAACACTCATAGTTCACATCGCCATGTAACTAACACCCGAAGAGTTTACTAGAGTCAATAATCTAGCTCACATTGCCATGTAATTAACACCCAAGAGTTTACTAGAGTCAATAATCTAGTTCACATCACCATGTGATTAACACTCAATGAGTTCTAGGATTTGATCATGTTATGCTTACGAGAGAGGTTTTAGTCAACGGGTCTGCAACATTCATATCCGTGTGTTCTTCGCAAATCTCGATTTAATATTGTAGATGTTGCTACTATGTTCCACTTGGGGCTATTCCAAATGGTTGCTCCACTATACGTATCCGGCTTGCTACTCAGAGTCATCCGGATAGGTGTTAAAGCTTACATCGACGTAACCCTCTACGCCGAACTCTTTATCACCTCCATAACCGAGAAACATTTCCTTATTCCTAAAGACAATTTTGACCGCTGTCCAATGATCCACTCCTGGATCACTCTTGTACCCCCTTGCCAAACACATGGCAAGGCACATCGTGGTACACAGCATGGCATATCGTATAGAGCCTATGGCTAAGGCATAGGGGACGACTTTCGTCCTTTCTCTTTCTTCTGCCGTGGTCGAGCTTCAAGTCTTAACTTCACACCTCACAACTCAGGAAAGAACTCCTTCTTTGACTGATCCATCTTGAACTCCTTCAAGATCATGTCAAGGTATGTGCTCTGTGAAAGTCTTATCAGGTGTCTTGATCTATCTATATAGATCTTGAAACCCAACATGTAAGCAGTTTTACATAGGTCTTCCTTTGAAAAACTCCATTCAAACAACCCTTTATGCTTTCTAGAAATTCTACATCATTTCCAATCAACAATATGTCATCCATATCTACCTATCAGAAATGTTGTAGTGCTCCCATTCACTTTCTTGCAAATACAAGTTTCTTGCAAACCTTGTATAAACCCAAATGCTTTGATCGCCTCATCAAAGCATATGTTCCAACTCCGAGATGCTTGCTCCAGTCCATAGAATGATCGCTGCAGTTTTCATACCTTTTAGCGTCCTTAGGATTGACAAAAACCCTTTGGTTGCATCACATACAACCTTTCCTCACGGAAATTGTAACATCCCAAAATTCTAAATTTTGGAATGTTATAATAAATAGATAGATTTGATTAATTATTCGATTGATTGTGTGAAATTGAGTGAAATTCGAAACCTTTTGAAAGTTAAATGAGAGGGAATAAAAGGACTTTCCCAAACTTTCATTTTGCATTCGTGATCTCCATGAATTCAAATTCTTTTCACCATGAAACCCTGGAGAGAAGATGACATGACTTCTTCCATTTATTTAAATGACAAGGGGTGTTGAAAATATTTGAATTTCATTTGGAAAATATTTCCAATTATGATACTTTATGCAACTCAATGATTTTCATGAGAGGAGATAAAATGACTTCTTCAAATTATATGAAATATGAGTTGGGAGTTTCAAAGGATCAATTTCAAAGTCTTTTGGAATTATTTTTCAATTTGGAGTTATTTGGATTTTATTCAAATCATTTTTCTCCAAAAATAAAATATATGGGAAATAGGGTAACAGGATTCCCTACAACAGAAAATTGGAGAGAAATAAATTTGATTTCATTTTGGTATTTCATAAAATGATTTTGTTGGATCTTAGAGCAGGAGCACTGTTGGAATTATTAGAATTTGTGTGTATTTTATTTAATGCTAGAAAAATGTTCATGTCGTAGAAAATCTTTTTCTGAAAATTTGGATATATAATATGCCTATATAAAAATTTTATTTTATTTTTTTATTCGGTTTTCCTTCTATTTCTATTTAAAAAAACTGTACATGCGACCCATATTTATTTATCACCTACATGCGCAGTATAGTAGCTTCTGGCGTCCCATTGTTTTTTTTCTCTCTTAAATAGGCCAGGCCCAGCCAGCCTTTTCAATTTTTTTATTTTTTTCTTAGGCCGAATTTTGTAAAAAAAACTGCAGCCGCAGCGTGCACGAGGTCGGCCGAACGCCTTTAGGCCCATGCGAGCCGCTCACGCCTTTTCATCTCTGTTTCGTATATTTTCGTCTACGTTTAGTCCCACATTGCCTAGCCTTTGACCTTTAAGCCTCTTTTCCACCAATAAATATAGATCCATAGAGCCTCCAAAAATCATCCGATTCGGATTAAATCAATATTTTGGTTTGACTAGATTCATTTAAGAAAAATATATTTCTCCTCTCCGGCGCGACTTCTAGAAAATTTCTCTTCTCTCCAAAGTCATCTTTTCTCTGTCTTATAAAGGTATCTTTCTTTGTTTTTTTCTTCTTACACTTCCGTAGTTTATTATTTTTAGACTAATACGATAGAATAATTAGATTACCAATTAGTCTACGTATTTATACGTTAGACCTTAACCGTAGCTATTTTTCTTTCGTAAAACAGCTTGGCCCTGATTTTTCAAATAACCATAACTTTTCACTCGTTTATCCAAATTAGATAAAACCAATGCCTATAGCTTCATCTTGTTTTCACCTATCCAGTGAACCTGTCACATCAACTTTTTGAAAATTTCAAATTTCAAATTTTTTTCAGATCCATATTCAAACTTTTTTTGAACACAACTTGAGTTTCGTAACTCCGATTTAGTTGATTTTTTTGCAAATCGAAGCTCTTAACCTAAACTTTTTGATAAGGCCAAATTCACTTAATTTTGGTACTGTTAGAAATTATTTTATGATGCAAGAGTTATTTGCTTGGTTTTGACGTTTTCCGAATTGTTTTCTTTGTTCTCTCTGATCTTTGAGTGATTCTTATTTGTGGTTACTATTGCTTGCTTATGATAGATTGACCGGAGTGTGACGAGTAGAACTATCAAGAGTTTTGAGTGCGAATCATCTTCATCAACATTGCAGGCAAGTTCACACTTTGATCATATCCCTTTCATACCCAGTTTTTATGCATTAGTTTCACCCTCAAACATTGCATGAGTAGGATTGATAACATGTGGGTATTGGGAAGTAGTTGATGAGGTAGGAACCTACTGCCCTGCATTTAAACCTTGGGAGTTACTATTACATTATGCTTATATTGCCATGCTATGCTCGTGACGTGGATTGGGTTTGAGAGTATTTCATGACAGATGTGAGATTGTTAATTAATGGTTTACTTAAGGTGGCAACTTAAACACACATCTGGGTGGATTAAGGCACCTGGGTATTCCAGCGATTGCCTGTCTAGGCACCTGGGTATTCCAGGATTGCCTGTTTTTTATGGAATGCCACCCAGGCTCAAAGGGATCATGAGATTATTCATACTAGAAACTTTCGTGTGCAGCCACAAGCTATTATGGGCTCTAGCATAGTTGATTAAGTCGTGTGAACTCTTACAGTGGTAGACTAGCAGATGTAGGGGTTGTAGGTGGTACGGTCTACCCATCGTAAGGTGCAAACGCTTCTGAAAGACTATGTCTTGGTCATCCATTTCTCAAACACCATGTAGTGCGAGAAATCCAATGGAGGAGATCAAGTCTTGTGGGGAAAAGTGCGCAAACCTCTGCAGAGTGTATAAACTATTCATGATTAGCCGTGTCCCCGGTTATGGACGTTTTGAGTATCTAGTACTTGGATTATCATGTGAATCTCATCATGTGACTTTAAATAATTTTGTTGGGTTTAATG
Organism: Triticum urartu; assembly: GCF_056163025.1. NCBI lineage: Eukaryota > Viridiplantae > Streptophyta > Magnoliopsida > Poales > Poaceae > Triticum > Triticum urartu. The sequence goes on along the minus strand of NC_141876.1, from coordinate 246,067,580 downwards.
ATGTTACTTAATTGGGATTGAGAATGCTGTCAACCATTCTCAATGGTTAACAACCACCATGATAGTTAAATAAAATTTATTCCTTTGTAGTAGGGAAAAATTGGCTTCTCGCAAAAACCTTATAACCATAGAGCTTTTCCACCAGCCAAATATGCATGTAGTGATAGCCTTTATTCATCATTCTCTATGGTGTGAATTTGCCAGTACATTCAATGTACTGACCCTTTGTGGCTGCAACGTCTCATGTTGCAGGAATCTTATGACGAGTAAGTGATACGTTAGGGTTACTATTTCTACACTCAACTTTGCCGTTGGTGTTGATGGGAATCCACAACCTTGTTACTTACGCTATTTGGATTGAGGTAATAGTATTTACGTTACTTTTTAATGTGATTTACCTCTGTTATAAATCCTCGAGTACTGTGTGTGTCAGCATACCGATCCAGGGATGACACTTAAGCACAGAGACTTGACCGTCTGAGGTCGGGTCGCTACAGAAAGTGTCAAGGAAACTTTGTTTTGACATCCATCTGCCTGATTTCGTAAATGAAAATGCAGCAACTGCTAACATAGTTCTAACAGACTTTAGCATCGCTATGATTGAGAGAGTCTCATCATAGTCAACTCCTTGAACTTGTCGGAAACTTCTTTGAGACAAGTCGAGCTTCCCAAATGGTGACATTGCAATCAACGTCTTTCTTCTTCTTAAGGATCCATTTATTCTCAATGGCTTGCCGTTCATCGGGCAAGTCCACCAAAGTGCATACTTTGTTCTCATACATGGATCCTATCTCGGATTTCATGGCTTCTAGCCATTTGTTGGAATCTGGGCCCACCATCGCTTCCTCATAGCTCATAGGTTCATCGTTGTCCAACAACATGACCTTTAAGACAGGGTTACCATTAAGAAGTTGTACACACCCTTGTCGACCTACGAGGTTCGATAGTAATTTGATCTGAAGCTTCATGATCATCATCATTAGCTTTCTCTTTAACTGACATAGTTGCCACAGAAACATCTTTCTGTGATGCGCTACTCTCTGGTTGAAGTGAAGGTTCAACAACCTCATCAAGTTCTATCTTCCTCCCACTCAATTCTTTCGAGAGAAACTCTTTCTTGAGAAAGGACTTGTTCTTAGCGACAAACACTTTGCCCTCAGATCTGAGATAGAAGGTATACCCAATCGTCTTGGTTGGGTATTCTATGAAGATACAATTTTCCGCTTTGGGTTCGAGCTTTTCCGACCGAAGCCTATTGACATAAGCATCTGATACGTCCATTTTGCATCATGCTTTTATATCAATATTTATTGCATTATGGGCTATTATTACACATTATGTCACAATAGTTATGCCTATTTTCTCTTATTTTACAAGGTTTACATAAAGAGGGAGAATGCCGACAGTTGGGATTCTGGCTGGAAAAGGAGCAAATATTAGTGACCTATTCTGCACAGCTCCAAAAGTCCTGAAACTTCACGGATGATGTTTTCCAAATATATAAAAAACATTGAGCGCAAGAACTTCACCAGGAGGCCACACCCTGCCCACGAGGGTGGGGGGCGTGCCCTACCCCCCTGGGCGCGCCCCCTACCTCGTGGGCCCCCTGGTGGCCCTCCGGTGACCATCTTCTGCTATATGGACTCTTTCGATGGGAAAAATTCATAAGCCATCTTCTCAGACGAAACTCCGCCGCCACGAGGCGGAACCTTGGCGGAACCAATCTAGGGTTCTGGTGGGGCTGTTCTGCCGGGGAAACTTCCCTCCCGGAGGGGGAAATCATCGCCATCGTCATCACCAACGCTCCTATCATCGGGAGAGGGCAATCTCCATCAACATCTTCATCAGCACAATCTCATCTCAAAACCCTAGTTCATCTCTTGTATCCAATTCTTGTCTCCAAGTCCGGGATTGGTGCTAGTAGGTTGCTAGTAGTGTTATTACTCCTTGTAGTTGATGCTAGTTGGTTTAATTGGTGGAAGATCATATGTTCAGATCCTATATGCACATTAATACCCCTCTGATTATGAACATTTTTATGCTTTGTGAGTAGTTACTGTTGTTCCTGAGGACATGGGAGAAGTCTTTCTATTAGTAGTCATGTGAATTTGGTATTCGTTCGATATTTTGATGAGATGTATGTTGTCTCTCCTCTAGTGGTGTTATGTGAACGTCGACTACATGACACTTCACCATTGTTTGGGCCTAGAGGAAGGCATTGGGAAGTAATAAGTAGATCATGGGTTGCTAGAGTGACAGAAGCTTAAACCCTAGTTTATGTGTTGCTTCGTAAGGGGCTGATTTGGATCCATATGTTTCATGCTATGGTTAGGTTTACCTTAATACTTTTGTTGTAGTTGCGGATGCTTGCAATAGAGGTTAATCATAAGTGGGATGCTTGTCCAAGTAAGGGCAGCACCCAAGCACCGGTCCACCCACATACCAAATTAACAAAGTACCGAACGCGAATCATATGAGCATGATGAAAACTAGCTTGACGATATTCCCATGTGTCCTCGGGAGCGCTTTACATCATATAAGAGTTTGTCCAGGCTTGTCCTTTTCTACAAAAGGATTGGGCCACTTTGCTGCACTTTATTTACTTTTGTTACATTTTGCTCATTACAAATTATCTTATCACAAAACTATCTGTTACCACTTATTTCAGTACTTGCAGAGAATACCTTGCTGGAAGCCGCTCATCATTTCCTTCTGCTCCTCGTTGGGTTCGACACTCTTACTTATCGAAAGGATTACGATAGATCCCCTATAGTTGTGGGTCATCAAGACTCTTTCTCGCGCCGTTGCCAGGGAGTGAAGCGCCTTTGGTAGGTGGAATTTGGTAAGGAAAAATTTATATAGTGTGCTGAAATTTACTGTCACTTGTTACTTTGGAAAGTAATCCTCTGAGGGGCTTGTTCCGGGTATCTTTACCCCGACCAGTAGAGCAAAGAGTTGCTCCTCAACCTACTGAACCTACTGAAAATGAAAATGCTGGCTTTGAAATTCCTTTGGGTATGGTAGAAAAACTGCTAGCTAATCCTTTTTTAGGAGATGGAACAAAACATCCTGATGAGCATCTAATATATGTGGATGAATTTAGTGGATTATTTAAGCTTGCAGCTGTACCCGGAGATGTTGTTAAGAAGAAGGTCTTCCCTTTATCTTTGAGGGGAGATGCATCGACATGGTATAGGAGTCTTGGAACTACAAATGATTGAAATTGGAATTTCATCAAAAGTTTTATCCTATGCATCTTGTTCATCGTGATCGCAATTATATATATAATTTTTGGCCTTGAGAAGGAGAAAGCATCGCTCAAGCTTGGGGGAGGCTTAAATCAATGCTATATTCATGCCCCAATCATGAGCTCTCAAGAGAAATGATTATTCAAAATTTTTATGCTCGGCTTTCTGGTAACAATCGCACCATGCTTGATACTTCTTGTGCTGGCTCTTTTATGATGAAGACTATTGAATTCAAATGGGATTTATTGGAAAGAATTAAACACAACTCTGAAGATTGGGACCTCGACAATGGTAAGGAGTCAGGTATGACACCTAGTTTTGATTGTGTTAAATCTTTTATGGATACCGATATTTTTTGTAAATTTAGCACTAAATATGGACTTGACTCTGAGATAGTAGCTTCTTTCTGTGAATCTTTTGTTTCCTATGTTGATCTCCCCAAGGAGAAGTGGTTTAAATATCATCCTCCCATAGAAGTAAAAGTAGCTGCACCTATTAAAGTAGAAGAAAAGACTATTACTTATAATGATCCTATTGTTCCTACTTCTTATGTTGACAAACCGCCTTTCCCTGTTAGGATAAAGGATCATGCTAAAGCTTCAACTGTGGTTCGTAAAAGCAATATTGAAACATATACACCTCCTAAGCAAGTTAAAGTTGAACCTAATATTGCTAAAGATCTCTTGTCTGATAATATAGATGGGCATGTTATTTATTTCTGTAATGAAACTGCTAGAATTGCTAAACCCTATGATACAGATAAACCTAGACCTATGGTAGGCATGCCTGTTATTTCTATTAAAATAGGAGATCATTGTTATCATGGCTTGTGTGATATGGGTGCTAGTGCTAGTGCAATACCTATTGACTTATACAAAGAAATTATGCATGACATTGCACCCGCTGAGTTAGAAGATATTGATGTCATAATTAAACTTGCTAATAGAGATACTATTTCACCAATGGGAATTGTTAGAGATGTTGAAGTCTTGTGTGGGAAAACTAAATATCCTGCTGATTTTCTTGTTCTTCGTTCCCCACAAGATAGTTTTTGTCCCATTATATTTGGTAGACCCTTCTTAAATACTATTAATGCTACCATAGATTGCAAAAGGGATGTTGTTACTGTCGGTTTAGATGATATGTCTCATGAATTTAATTTTTCTAAATTTAGTAGACAACACCGTGAAGAAGAATTACCTAGTAAGGATGAAATTATTGGTCTTGCTTCTATTGCCGTACCTCCTAGTGATCCTTTAGAACAATATTTGCTAGACCATGAAAATGATATGTTTATGAATGAAAGAAGGGAATTAGATGAAGTATTCTTTAAACAGGAACCTATTCTGAAAAACAATTTACCTATTGAAATCCTAGGGGATCCTCCTCCACCCAAGGGTGATCTTGTGTGTGAGCTTAAACCGTTACCTGATACTCTTAAATATGCTTATCTTGATGAGAAAAAGATATACCCTGTTATTATTAGTGCTAACCTTTCAAAAGATGAAGAAGAGAGATTATTAAAAACTCTAAAGAAGCACCGTGCTTCTATTGGGTATACTCTTGATGATCTTAAGGGCACTAGTCCCACTCTATGTCAACATAAAAATAATTTGGAAGAAGATGCTAAACCAGTTCGTGATCATCAACGCCGTCTGAATCCTAAAATGAAAGAAGTGGTAAGAAAGGAGATACTAAAGCTCCTTGAGGCAGGTATAATTTATCCCGTTGCTGATAGTAAGTGGGTAAGTCCTGTCCATTGTGTCCCTAAGAAGGGAGGTATTACTGTTGTTCCTAATGATAAAGATGAATTGATTCCTCAAAGAATTATCACTGATTATAGGATGGTAATTGATTTCCGCAAGTTAAATAAGGCTACTAAAAAGGATCATTACCCCTTACCTTTTATCGATCAAATGCTAGAAAGATTGTCTAAACATACACATTTTTGCTTTCTAGATGGTTATTCTGGTTTCTCTCAAATACCTGTGTCAGCCAAAGATCAATCGAAGGCTACTTTTACATGCCCTTTTGGTACTTTTGCTTATAGACGTATGCCTTTTGGTTTATGTAATGCACCTGCTACCTTTCAAAGATGCATGATGGCTATATTCTCTAACTTTTGTGAAAAGATTTGTGAGGTCTTCATGGACGACTTTCCCGTCTATGGATCTTCTTTTGATGATTTCTTGAGCAACCTTGATCGAGTTTTGCAGAGATGTGAAGAAACTAATCTTGTCTTGAATTGGGAAAAGTGCCACTTTATGGTTAATGAAGGTATTGTCTTGGGGCATAAAGTTTCTGAAAGAGGTATTTAAGTTGATAAAGCCAAGGTTGATGCTATTGTAAAGATGCCATGTCCCAAGGACATCAAAGGTATAAGAAGTTTCCTTGGTCATGCCGGTTTTTATAGGAGGTTCATCAAGGACTTCTCAAAAATCTCTCGGCCTCTGACTAATTTATTACAAAAAGATATACCATTTTTCTTTGATGATGATTATGTAGGAGCATTTGAAATACTTAAGAAAGCATTGATCTATGCACCTATTGTTCAGCCACCTGATTGGAATTTACCCTTTGAAATTATGTGTGATGCTAGTGATTATGTTGTAGGTGTTGTTCTAGGACAAAAAGTTGATAAGAAACTAAATGTTATTCAATATGCTAGTAAAACTCTAGACAATGCTCAAAGAAATTATGCTACTACTGAAAAAGAATTCTTAGCAGTTGTATTTGCTTGTGATAAGTTTAGACCTTATATTTTTGATTCTAAAGTAACTATTCACACTGATCATGCTGCTATTAAATATCTTATGGAAAAGAAAGATGCTAAACCTAGACTTATTAGATGGGTTCTCTTGCTACAAGAATTTGATTTACATATTGTTGATAGAAAAGGAGCTGAGAACCCCGTTGTAGACAACTTGTCTAGGTTAGAAAATGTGCTTGATGACCCACTACCTATTGATGATAGCTTTTCTGATGAGCAATTAAATGTCATAAATATTTCTCATACAGCTCCATGGTATGCTGATTATGCTAATTATATTGTTGCTAAGTTTATACCACCTAGTTTCACATACCAGCAAAAGAAAAAGTTCTTCTATGATTTGAGGCATTACTTTTGGGATGACCCACATCTTTATAAAGAAGGAGTAGATGGTGTTATTAGATATTGTGTACCTGAGCATGAACAGGAACAGATCCTACGCAAGTGTCACACTGAAGCTTATGGAGGACACCATGCTGGAGATAGAACTGCACATAAGGTCTACAATCTGGTTTTTATTGGCCTACTCTCTTCAAGGATGCCCGTAAGTTTGTCTTATCTTGTGATGAATATCAAAGAATTGGTAATATTAGTAGATGTCAAGAAATGCCTATGAATTATTCACTTGCTATTGAACCATTTGATGTTTGGGGCTTTGACTATATGGGACCTTTTCCTTCCTCTAATGGTTATACACATATTTTAGTTGCTGTTGATTAATTTACTAAGTGGGTAGAAGCTATTCCAACTAGTAGTGCTGATCATAACACTTCTATTAAAATTCTTAAAGTTATTTTTCCAAGGTTTGGAGTCCCTAGATATTTAATATCTGATGGTGGATCACATTTTATTCATGGTGCTTTCTGTAAAATTCTTGCTAAATATGATGTTAATCATAGAATTGCATCTCCTTATCACCCTCAGTCTAGTGGTCAAGTAGAATTGAGTAATAGAGAACTCAAATTATTTTTGCAAAAGACTGTCAATAGGTCTAGAAAGAATTGGTCCAAGAAACTAGATGATGCATTGGGCCTATAGGACTGCATATAAAAATCCTATGGGTATGTCTTCGTACAAAATGGTCTATGGAAAAGCATGTCACTTACCTCTTGAACTAGAACACAAGGCTTATTCGTCTATTAAAGAACTTAATTATGATTTTAAACTTGCTGGTGAGAAGAGGTTATTTGATATTAGCTCACTTGATGAATGGAGAACCCAAGCCTACGAAAATGCCAAGTTGTTTAAAGAAAAAGTTAAAAGGTGGCATGATAAAAGAATACAAAAGCGTGAGTTTAATGTAGGTGATTTTGTATTGCTATACAACTCTCGTTTAAGATTTTTTGCAGGAAAACTTCTCTTTAAATGGGAAGGTCCTTACGTTATCGAGGAGGTCTACTATTCCGGTGCCATAGAAATCAACAACTTGAAAGGCAGAAATCCGAAGGTGGTGAACGGTCAAAGAATCAAACACTATATCTCAGGTAATCCTATAAATGTTGAAACCAATGTTATTGAAACCGTAACCCCGGAGGAATACATAAGGGACACTTTCCGGAACGTTTTAGACTCTGAAAAGGAATAGGTATGTGGTACGGTAAGTAAACCGACTCCAAAACAGTTTTTAAGGCAATATTTCTCCGTTTTGGAATATTTAGAAAAATAGAAAAATAAGCAGCAGTCCGGAAAGGATACGAGGGCTCCACCTGGGTGGAGGGCGCGCCCTACCCCCTGGGCGCGCCACCCTACCTCGTGGGCACCTCGTGTGCTCTTCGGACTCTGCTTTCTTACAGGACACGTATTTTGGTCAGTAAAAATTCATTATATAACCTCCCGGGGGTTTTGACTCCCGTATCACGCAAAAATCTCCTGTCTTTGTTTCGAGCTGTTTTCTGTCAGGGTTCTCAATGCCAGGCACTATGTCGTCTCCCTCCTCCAACCATGAGGGCAATGATGCTTGGCTAATGAAGATAGAGCTGAAGAGAGAAGAAACTATGGAGATCAACAAGGATGAAGGGATCAAGAAGGCCATGGAGGACCAAGTTCCAGCAATAGAGAACACCCTTCAACTGGATCAGAATCTTCTTACTCCAACAGAAATCGAAGCTTTCAAGATGATTGAGTTGGCTCGTATACAAAATAAGTATCTCACATGTGAAAATATTTTGTTGAAGGAGCATATCATCGCACTCAAGGGCATTATCCGCAAGCTAGAAGACCTCCTACGCTCGATGTGCGACTATCCATCATCAACAACTCCACCTTCTTCTCCAACAAAGAAGAATTGAGTATCTGGTATGGGCACTCCACTTGGCAACTGTCAAGCTTGGGGGAGTGCCCCGGTATCGTATCACCATCACTTTTATATTTACCATCTTTCTTAGTTCGATCCTTTTGGTAATATCTTGATCTAGTAGAATAAAAGTACTTAGTATGATCTAGTTGTGAGTTTTTCTTTATTACCCCTCTATGTAATCGAGTCCGTGAGCTATATAATAAAGATTAGTGTTGAGTCAAGGGCTTGATTATTTTGCCATGATCCTACGTGAATAAAAGAAAAGAGAAAGAAATAAAAAAGAAACAAAAAGATCATGCGACTCTTATGGAGAGTAATGAGCTCACATAGAATGAGTATGATGAATAAAAGTTATTGAGGGTTGACAAACATAGTTTTGGTCATCGTTGCAATTAATAGGAAGTAATAAAGAAAGAGAGGTCTTCACATATAAATATACTATCTTGGACATCTTTTACGATTGTGAGCACTCATTAAAATATGACATGCTAAAGAGTTGACATTGGACAACGAAGACAACATAATGGGTTATGTTTTCTTACATCTGAGATAAATTATATTGTCTTGGATCCTCCAACATGTTGAGCTTTCCTTTCTCCCTCATGCTAGCCAAATTCATTGCACCAAGTAGAGATACTACTTGTGCTTCCAAATACCCTTAAACCAGTTTTGCCATGAGAGTCCACCATACCTACCTATGGATTGAGTAAGATCCGTCAAGTAAGTTGTCATCGGTGCAAGCAATAAAAAATGCTCTCTAAATATGTATGATTGATTGGTGTGGAAGAAATAAGCTTTATACAATTGTGTGATATGGAAGTAATAAAAGCGACAAACTGCATAATAAAGGTCCATATCACAAGTGGCAATATAAAGTGACGTTCTTTCACATTAGGATTTTGTGCATCCAAGCATAAAAGCGCATGACAACCTCTGCTTCCCTCTACGAAGGGCCTATCTTTTACTTTTATCTCCTATACTGCAAAAGAGTCAAGGTGATCTTCACCCTTACTTTTTACATTTTATCCTTTGGCAAGCACAATATGTTGGAAAGATCCTGGTATATATGGCTAATTGGATGTGGGTTTTCATGAACTATTACTGTTGACATTACCCTTGAGGTAAAACGTTGGGAGGAAAAACTATAAGCCCCTATCTTTCTCTGTGTCCGATTAAAACTCCATACCCATAAGTATTGCATGAGTGTCAGCAATTGTGAAAGACTATATGATAGTTGAGTATGTGGACTTGCTGAAAATCTCTTATACATTGAATCTTTCCTATGTTATGATAAATTGCAATTGCTTCAATGACTGAGATTATAGTTTGTTAGTTTTCAGTGAAGTTTACGATTCATACTTGATATTGTGATTGAATTATTACTCTTGCATAAGATATGATATGACAAGAATTATATAAGTTGCTGCTCTAAGAATGATCATGATGCCCTCATGTCCATATTTTATTTTTATCGACACCTTCATCTCTAAACATGCGGACATATTTTTCGACTTCGGCTTTTCGCTTGAGGACAAGCGAGGTCTAAGCTTGGGGGAGTTGATACGTCCATTTTGCATCATGCTTTTATATCAATATTTATTGCATTATGGGCTGTTATTACACATTATGTCAATAATACTTATGCCTATTCTATCTTATTTTACTAGGTTTACATAAAGAGAAAGAATGCCGGCAGCTGGGATTCTGGCGGGAAAAGGAGCAAATATTAGAGACCTATTCTGCACAACTCCAAAAGTCCTAAAACTTCACGGATGATGTTTTCCAAATATATAAAAAACATTAAGCGCAAGAACTTCACCAGGGGGGCCACACCGTGCCCATGAGTGGGGGGCGCACCCTACACCCCTGGGCACGCCCCCCTACCTCGTGGGCCCCCTGGTGGCCCTCCAGTGACCATCTTCTGCTATATGGCTCTTTCGATGGGAAAAAATCATAAGCCATCTTCTTGGAGGAAACTCCGCCGTCACGAGGCAGAACCTTGGTGGAACCAATCTAGGGTTCTGGCGGGGCTGTTCTGCCTGGGAAACTTCCCTCCCGGAGGGGGAAATCATCGCCATCGTCATCACCAACGCTCCTCTCATCGGGAGAGGGCAATCTCCATCAACATCTTCATCAGCACCATCTCATCTCAAAACCCTAGTTCATCTCTTGTATCCAATTCTTGTCTCCAAGTCCGGGATTGGTGCTAGTAGGTTGCTACTAGTGTTAATTACTCCTTGTAGTTGATGCTAGTTGGTTTAATTGGTGGAAGATCATATGTTCAGATCCTATATGCACATTAATACCCCTATGATTATGAACATGTTTATGCTTTGTGAGTAGTTACTTTTGTTCCTTAGGACATAGGAGAAGTCTTGCTATTAGTAGTCATGTGAATTTGGTATTTGTTCGATATTTTGATGAGATGTATGTTGTCTCTCCTCTAGTGGTGTTATGTGAACGTTGACTACATGACACTTCACCATTGTTTGGGCCTAGAGGAAGGCATTGGGAAGTAATAAGTAGATTATGGGTTGCTAGAGTGACAGAAGCTTAAACCCTAGTTTATGCATTGCTTCGTAAGGTGCTGATTTGGATCCATATGTTTCATGCTATGGTTAGGTTTACCTTAATACTTTTGTTGTATTTGCGGATGCTTGCAATTGAGGTTAATAATAAGTGGGATGCTTGTCCAAGTAAGGGCAGCACCCAAGCACTGGTCCACCCACATACCAAATTATCAAAGTACCGAACGCGAATCATATGAGCGTGATGAAAACTAGCTTGACGATATTCTCATGTGTCCTCGGAGCGCTTTACATCATGTAAGAGTTTGTCCAGGCTTGTCCTTTGCTACAAAAGGATTCGGACACTTTGCTGCACTTTATTTACTTTTTTTACTTGTTGCTCGTTACAAATTATCTTATCACAAAACTATCTGTTACCACTTATTTCAGTACTTGTAGAGAATACATTGCTGGAAACCGCTTATCATTTCCTTTTGCTCCTCCTTGGGTTCGACACTCTTACTTATCGAAAGGACTACGATAGATCCCCTATACTTGTGGGTCATCTACATCGTAGCCCCAAACCTTAAGAAACAACAACTTTGGTTTCTTGCCAAACTAGTTCATACGGTGTCGTCTCCACGGACTTAGATGGTGCCCTATTTAAAGTGAATGTAATTGTCTTTAATGCATAACCCCAAAAACAGCAGTAGATTGGTAAGAGACATCATACACCATACCCAATAAGGTTTGATTATGATGTTCGGACACACCATCATGCTATGGTGTTCCAGGCGGCGTCAACTGTGAAACGATTCCATCTTGTCTTTAGTGATTGCCAAACTCATAACTCAGATACTTCCCCTGTGATGAGATCGAAGGAACTTGATCTTCTTGTTACGATGATTCTCAACTTAACTCTGAAATTGCGTGAACTTTTCAAACATTTCAGACTTATGCTTCATTAAGTAAATATACCCATATCTACTCAATTCACCGGTGAAGGTGAGAAAATAATGATATCCAACGCGCGCGTCAATGCTCATCGGACTGCACACATCAGCATATATGATTTCCAACAAGTCACTTGCTCGTTCCATTGTTCCAAAACATGGTTTTAGTCATCTTGCCAAAGAGGCATGGTTCGCATGTGTCAAGTGATTCAAAATCAAGTGACTTCAAAAGTCCATTAGCATGGAGGTTCTTTCATGCTCTTTACACCAATATGACCTAAGTGGAAGTGCCACATGAAAGTGGTACTATCATTATCAACTCTACAATTTTTGGCATCAATGTTATGAACATGTGTATAACTACAACCGGTATTATTCATGTAAACAGAATAACCATTATTCTCTGACTTAAATGAATAACTGTATTGCAATAAACATGATTTAATCATGTTCATGCTCAACGCAGACACCAATGTAAACAACATTTATCTAGGTTTAACACTAATCACGAAGGTAGAGGGAGCGTGCGATGGTGATCACATCAACCTTGGAAACACTTCCAACACACATCGTCACCTCGCCCTTAGCTAGTCCCCGTTAATTCTGTAGATTTTGTTTCGAGTTACCAATATTAGCAGTTGAACCGGTATCTAATACCCAGGTGCTACTAGGAGTACTAGTAAGGTACACATCAATAACACACATATATCAAATATACTTTTGTTGAAGTTGATAGCCTTCTTATCTACCAAGTATTTGAGGCAGTTCCACTACCAGTGACCATTTCCCTAATAGAAGCACCTTGTCTCGGGGTTTGGATTCTTGGGTTTCTTCACTGGAGTGGCAACTGGCTTGCCATTCAAGAAGTTTCCCTTCTTGCCCTTGCCCTTCTTTGAAACCAGTTCTCTTGTTAACCATCAACACTTGATGCACCTTCTTGATTTATACCTTTACGACCTTAAGCATGACGAACAGCTTCGGGACTATCTTCCCTTGCATGTTATAGTTCATCACGAAAATCTAGTAGCTTGGTGATAGCGACTGGAGAACTTTTGTCAATCACTCTCTTATCTAGAAGATTAACTCCCACTTGATTCAAGTGATTGAAGTACCCAGACATTCTGAGCACATGCTCACTGGCTGAGCTATGCTCCTCCATCTTGTAGGCAAAGGTCTTGTCAGAGGTCTCAACCTCTCAACATGGGCATGATCCTGAAATACCAATTTCATCTCTTCGAACATCTCATATGATCTATGGCGTTCAAAATGCTTTTGGAGCCTGGACTCTAAGCCGTAAAGCATGGCGCACTAAACTATCAGGTAGTCATCCGAACGTGTCTACCAGATGTTCACAACATCCACAGACGATGCTAGAGGGGTTGGCACACCGAGCGGTGCATCAAGGACAAAAGTCTTCTGTGTAGCAGTGAGGACAATCCTCAGACTACGGCCCTAGTCTGCACAATTGCTTACAATATCTTTCAACTTAGTCTTTCTCTAGGAACGTATTAAAAAAGAGCTAAAGAGCGAGCTATTAATCCACAACATAATTTGCAAAGACAATTCTGACTATGTTCATGACAATTAAGTTCATCTAATCAAATTATTCAATGAACTCCCACTCAGATAGACATCCCTCTAGTCATCTAAGTGATACATGATCCGAATCGACTAGGCCGTGTCTGATCATCACGTGAGACGGACTAGTCATCAACGGTGAACATCTCCATGTTGATCATATCTTCTATACGACTCATGTTTAACCTTTCGGTCTTCCGTGTTCTGAGGCCATGTCTGTACATGTTAGGCTTGTGAAGTCAACCTAAGTGTTTTGCATGTGTAAATCTGGCATACACGTTGTATTCGAATGTTAGAATCTATCACACCCGATCATCACGTGGTGCTTCAGAACAATGAACCTTCGCAACGGTGCATAGTTAGGGGGAACACTTTCTTGAAATTTTAGTGAGGGATCATCTTATTTATGCTACCGTCGTTCTAAGCAAATAAGACGTAAACATGACAAACATAACATGCAAATCATAAAGTGACATGATATGGCCAATATCATCTTGCGCCTTTGATCTCCATCTTCGAGGCAGGGCACGAACACCATCATCACCGGCATGACACCATGATCTCCATCATCATGATCTCCATCATCATGTCTTCATGAAGTTGCCTCGCCAACTATTACTTCTATTACTATGGCTAATGGTTAGCAATAAATTAAAGTAATTACATGGCGTTTTCATTGACACGCAGGTCATAAATAAATTAAGACAAATCATATGGCTCCTACCGATTGTCATACTCATCGACATGGAAGTCGTGATTCCTATTACAAGAACATGATCAATCTCATACATCACATATATCATTCATCACATCCTTTTGGCCATATCACATCACATAGCATACCCTGCAAAAACAAGTTAGACGTCCTCTAATTGTTGTTGCATGTTTTACGTGGCTGCTATGGGTTTCTAGCAAGAACGTTTCTTACCTATGCAAAACCACAACGTTGATATGCCAATTACTATTTACCCTTCATAAGGACCCTTTTTATCGAATCCGATCCGACTAAAGTGGGACCCTATGCATCAAGTGCATGTCAGTCGGTGGAACCAGTCTCACGTAAGCGTACGTGTAAGGTCGGTCCGGGCCGCTTCATCCCACAATGCCGCCGGATCAAGATAAGACTAGTAACGGTAAGCAAATTGAAGAAATCATCTCCCACAACTGCTTTGTGTTCTACTTGTGCATAGAATCTACGCATAGACCTAGCTCACGATGCCACTGTTGGGGAACGTAGCAATAATTCAAAATTTTCCTACGTGTCACCAAGATCAATCTAGTACATACTAGCAATGAGAGACAGAGAGTGCATCTTCATACCCTTGAAGATCGCTAAGCGGAAGCGTTACAAGAACACGGTTGGTGGAGTCGTACACGCAGTGATTCATATCACGGTCGATTCCGATCTAAGCGCCGAAAAACGGCGCCTTTGCATTCAACACACGTACAGCCTGGGAACGTCTCCTCCTTCTTGAACCAACAAGGGGAGAGGAGAAGTTGAGGGAGAACTCCGACAGCACGACGGCGTGGTGGTGATGGAGCTCGTGGTTCTTCGGTAGGTCTTCGCCAAGCGCTACAGAGGAGGATGAGGTGTAGGAGAGGGGGAGGGGCTGCGCCAGGGGAAGGGTGCGGCTGCCCTCTCTCTCCCTCACTATATATAGGGGGGAAGGGGGAGGAGGAGGCACCCTAGGGTTCCCTAGGGGAGGGGCGGCGGCCATAGGGGAAACCCTCGATGGGTTTGGGCGCCCCCACCCCTAGGAAACTTGCCCTCCAAGTCGGGAGGGGTGGCTGCCCTAGGGGAGGCGCCCCCACCTCTCCAAGTTATGTGAGATGGGGTGGTAGGGGCGCTCAGCCCCTTATTGGGCTGATGTGCCCCCTCCCCATGGCCTATAAGGCCCCCCAATGCTTGACGGGGCCTCCGAAACCCCTTTCGGATATGTTGGTCGTCACCCGGTACCCCCGGAACAATTTCGGACTCCAATACCCTTCGTCCAATATATCGATCTTCACCCCCGGACCATTCCGGAACTCCTCGTGACATCCGGGATCTCATCCGGGACTCCGAACAACCTTCGGTAACCACATACTATTTCCCATAACAACTCTAGCGTCACCGAACCTTAAGTGTGTAGACCCTACGGGTTCGGGAACCATGTAGACATGACCGATACATCTCTCCGGCCAATAACCAACAGCAGGATCTAGATACCCATGTTGGCTCCTACATGTTCCATGATGATCTCATCAGATGAACCATGATGTCGAGGATTCAATCAATCCCGTATACAATTCCCTTTGTCTATCGGTATGTTACTTTCCCGAGATTCGATCATCGGTATCCCTATACCTCGTTCAATCTCGTTACTGGAAAGTCTCTTTACTCGTTCCATAACGCATGATCCCATGACCAACTCCTTAGTCACATTGAGCTCATTATGATGATGCATTACCGAGTGGGCCCAGAGATACCTCTCTGTCATACGGAGTGACAAATCCCAGTCTCGATTCGTGCCAACACAACAGTCACTTTTGGAGATACCTGTAATGCACCTTTATAGCCACCCAGTTATGTTGTGACGTTTGGTACACCCAAAGTATTCCTACGGTATCCGGGAGTTGCACAATCTCATGGTCTAAGGAAATGATACTTGACATTAGAAAAGCTTTAGCAAACGAATTACACGATCTTGTGCTACGCTTAAGATTGGGTCTTGTCCATCACATCATTCTCCCAATGATCTGATCCTGTTACCAATGACATCCAATGTCCATGGTCAGGAAACCATGACCATCTATTGATCAACGAGCTAGTCAACTAGAGGCTTACTAGGGACATATTACGATCTATGTATTCACACATGTATTACAGTTTCCGGTTAATACAATTATAGCATGAAAAATAGACGATTATCATGAACAAGGAAATATAATAATAACCATTTTATTATTGCCTCTAGGGCATATTTCCAACACACACACCAAAAGCGGCAGTACTAAACAATACAGGGTTCACAAACACAAATCAAGTACTGAACAATAGTACTTACTATAGACAAGCGAAGTTGCACTAATTAAACTCTGCAGACTATTTCTTGCCACCGACCTATGGGATGAACCCTGCATAACTGACTAGGCCATGGACTTTGTGAGAGATGTCTACCGGCACCATCACAATCTCGTCAACCTTGGAGAACCTAACAGAGTGGTCTTTCCACTCATAAACTTGATGATGAAGACAGGCCGCATCAGATTTCTTGGGAAGCTTTACAAGAACCACACCCTTCATAATTGAAGGCACAACCAGGAAATTGTTGTGGTCAAGTAGAGCCTTGAGAACACACCTGACAACAATGCTACAGGAAAACACTAGTTCAGGACACGTGGCGATAAGGACACAGCAGCTGCATAGTAGCAGTAGAACTCATCCTCGGGTCTTCCAGTTCACACAGCATGACTTTGAGAACTTCATCTCCACCACGGACCTGGTTCTAATTCAAACAAAAACCAAATATTTTATTACTACCTCCGTTCAAAAATATAAGATGACTTTCCATATTTTACTCCATATATGACTACATAAACGCACAAAAATGAGTGAACAAAGACACTAGAACATGTCTTTAAAGGCATGAGAGCAGAGGGATTACTTGTAATATCCATAACACAAGTTACTGAGGCAAATATACCCTCTTCAAAGGTAGCATTGATGTTCATAAAGTAGTTGAAAGTAATCTATAAGAAATCAGTGTCAACCTCTCGCATGTTTTGGTCAAAAGAGGAATTTATAACCTTCATTTGGCACACAAAAATCACATGCAAGATCACCCAGAAATTTGTACTACTAGTACTAGTACTGCGTGTTAGATGAAAAAACACATTCAATATCGAGAAAAAGATCATCAAGAAGAGATATTACCTGGACTTGCTTAATGAGGGATCCCGGAGAGGGGGGCTTGGACAGGGCGATGGCTTTGAGCTTGTCTGCGGTAGTCTCGGAGGGGTGCTTGCACTTCTTCGTACCATGAGCCTCGATGGTTTTGGCCAGGGCCATAGACATCACTTCGGCCAGTGCTCCAATGTCCATCAAGAAACTACCAAATAGAAATAAAAGAAAAGGCACCATAATCACAAACCCAAAATTAGAATAGAGAGGGAGTTATACAACCAGTCTCAAGGTTGCAAGACCGAGCCTTGGCCAGAATCAACACCATTCATGCGCTCACCTTTCCTTCTTTGGGAGAGAAGAACAATGGCAGAAGCAGGTCGGGGGTTTTCTTCAAAAATGAGGAACAAGATGAGGGAGAAGGCAGTGGGGGTTTTCTTTAAGAGAGGAAGTTGAGAGAGAAGAGTGAGATGATGGTTTCTTTGTCCGTCCAACTTACTGCTGGAAAGGAGGGGGTTTTGTGATTTGATGGCTCATTGGGCATTACTGCGGCACTTCAATTGAGGTAGTCTATCGTGCAGTTGGGCACTCTACTATGGAGTAATTTAGTGCATGGCTAGTGGATCCCGATGCTAGTTGTCCCACACGTTGGGGAAAGTGAGTAGCAAGGTTCCCGATGACCCTCGAGGAGGATCCACACGGTAGAGCGTGTCCACTGTTTTTTGAAGAAAAAAATGATTACAGCAAGCGTTTCCACTCTTACGACAGAGGAGTGTGAAACACGGCAGCCATTTGAACATACATAGTGCTCCTACTACTAGGCATGTGCATTCGTTCATACGTCAGTACTACATAATCTTGTTGCTAGTGTAGTAAGATATGACGATACCAAATGATGTTGTGCGCATGTCAAATATATGAACAGTAATGTAACATAGTAGTACCGCCTTTTTGATTGTCTGGTCGAGAATGAACACTGAGATTAATGTTAACAGAACTAGGTCTACATCGCACGGAGAGTATGGTGCTACAGTACTCCACGAAACATGAACCATATGAAGCACGAATCAGTGTTAGGCAGGGTGTATGAAGGGTGCACGGGATGGGAGCAAAAGTTCCCTTCTCGACCCACTTTTGGGTGTTTGGCAGAGTGCATGAAGGGTGCATGAGTCCACACTAGTAGGTTAACACAAATACACGAAGAGGGAACAACTATATTGAGATGAGAATGCAACCAAACACACCCACACGCTTTGTGCTACATTGACTGATCTGCACCATTTGAGTTTGATCCAACGGTTATGTTGCACCGAGACATGGACATGCCCATGTAGAGGACGCCTAAACACCACTGAAGTCCCTCTGCTTCTCGAGGCGCATGACGTTGGTGATGTAGGGTGCAACCACCTGCAGAGCCCGCTCTCGATCGACGGGAGCCAGCTCGTCAAAGATGGCGGCCAATGGCACGAATGGATTCTGGTGACGGAGCCCTGAGAGGATTCGCCCGGCAATGGCGATGGCAGCCCGCAACCCCTCCTTGTCCAGCTCCGCCCCACCATTGTGCGGAGATGGCTCAACTCCTTGGAGATATAGGTGTAGAAGGAGACCACGTTAGGAAGCCGTAGCTCGTTGACGTCGACGGGGTGGTCGAACGAGTTTAGCCTGATGCCCGGCATGGTCGCGCTGTCATGACGCTAGGGATCGCGCAGCCGCAACACGTGCCTAGCAACTTGGTTCACCAAGTGGCTGAGGTGATCCTAGACCTCGTCACGATCGGCCGCTCGTGCTCCAGCCGGCTCCCCTGATGGCCTATAGTATCTCCAGATTTCTACAGCAACACCGCCTCCGCCTCGAGCATCTTTGTGGTGGATGCCTGCTGCTTTTGAAGCTCCATGAACTCCCGCACATAACGGAGGAGCATGGCACTCCTCTCCTCCTTGAGCTCACGGAGCTCCACGTCCTTGGCCCTGAGCTCCGCATCCTTGGCCTAGAGCTCTTGTGTCAGGCGCCTCACCTCAGACTCCATGATCTGCTGCGCCGCCATGGCACCAGGTCGAAGCAATGGGGAGAGGAAGCAAAGGGGGCAAAATGGCTGAAAGGCAATGCAATCTACGGGAAGGCGGAGGAAGCCAGCTGATGAGCGGGGAATCTTTTGGTTTTCACCATGGGAAAACACCAGTCGACGACTTCTCACATGAGGGAGCAGTGGGTTTTACAGGCGGAGTCATCATGACTAATTACTGCCGCACCTGCTCCCGTCAATCAAAAAATTAAAAATCTTACCGCGCCTACTCCCGTCAATCAAAAAATTAAAAATCCTACCGCACCCAAACACCAGAGCAACGCCGTAGTGGGTATTTAAATTTACCTGTCGGCAAGGAGATAAAAAGGGGTGACAAAACAAATGTGGCGGCGGCCTAGCTAAGCGGTTGCACTAGCCCAACTAGCTAGACACCGTGCTTCACTGATGTACTTAGCGGGAAAGGTGATCTTTCATGATTTGACGACTCATTTACTTGCTTCGGTGCTACGACCGAGGAGGATCCAGAAAACACGTGGTAGGGCGTCCCACATCTAGGCAAGGAAGAATATATGCGTGCACCACCCGGGAGGATCCCAAAACCGCACGGTAGGGTGTTCCACACCTCGGCTTGGAGGAAAAATGTGCGTGTAAAAATATACTGTATCAGATGTAGTACCTATGGTTCTACCTCGGGACGCAGCCAATCAGTCGAAATCACCCCACTGGCCACACAACTTCATCATGCTAACGTGGCACGGAGGATAGGTGTGGTTAGCTCCGTCTCGACCAACCACAACGTCTCTTGTTCTAGGCAATTCTTCTATTTTTCCAAGCTTTTTTAGTTATAATAACACCACGGCAAGCTAGCGCCTCTCTTCGTGTGTACCCATGCATCTAAAGGTTAGACGATGGAGAGATGAGAGAGATCACAGACCTGGGACCCACCAGTAAGTGAGTCAACGGTCATGCACGTGTTGACGAGGCACTCCCTCTACTCTACTCAACGTAATACTATATAAAATCAAGTTATGGGACAAAGCCAACAACCTTTGTTTTTTCAGGCTATCGACTTATGCTTTGTAGTCCAGGTTGCCAGTTCGAATCTCGTCTTTCATATTTGTTAGTTTTAGGTCCAAATTTGATCAATGACAAGTGGGACCCTCATGTGTTGTTCTGATATTTCAGTGTTGGATGCTTTTTTTGAACAAACACTTTGCGCGGTTAGACAAGTAACGGCAGAAGTTACATATGTTTTGCAAGTTTACGAACAAAAATGGCAGCGGCATAGAATATCACATCCACCCCGCAGCTTAGATGCTATGGTGATACGAGTTTTTACATCATTGGAACTAAGATCCGATGGCTTGGGGGTAGTCTTTGTAATTATGCGCAATTTCCAAACTCTCCAAGGGTTTTTCGCAAATAAAAAATTCAAGCCTCGTGTGTGCCGCGGCATCTTGGATCCAACGGCTCCCCGTTGCTCATATTAGGTGCTCCCCGTAGCTTAATTAGCCGCTACGGTGATACGAGCATCTAGGCTGTATGATCTGTGATCAGATGCCACATGCGTAGTACTTGTACTTTCTGTGCAATTCCCAAAATATCTCAGGCATATATTGCAAAAACATTCAAACCTCCTACAGTGAGCTGTTAGATCTCCATGAACTCGTATGACCATAGAATCTACAGTGCGGGAGCACCTCATATATTCCCGTGTGAGAAAACATCAGGTGCTCTCGCAACTTGGATGCTAAGGTGATACGAGTATCGAGGTCATTTGATCTAAGATCCAATGGCATCTGAGCAGTCTTTGTGCTTGTAAGCAGTCTTTGGGGGCTTTTCTACAAAAAAACATTCGAACCACCGAGGCATCTGAACGTGTCAGGGTGGGGCTCTACACGCCCCGGGGGCTCTCGGCAGTAGGGGGTCCCCTCTCATGCGCCAGAAGCGAACCAGCAATCACCATGGCGACCGGTGCCCTTCCTCGCGATAACTTGCAGGAACTTCCTGAGGGCCGCAGCAGGCGGTACCGCGGACTCTCCCTCTTCTCTCATGTGATTCGCTTGCACGTTAAAAGGGGGGCTCCTAAGCATCGCACCTCAAGAGATCTTACTGGCTCTCCAGCCCTCACCCCTGGCCTTGACCATGGCATGCGACTTGGCATACAGCGGCGGCTGAGCTCGCTCAAGGGCCGGGACCTGAGGACGCAGAGCACCAAGAAGAACATGGAGGGGAGGGGGAGACCCACACAGGCCTGACCAAGCTACACTACGGTGGCCGACGTACGAGTTCGGCATGACTTGAGGAGCCGACCCTGGACAACCAAGATAAGTTCTCGCTCTGGATCCACCAGTCGCTACGGCATGAGACCCTCGCTCACTCCCTCCACTGCCCTACTGCGGCAACGTTTTCTTCCTTTCCCATCCTAAGACAGCTGCTTGCTTGCTAAAGGGGACATCTTGAGCATCGCACCTCAGGAGCTCTTACAGGACCTCGGGCCGCTCACCTCCTGGCCTTGACCACGACACGCGACCTGGCATACCAGCGACGGCTACAGCCTGCTTGGGGACCGGGACCTGTTAGCGTAGAGCACCAAGCTACCACAGGATTGGAAATGGGAGGCCGAGCCTCGACAGGATATGCGCACGCAAATCTTCATAATAAGGGCTATATTGACAAAAGGCATTACAGACGCTTTACATGCCCCCACGGGGTTCGTTTCTTGATTCCTCGCAGGGGACATAAGGGAAGGAATCCCTAGGAGTTCTATCTACATGCACCAAATGTCACCGACGCCATCATCAACATTGGGCCACATGAGGCCGGCACCAACCCCATCCAGTTCAGCAGCGATGGCGGCTGGACGCCGCAGCCCTGCTCCGGGCTCGGCGTGAGCTTGGGGGCACGTAGCTGTCATCGCTCGTCTCCGGAGACCACGAGCTTAGGATAGCCGCTGGACCACCAAGAGTCGCCGCTGTCGCTGGAGGAGCTGCATGCGAGACATGCGGCGAGCCCAGCGCCTGCTACAACATCGTTCTGGCGACCTCCTTCAGGGCAGCACTCTAGGCGGCGGCCTTCCTCGTCGAAGACCTTGAAGAACAGCACGGAGGCGCCATCGTACTCGAAGTGGATCGTGAGGGCGCCCTCCACACGACAGACTCGAGCAATCTTGCCCCAGCCTCGGGTCATGAAGATCTTCCCGGAGGCAACGGCTCCAATCTTCGCTCCAGTCGTTGGGGCGTCGCAGTCGGCGTGTTGCAGCCAAAGCTCGCGAAGGCCCCTCGGCGGCATCTCAGCGGCGAATAACTGCGGGAGGCGTATCCAGGTGCTCGGGGGCATCGCCGCCCACAACACGAACTCGCGCGAAGAGACCGCAGCATGGACCCCTGGGGTGAAGGCGTGCGCCTCCGTGGCATGGCGACCACGGCCCTGGCGCGGGCGGCGCCGCTCACCGCTCCTCCCTCCGGAATCGTCGGCATTAGCATACAAGGGCAGCGGGTACCCAGGAGGCGGCCTCTCATACCAAGGCCGCGACACCATCGTCCTCACGACCATCGCGGGGAGATGAGACCACCTCTTCTTCGGCGGGAGCAGCTCGGGCTCAGTAAGGGGAGCCTTGCCCTTCTCTGTGGCCGAGAACCTCCGGATCAGCACCATGTCTGCACAAGCAAGGAGTGGAGCTAGGAAGGAGAAGAAGTGGGGGAGGCAGAGGAAGAAATGGGCGACGGGGGCTCTGCCCCCCTCCTCATTTATAGCAGGAGAAGGCCAACCAGCACCCCCCACGATCACAGGTAACGATGGTTTTCCTTGCATGTCGCAGGGACTTGTCAAGTCGAGCAGTTGCCGAGGCAGCATGGGGAAGCGGAGACGCCCACGACCAATCAACCGCCACGCGTCGACCAAGGCCGTAGGCTATTGGGGCCTGCGGTGCTCCGCACTTTACCTTTGGCTTCACCTTGAAGCCAAGCCCAAGCACGCCTTGGGCCCGGGGGCTACTATCGGCGTTCTGGGAACGGGGGTACCCAGACTTGCCTGCCTGCGGCCCATGGTGTGGCTTTGCTAGCAGGCCTGTATGACCCATCTTCATCAAAAAGGCATTCAAGACCCTCGCAAGACCTCCTCAGGAGTGGCCTCGCCAGGCGGTCTCGTGAAGGACAGAGAGTTCAAGGCCAGGAAAACCTCGCGAGGTTCTCATGATGTGAGCCATGACGATCGAGACCAGACGGGCGCCAGCGCGCGCAGTGTCCTTGTTTCCTCTTTGGTGCTAAGGGGGCAAGCACAGGCGCGGAGTACCGAGGAATCAAGCAAAGGTTTCCATGTCGATGTAGTGAGACCAAGACTAGCAGGACGGCAAGACGGAGGTCACCATGGAGCCCAAGGCGGCTTCACCACCAGAGCCTTTTGCAGGCGAAGACCACTTTTGTCAGGATAAGTTGTACTAGCTGTCCCCTTTCAAATTGGCCGTTGTTGGCTCCCTTCCCTCTCAATATTTGGGGAGAGGACCAGGGCCTCTATAAATAGGACTAGCCGCCACCCTAGCCAGGGGATCGAGAGATAGAGAGAGAGAGGGAGAAAAAGGGAGGTTAGATCAAGAGAGACCAGAACACACACAAGTTCGCCAAAGAACACCTCAACCTAAGGAGGATGTTCTTCCCCTTGTACTGTTCATCCTCAGCCCAAGAGGCAATCCACCACCACCACACAGGAGTAGGGTATTACACCACAATGGTGGCCCGAACCAGTATAAATCTTGTGTCCTTTGTGTTGCGAGTTCATCGATTTAGTTCATAAGATCTTAGCTGAGCTAGGACGTGGATCGGTAGGGGGGAAATCTTTACGCGCACCCCAGTGTTCGAACCATAAGGGTTTTGCCGGAATCCGTAATCCGACATATCGCTTGAAATTTTATGCATGATGTAGGTTATTATATTGTTCCGAATCCTGGAATTTAAATTTCAGAAAATCCAAAAGTGACCAGAAATTCATGAAACTGAGCATGGCCACGTGATATGGCACAAATATTCCTACGTAATTTTGTTCTTCAATTTGAGACAAGCTGCTTATGAGAAGTTGCACAAATGAAGAGCCAAGGTATTTTGGAACAAGGATCTGTCACGTTAAGGCGAACGCTTTCACTATTGAAAACATGGGCATTTACGTGCCACCACGAGTCTCGTTTCTCATCGGCAGGTGCCGTCCAAGCAAGCATGTGAGTCAAGGAGAGGCGTGCGAGCAGACCGCTGCGCCGGCTGACAGGGAGGCGTGCGAGCAGACCGCTGCGCAGGCTCACCGAGAGGCGAGCCCTTTGACCAGGCTCTGCCGCCCACCTTCGTCCCAACTGCTCCCACTTTTAATGTCGCTGGCGCCGCAGATTGAAATCAACCCCGCACTACCTGGTATCGCTACAATCTTCTCTCTTCCTCTCCGATTCTCCTGTCGTCTACCTCCAACCAGCCTGACCTAACCGTACGCCATGCCACATCACGATGGTCTGCCCTTAGTCTTCTAGTTTCCTAAGGAAGACACCCAGCCGGAGTCTCAAGAACATAACGCGCTTTGGGACAAGCTTGAACTGGCCTTGCGGGAAGACGCTGCGCCTGTCCCCGCTCCCGTTCCGGCTCCCGTCGCCCCGACTGCGCCAGCGCCCATCCACGTTGTATTGATGGGCTGGGAGCCGCACATTGTCGCCGAGCTTGATGCCACAGGGTTCCACGAGGTCCCCGCCGACTTTCACGCACCCATGCACCTGCCAACGCATGCGCCTGCGCGTGCACTGACGCGCACGCCCATGCCGGTGCCCCTACACCTACCAACCCATGCGCCTGCACGTGCACTGACGTGCACGCCCGTGCCGGTGCCTGTGCACACGAATGTCTCCGCCACACCATTGCCAGCGTCTGTCCCCGCGCGGGTGCCAGTGCCCCCTTAGCGGCATGGGTGGCCGCCGTCGACCGCTTCCTTGCACCAATGCAAGTTGCCTCCTCCCGCCATTTGACTCGCTCCTAGAGATCGAAGTCCAGAACATTGTGGCCTTCCTTGAATCTAGGGCCAACGTCCAGGAGTATGCGAACAACGGTGCAAGACGCTGCCGTCGCCGTCAATCAGTGGCCCGGCGACACAAAGAGCACGACAGAGCAGCCGCTTCCCATCGCAAGACGCTGCAGCCGCCGCGTAATCTAAATTTGCCATGAAAAACGTTCGATTGCCATGCTTAAAATCCGAATGTCTATCATTTTTGTTTATTTTAGATCAATCGTTATATGAATGTAAAGTCGGAGTCAGACTGAATGAAATCTATGGTTTGATCGATTGAATATTCTTCTAGAGCCGTTTAAATATAAAACGTCATCAAGCCACATGTATTCCTTCTCATCCAACGACCTAGACTGCTTCAATGTCGAGCGCTCAACACGTTTAGCATGCAGTTAATTTCATGCCAAAAATAGTGTTAATCATATAATAACAAGCAAATAATATCTGCATGCACTTAATATACTTCCAAATTAACGTGCATTGCACGTACACATTGACTAGTACTACTAGTACGTGAAACTTGTGCCATCACTTGTGAACGCGTCTAGATATGGCAACGGCAACATCGTCCATGAGTTCTTCGTGGTTGCCCATGCGTCTAAACGTAGAAGGGGAGGAGAGAGAGAGCACACATGGAACCCACCAGTAAGTGAAGGCGAATAGTCCATGCTAACGACCCGGTCCCACTAATGTACTAAAAATAATATTACATGTTATCCATTAAATAGGCTATGGTAATATAAAAACATTATATGAACAAAGGGGGTACAACAAACATTGTTATTCTACATATGTTGCCTATGGACGTGCGGCTTGAAGGCCCTGGTCGCATGTTCGATCCTTGTCCTTTATTTTTTATTTGTATATGGGTCCAAATTTGTTTCATGACAGGTGGGCCCCTTGGTTTGTAGTTTGTAGCACTTTAATTTGTGGGCCGAAATTTGTTCCATTCCAGGTGGACTATCGGTGTGTAGTTTTGTAGCTTATTTGTAATAATTAAAGAGAACAACAGAGTTTTTTGCAATAATACCATGGTGCAACGTTGAAGGCGAGAAAGGACGTGCGAGAGAGTGATGACCGAGCCAGAGGAAATCAATTAGGGGAGGTGCGGGGGTTGCAACGGTATTTGGAGTAGTTCTGGGCCGAATGCTACTAAAATATAATCTAAACCCACAGGAATAAATGCCTACACAAATTAATCCAAGGTTGGAGTCCCCCTCGCAATGTAAATAGCTCAGGCTTTGCTAGGGATGGAGAGGTAGCTTCAATGTGTGGAAGATACGGCATGAGAAAGCAAGGTCAATCGAGAGACATATAGATAGAGAGACAAAATGAGTGTGATCCGACATTCATTGAAAAGATATATATGCTCTGGAGAGATATTGTTCGATTGAGATTTTGGGAAGGGTGAGGGCTGTAAGATAGAGCTTGAGAGATGATCTAGTCACAGACATGTAGATATATTTTGTGCATGGGAGAAAGCAAGGTGAATTGATTCTATATATAAAGGGAGAGAGATTGAGCGAGTGTGGGTCATCGTGCAATCGAAAGAGTGAGACGGGTTGGAGAGAGTGACCTAGATAGACAATGTGCTTGCGAGAGTATACAATATGAATATGTCGAACTGGGCTCAAACATGGAGATATATCGTTTGTGTCCGAGAAAGAGCGAGGTAAATCGAGACATACAGAGAGAGAGAGAGAGATTGAGCGACCGTGGCCTGCCATGAGGTCGAAAGAGTGGGGGCGGCTTGGATGCACTGACCTAGATAGACAATCTGTGTGAGAGAGTATAGAGTGTGTCGATCGAGGCCCAAACAGGGAGATATATCATTTGTGTGTGAAAGAAAACGAGGTTAATCGAGACTCGGATAAAGAGAGCGAGATTGAGCGAGTGTGGCCCGCCGTGCGGAAGAAAGAGTGAGACAGTCTCGAGGGAGTGACCTAGATAGACAACATGCATGCGTGCGCATGAGAGGTTGGGGGGCTAGATAGGCAATGCATGTATCTAGCGAGAGAGGGTGGGAAGGTGAGAGAGAGAGAAAGCTTGGCATGGGGTGCAATGGAGGGTGTGTGAGGTAAATACATTTGGTAACATAGTGGAAAAAGGGGTTGTGTAGTTGAGATAGTTAGAAATCGAAACATGGAGAGAAAGAATGAACGTGTGTCGGAAATCGATAGCTTACTAAGGTGGTTAGGAGAGAAAGATTGACCAATACAGGAAGTATGTAGCATGTGTGTCGAGGGGGGGGGGGTGGGGCTAAAAACAACATTTGAATATTGATAGTACGAAACTTAATATCGATGTTTCAATTCGGTGTACATTGTAAGATTTGAACTGAGGACCTTGCATACGGGTAATTATTTCGAATTCGTTCCATACTAGGTTTGGAGAAGTTGACATTGACTCGATTGTTGTGCTATTTTGTAGGTCATATGTTTGAATCCATCCAAAAGTTTTCTCACTACCATAGTGTTCATCATATACATATGAATTTTATTAAAAAAAAGTAGCATGGATGCCGTGAAACGCGTAATCCACGTTTGAATTGGAGATCTCTATGTGACACACACTCTAATTCAAATAACTAATTATGCGACACACACACACTCTAATCCACGTTAGCATGGATATCGTTTAGATTTTTTTCAAATAGCTCCTCATTAATTAATTTATAGTATCTCGTTTCGAATGACTAATTAGTTGCAAGGAAAACATGGGCATGGTAATACATACTGATTCATTTGCAAATCAAAGATGATTCGTTTGCATTCTCAAATGTCAGCGCACCAGGCAAACCAGTGTCATGGTGGTCGCGTGTGTTGTACGGATGCTTAGCACCCAGCCACAGACCCCCCTCCCTCCCCTCTGCCCCCAAAGAAGAACAAAGACAAAATAAGTTCGCGCTTCCACGTTTCAGATTGAAATATCTGGCGGCCCCAATTCTAGCCCTGCAAAATTTCCCTTCTCCACAGTCCGCTTCCGTGCCCAGTTTGCTCAAATCCCTAATTCGCCGCCAACCCAAGCAAATTTCGAATCACCCCTAGTCTCGTCCCTTTCCCCACATCTATGTGGGACGACGATGACAAAGATGATGGTCGCGCTTACGCCCTCGTCGACTGCATCGGGTGGTCCACCAACAACGTCGGCCGCCGCAACCGACGTGCCTCAGAGACACCGACTTCCACTGCATCAGGTGCGCTTCAACGATGTCGTCTCCCACCTCACCGGGGCTACTACACCGAGCACATCGTCACACCTCCGCCCCCCGAGGCCGTTGGGGCTTAACCAACAATCTCGTCCACCACATCGCAGCGCTCCGCTGCCACTCAAGATCTGCATCCATGCACGGCCAGCCAACACCAGCGCATCACCCTCAACGGCTCTGAAGTGACCTACACTCTAGCTAGGCGAGCATGCCCAAACGTCGGCCCGAACTAGGTATCCACACATCACTCCGTTGTGCACTGTTCCGATGATGTTTGTATATCCTTTCACTGCTCTCTTAGCTTACACGCCTATACAACTCTGAATTTAACTCTTATTTCTTCTGGAGATATCATCTGAAACAAGAAAACCCATTTTTTAGCGAAGCATGATGGCGCTACGAGATCTGGTACACATCCTGCATACCCGTATATCCTTGTTAGTATCTGTCCTCCTATACAACAGCAAGGTCGATTCCTCTTATTTTATCAACCATTCGTCGTTTCAAAAAGGCAATTGGGGATGCAAGGAGCACAAGGCCTGCACATCCAAGCAAGTGGCAACATGGACTTGTACATGGAACATCCCAAGCGCAAGCAGAGCTGCAGTGAGCCTGTACAATGAGCTAGCATAAGTCACTGCATTTCATTTAATTCGTACTGGCCTGCGTGTATGATTTGTGTGTAGTGGTGGATCCACAAATTCAAGTTACCAGGGGCGAACATTTAACTTTAAAAATACGATGGCACTTGCACTCCGGAAATCAACATAACTTGAGAAATGTGAAGCTACATGCACTTTGAAAACTTGCTAATGATCCAAAGTAGTTTATATTATAAAACACTAAATGATGCAACCACCAAAAACACAAAATGCAACATGGTGTACAAGGACAACTAACATGGTTTGTACCTTCTTGAATTATTCGTTCTCTAGCTGAAAATATCGAAGTGTAATTGCACCTATAACCAGTGCGCAAACTGCATATCAATATATCTATCCTGCACAAGTATGCCAATAGTTTCAAACAACAGATTAGAAAAGTATTTATGCTACGTTGTCATGATACGGGGACTTTTTGGTAGATGGCCTCGATGTTTCCTCAAGACATGAAAATGTACTATAATTTCCTTGTCATCAATGAGTGCAAATCTCTATGTCTCTCTCAACATAGCAGATCATCATTAGACACTAAATCCTTCAATGTGAGCTTGCAAAATGCTTACATTAGATCCCTCATTAGACACTATATGTTCATCACCAGAAGCATGTAAAATGTTTGCATCAAATATTTCATTAGCAATCTGTTCATTGGACACTTCAGGCTCAAGAACAAAATTTGCTTGTATTTTTGCACTGAAAACTTGATTAGATACATCAGATTCAGTCAGTTCAGTATTGATTGGGGGAGTTATAAAATAAGCATAAATTGGTTTCATTTTCTCATAGATCCCTACATACAAGCAGTTTTACAACATCGTCAGGTTTAACTATTGGCCAGAAATTGAACAGTCGAATTAGATATAATCAGGGATGTGATGCACCTGCTCGTTGCGCATGCTGCTCTTGCAAGTTGCGACTATCCGTTTGCGCAAGCTCGATGCCATGGTCGTGTTGCCGCCGCTGCCTCCCATGCAGGCTACACCCAGGGTCGGATCTTCCTCTTCTTGTCCTTCCATTTGCTTGAAGCCCGGCGATCGCCCTCCAATGAGGGCACAAGGAAGTGCTGTGTCGGTCTGTCCAGCGGCGGTTAGGTTAGGAGCGAACCAGACTGGAGGCTGGAGCGAATGAATTGGGATTTTTCCTG
This sequence comes from Triticum urartu, assembly GCF_056163025.1. Taxonomy (NCBI): domain Eukaryota; kingdom Viridiplantae; phylum Streptophyta; class Magnoliopsida; order Poales; family Poaceae; genus Triticum; species Triticum urartu. The sequence continues at coordinate 246,037,275 of NC_141876.1, read as the reverse complement.
CTGTCGGTCGATATAGGAGGCGCACGTTTGGGCCACGAGCCTGCTATAGGGCCTGCCTTGCACTTACGTTATTGGCCCATCCAAATTGAAACATTTCTCTTCATTTTTTACATTCCCTGCTCATGCGTTGGGACAAACTAAACTAGCCCAGGCCAACCTGGATGACTCAAACAAGGTGCACACTTTCCAGCCACCCGTGGCGGCCGCCCATACCAGCCCCTATGGTGGCGTCGCCCCTTTTTGCATGTTTGATTGGGGTAGTGAAAAATATTCTAGTGGCACCTTCGATTAACCAACAGAATGGTTGAATTGCTTGTTTCTATGAACTGAGTTCGCCAATAATGTGAAGGATGCCAGTCTTTTCATCCTATTGTAGATTGCTTAGATCTCGATATGCCAAATGTAATCGCATGAAATATACAATAAAAGCCAGTGTGATGTGTGTGTGGCTATAACTAGTCTGACTACACGTCTTCATATAACATATGAAGGATGCACCAACTTACCAGATTAACCATTCGACTTACCAAGGCAGTGTGGGAAGAAAGAAGTATTGGGACTGCGTATCCAAGCAATTGATGCCATGGACTCCTTCGTAGAACCTTGTAAGCGATAAAGAAGTTGCAGTGTGCTTGTACAAAGAGCTAGCGTAAGTTCAGTTACCTGCTTCTTGGAATTTTAGGTAGCCACTTATTGCAAAAAAATTCAATTACGTTGCTTGGCTTAATTTAGTTTGCTACTGATTACATAATGCCATAGCCTGTTAATCCTATTATAGACTGCGCCTATCTGTGTGTTTGATACTTACTGTTAACAATTACCTGTTTGCCTAAACTTAAATAGCTATGTAAGCACGTAGATAGCTGGTCATATGTACTTCTAGGGTGGAGCAGAATCCACATGTAATTTACATTCTGATACCCTATTAGTTTAAATGATTTGCTATTATCACTTGTAGCACTAGTAATGTTTGCATGTTCATAGTAAGACAACTGTCAGGTTTATATAAGGGACACCGCCTTTTTAACTTATATATGTGTTGGAATCATTTTTCTTACATCAAAGAAATTTACAGATGTCTGTGTTGCTGGTAAATGGTACCGACTTGTTACTTTAATATGTTGCCAAGAACTTGTTAGCTTTACTAGTTCATGTGTAATTAAATACGTTGCCAAAACTGGTTAGTTTTACTAGTTTGATGTTAGTTTCTTATGGCTCTTGCAAAACTTTATTTATTGATTGCTAACATTCAAATTTGCAAGATCCAACTAAAACTCCATTGGCACAACAGGTATGTTTTCAGAAACTCCCTTGTTTACCTGGTTTGCTGCTGTAACTTGTTGCTATAATCATATTACCAACTTCAAGTTTTCAGGATCCAATTGGATGCCCAATTGCACAACAGGTACGTTTTCAAAAATATATTTGTGTAACAGGTTTGCTGCTGTAACTTGTTGCTCTAATCAAGTTATTGACTACTCAACTTTTCAGGATCCAAGAGAAACTCCAATGCCATAACAGGTTCCTTTTGCAAAACTTGTTTGTTTAACTGCTTTGCTGCTGCAACCGGTTGCTCTAATCACGTTACTAGCTACTCAACTTTCAGGATCTAAGAGAAACTCCAATGCCACAATAGGTACCTTTTGCAAAACTTGTTCATTTGACTGCTTTGCTGCTGCAACAACTGGTTACAATGATGTTAATAACCACTTTTCAGCATCCAATTGAAACTCTTTAATTCCTTGTTTGTTTAACTGGTTTGCTGTTATAACTCCCAGTTGAGATGTTTTTCTAACTTCAACTTTTCGAAATCCAATCAGAACTTTAATGGCAAAATAGGTTAGCCCAAGATCAAAGAGGGAGGTCACCATGGACGTTGTATCATCCCATAGTAGTGGCACCGGCCCAATCATGCATCATGAATTGCCAACTACTGATGCTCTAGAGGCTAAACTAGTGGTTGAAAGAGGTTCTTTGTGACGCCCCCGATTTAATCGTACACTAATCTTACACGCAAACGTGTACGATCAAGATCAGGGACTCACGGGAAGATATCACAACACAACTCTACAAATAAAATAAGTTATACAAGCATCATATTACAAGCCAGGGGCCTCGAGGGCTCGAATACAAGAGCTCGATCATAGACGAGTCAGCGGAAGCATCAATATCTGAGTACAGACATAAGTTAAACAAGTCTGCCTTAAGAAGGCTAGCACAAACTGGGATACAGATCGAAAGAGGCGCAGGCCTCCTGCCTGGGATCCTCCTAACTACTCCTGGTCGTCGCCAGTGGGCATCACGTAGTAGTAGGCACCTCCGGTGTAGTAGGAGTCGTCGTCGAAGGTGGCGTCTGGCTCCTGGGCTCCAACATCTGGTTGCGACAACCAGGTAGAAGGGATAGGGGGAAAAGAAGGAGAAAGCAACCGTGAGTACTCATCCAAAGTACTCGCAAGCAAGGAGCTATACTACATATGTATGCATTGGTATCAACTGGAATAAGGCTATCATATGTGGACTGAACTTCAGAATGCCGGAATAAGAGGGGGATAGCTAGTCCTTTCGAGGACATTTGTCCTTCAACCGGATTAATGGTCAACGACTTTGACAGCCTTTCCTTCACACAAGGTTTTTAATCCATCTCCCCCGCTTAGGGCAGTAAGGGGTGCCAAAACGTTAGTCAAACCACCTAGGTTGTGTTTGTTCTGGAGAGTTCAGCTAGTCCGAGTGATCTGGGTTATCCTACGTTTTATCCCTGTTTCGATCTTTTTTTCGACTATAGGGGTTTTGTAGCAGCCCAGCAGCTTCTGGCAGCCTCCGTCTTGCAGCATGTAGAAGAGAGTAGACTGAAGTCCTCCAAGTAGCATCGCATAGCATAATCCTAACCGTCCTCCCCTCGTCGCCCTGTGAGAGAGCGATCACCGGTTGTATCTGGCACTTGGAAGGGTGTGTTTTATTAAGTATCCAGTTCTAGTTGTCATAAGGTCAAGGTACAACTCCAAATCGTCCTGTTACCGAAGATCACGGCTATTCGAATAGATTAACTTCCCTGCAGGGGTGCACCACATTCCCCAACACGCTCGATCCCATTTGGCCGGACACACTTTCCTGGGTCATGCCCGGCCTCGGAAGATCAACACGTCGCAGCCCCACCTAGGCACAACAGAGAGGTCAGCACGCCGGTCTAAACCTAAGCGCACATGGGTCTGGGCCCATCGCCCTTAGCACACCTGCACGTTGCGAACGCGGCCGGAAGCAGAACTAGCCCCCTTAATACAAGAGCAGGCTTACGTTCCAATCCGGCGCGCGCCACTCAGTCGCTGACGTCACGAAGGCTTCGGCTGATACCACGACGCCGGGATACCCATAACTACTCCCGCGTAGATGGTTAGTGCGTATAGACCAAATGGCCAAACTCAGATCAAATACCCAGATCTCGTTAAGCATGTTAAGTATCCGCGAACGCCGACCAGGGCCAGGCCCACCTCTCTCCTAGGTGGTCTCAACCTGCCCTGTCGCTCCGCCTCAAAGTAACAGTCGGGGGCCGTCGGGAACCCAGGCCCACCTCTACCGGGATGGAGCCACCTGCCCCTTCAGCCCCCATCTCCGAACAGTATCATAAGTAATGTAACTATGTAAAGTATATAGTATATGCCCGTGATCACCTCCCGAAGTGATCACGGCCCAGTAGTATAGCATGGCAGACGGACAAGAGTGTAGGGCCACTGATGGAACACTAGCATCCTATACTAAGCAGTAGGATAGCAGGTAAGGGTAACAACAGTAGTAGCAAGGACAGGCTATGCATCAGAATAGGATTAACGGAAAGCAGTAACATGCTACACTACTCTAATGCAAGCAGTAGAGATAAGAATAGGCGATATCTGGTGATCAAAGGGGGGGCTTGCCTGGTTGCTCAGACAAGGAGGGGTCGTCAACACCGTAGTCGATCGGGGTACCAGCAGCAGCGTCAGTCTCGTAGTCTACCGGAAAGAAGTAACGGAGGGGGAACAAAATAAATAACAGAGCAATCAAATGTAACACAAAGCAAGACGCGGCAATACGTTGCTAGGGGTGACCTAACGCAGGGATAGGTGATATCGGCGAAGGGGGGAAACATCCGGGAAAGTATCCCCGGGGTTCCGCGTTTTCGGACAGATGAACCGGAGGTGAAATGTTGCAGGTTCACTATGCTAGGGACGCGTGGCGGATGAACGGGCTGCATATCCGAATTCGTCTCGTCGTTCTGAGCAACTTTCATGTACAAAGTATTTTCATCCGAATTACGGATTAAAAGATATGATTTTATAAAGATTTTATTAATTTCTGGCATTTAATTAATTATTTAAATTAACTCGAAAATGAATTAATGACATCAGCATGATGTCATGCTGACGTCAGCAGTCAACAGAGTTGACTGGGTCAAACTGACATGTGGGTCCAGTGGGACCCACGTGTCATACTCTGTTTAGGTTAATTAGGTCTTGGTTAAACTAAGTACTATTTAATTAAACTAACTAGTTAATTAGATTAATTAAACATGATTAATTAACTTAATTAATTCACTTATTGATTAATTAATTAATGTAATTATTATTTATTTATTTATTTATTTATTTTTAATTCTTTTTTTAATAAAGTTCTGGGGATGGGGCCCCCTTGTCATAGGCCCCTGGGGGCTTAACGGGCGCGGGCGAGGCTGGAACGGGGCTCCAGCGGGCGTGGCCATCGTGGCGTCGGCCGCGGTAGGTGGAGCGAGGGGGAGCCGGCAGCGAACGGCGCTGGCGAAGGGCGGCGCCATCGGAGAGTGGTGGCGGCGGTCGATGGAGGCTGCGGCTCCAGCGACAGGGGCATTCCATGGCGCGCGTGGGAGGGCGAGGTAGGGCGCGGGCCAGCGGTGGACGGCGCTAGGCGAAGGAAGAAGAGGCCGGTGGCCACGGCGTGTCCATGGCCGGAGCGGGATGCGGGCAGAGCGCACGGGCGTTGGCGCCCAGCCCGAGCGGGCGTACGCCCAGATCGAAGGGGAAGCCGCCGGCCATAGGCACGGCGAGGTGAGGTAGGCCGGGCGAGGCGGGGCGTCGGACCGGGCGAGGGACGGAGTCCCAAGGCGGCAAGCAGCCGGGAGGGGTGGACGCGGTCAGGGCCGGCTAGCAGGGGCGGCGCGGACACGGCGAGCGCGCAGCCACGGCGAAACGGCGACGGAACAGAGGGGGAATGGGGAAAACGTGCTCACGGGGCCCTGTAGTTGTGCTAAAAATGAGCTCGGGGAGGCGCCGGAGCTCGGGGTCGCAATGATCGAGGACGAGGATGAAGGCGGCGCGACGCAGCCGCCGGGGAGGAGGAGAAGGAGGCAGGCCGGCGACATGGTGGTGGCGACGACGGGCGACGGCATCGGGTCGAGGAGGAGCTCGATGAGGCCGGCAGCGTGGTTCCGGCGAGGTAGGCGCCGAGAGAGTGGGCGAGGAGGCGACGCCGGCGGAGACCTCGGGCGATGGTGGACGGCGACGGGTAGCCGCAGGGCGTCGGGGGCGACGGGATCGGGGCCGATCCCGATCCAGTTCGATGGGGGAGGAGAAGGGGATCGTGGGGGGCAAGTGGGGTTAGGGTTTGGGGTAGTGGGGTAAGTAGGCCACGGGGGTAGACGGGCCGGCCGGCTGGGCCAAGGCCCAGTTGGGCCACGGGGGTTTTCCCCCATGTTTTATTTATCTTTTGTTTGTTTTGTTTTCTATTTTTCTTTTAGTTTTTTTATACATTGATTCGCATTAAGTAGAGGCATCAATTGATTTTTGTAAAAAGTGTAACTTGCCTCATAACTCAAATTGCATTGAATGGCACTGCCACAAAAAGTTTTACTCCAGAATAAATTAGTTTAATATTTTATAAAATTACCAGAGGCATTTTATTAATTGTTTTGTTGCTGTTTTATCCACTTAGAGTATTTAAACATTTTATGAAAGTGTGGTTCCTCCACCGTAGTTACTTCTGCACCATTGGGCACAACCCGAACATTTTAGTTTTAAAGTTCAAAAATTTTGATGTTTGCCTTTTATTAAATTTTGAATTTGAATTGGTTTTTGAACTAACGCGGGATTATCAACAATAACTGCGGTGACGTGGCATCATTAACGGGGGATTACGGTAGCTTGATTACCCGGGCGTCACAATTATCCTCCACTACAAGAAATGTCGTCCCGAGATTTAGGAGGGGAGTAAGGGGGAGAGATTGGTTACGAAATTCTAACGGATCTTCTCGGTGTTGGTTGCTCTTCTCGAAGAGGTCGATCCATTACATTGACGTCTTCATTTCTCTGCTTCAGGTCATCATGGTGATGTCGTCCTTTTCTCGGGAACTCCAACGTACTTACGAATAGGTAAGGGGCAGCTCGGCTACGACAGAATGCTTATGAGGGAAACAATCTGGGGGTTAACCCATGAATGAGCGTAAGATTATCTCTCGAGCTGAACATATTGAATACATCAAGAGTAAGGTACGAAGGTACAATAAGAGGTTCCAAGTGGATAGATAGTTGCTCGAAGTCTGAACCAGAGTGAGAAAAGGTTTCAGAGCAGCGAGAGTAAGTATTGCGTCTGATACCCGAATAGAGCACTAGGAAAGTGGCCCGTGAATTAAATACGAAGCCAAGCGCGAGGATTAACTTCAACAACAGGGTGTATAGGAGAGTCAGGTTTCGATCCTGTGGAACTGTGGGTTATGGGCCCACCATGTGGGTTAAAACTAGGAAGGGCGTTGACATCTTGCATGGTCATGTAGGCAAGGCATGTCAGAGGTTAGTCTGTCGGTTATGTCGACAACAACATCGGTACCAAGAGCGAGGGACGAAGAGAACCATTTTCCTGGTCGTTGAACGAGGCAGACTAGTAGGCAAAGTTCTCGTCCATCGGTAGTTACCGGAATGTCATCAACAAAAGTAACAAGGTCTTTCTGATAGAATCGTGCACCGAGTTGGTTACATAAGCAGGGAATTGTTACTTCTTAGATCATATTGGTCGCAAGAAAGGTTAAAGAAAACAATGGAAAGGAAAATGTGTTTAAACACATATTTCAGGGGTATATCCTTTCCAAGGATAAGCAGAGCATGATATCCATGACATGATATAATGTAGAAAACTCTTTAGGTAAGGGGAGAGAGATTTCATGGCATTACCCATACAACGGTGTTTGGAGAATTGAGCAGGAAACATTTAGCATTGGGCTTTAAATGTTCTTGTTGAAAATCGGAGTACCATAGACATGCTTCGAGATAGCATTGACATAGTCTTCAAGCAAAGGTCGTACTTTGGATACACCAAGGATTCATCAGGAACAACTTATAGAATAAGTCTTGCAATTTCCTCATGGAAGAATGCATAACCTTGCTAATAAGAAAACTATAACAGTAGGTCATCCGGCCAGGTGTGCTGGCATGACATCACCTTACCAGGTCATATGAGGATCAATGTTATAAATCTTGAAAGTATGTTCCAACCATCATATGTGACCGAGATTCAGATCTGATCGGTGTTAGGAAACCTCAGACTCAAGATGCCTGAGAAGAAAAGGTGCAAGACAAATTGACGAGATGACATTGTAAGATTCTCGGGAATTGAACTGTGCAAGCAAGTTCCGAATCATGAGTTCATTATTAAATCAAGGATAGAATGAGGAGGTGGTTGATGGAATCAGCGACAATTCATCGAGATTAACAAAAGATGGATTTCCACAATTAAGTGAACAAGGAGATAACATTTGTCAGATCAAATGATATAAGGAAGTATGCTCACGGAAAACATACACAATTAAACATTGGTTGAAAGGTGCGCCCAAAATATGGGTTGGGTTGCACGACCAATGTCAGAATGGTGATTCAATAATCAATAGTCTAAGAACGAACGGCCGACCATTAACTTCAAAGCAATAGGGTTGCTAGAAGGGCAGAATCCAAACAGCACCGTTCACCTGTTGGTATCCCGGTTAGATCCAACACGGGGACCAAGAAAGAATGGTGATGGTGATAAGTATTACCTGTATCAAGAATTCTTAGGAGGTGGTGAAATTATCACGACATTCTTGACATAAAAGATGGTAATACTCCAAGGTATCGAAGAATAATTGCTGGATAGCACGGGTCTCCAGGTATAACACAAAACACGAACAAGTTTGTGTTGGAGGGAAAGCAATAATGTTGTCGGTGATAACACAAATCATCGAGGGACAAGGATGGTTACATGTCATCATACATTTGGTTGATATTCTAGAAGGAATCAAAATGTTGTTTGATGACCACGACAAATTTAGTCGAGAGGCTCCACGAAGATGTAATCGATCGGCGATGACATCAAGTGAAAGGAATGATGAAGCGAATGGTTATTGGAACCATGGGTATGACACAAACTCGAAATCAAGTTTGCTGTTCAGGGAGAAATGATATGATGAGGAAAATCGACGTAAGCTTAGCTCACCGTCGAGAATTGTGCTCCATGAAGGACCAGGTAGCACAGTTAAAATTTAGCACAATGATGATATAGCCGATCAGGCTAGGAATGACTTAAATGAATATTAACTCGTAAGCAACAACATTTACTTAAGAGTTATTGAATCAGAGTGCGGACTCGATTCACTATTCGATGTTCTTGGTTGACGACAACCCAGAACCTAGGAACAATTGGATCCGGCGAGTGATAATGGTTTATGAAGAACCCATAAGAAGTTATGATGTCCCATGATATTCCCGAGATACCAGGGTGTAATACTCGACGGTAGATCAAAGTAAAGGTTGGACTGGTGTATTGGTCCACACAAGACAAGTGCTTAAACTTGCCCGAGAAATGGGGTCAAAAAAGAACATATGGTCGGAACCACGATTGCAAGGATCAATTCACAGATACCAAATGATATTATATCAAGGAGGATAGTTATTATTGCAAGAAGCTTCCATGATAGGATATACATCGTGTCCATGGGCATGAACACAAGTTCAAGGTCGACTCCCACTTCTTCAATGCATAACCTTTCATTCACTGCTCTAGATAAAACCGATTTCAGTGTCAAAACCTACCTGGTGAATTATCAGAGGAGTATGACCCGTGAAAACTTTCGAGTTCACACAGTTTTAGAGAAGGCATATGTTCAACCCATAGGGGCTTCTTAGAAACATATACCACAAGTTTCATGAGTAAATATCACAAGCTCGAAAGTAGAGCATGCTGGAGAAAGCAGATGATACAATTTACCAAAGGCATTATGTATCCGAGGAAAGGCTCACAAGCTTATAGAATATGAAGGAATCTGTCGAATAAAATCCAACAAAGGATCTGGTGGTCCACAAGGGGTCTGATGTGAGCATCAGTACTCAACCCGAGGAAGAAGGAATACAAGGAGATCAGTTTATGGAAACAACTAACTAACTCAAAGTTCAAATGCAAAGGAATTATCACTTCCAAGACAAGGGATCAGAAGCAATGCTCTGATTAGGGATGGATAAGTTGAATAGCCTTAGGGGTACAATCGACAGCAATTTGAGTGGTCGAGGTCCAGCTCATGTTTTAAAATAACGTCTGAGCCGGAAAGATAATTTAAAAGGATCAACTGATGATTGCGTGCATTCGCACTCATTTTGAATCAATGGGATCAAAAAGACGATGCCTAAGGATACTAACGAATATTGCCAGACATATGGAAAGCATCCATAATGCAAGCAGGCAAGTATTGCAGAGCAATAAGCTACTAAGGATTTTTGGAGGATCGAATAGTATTTCGAAGACCATTGAAAAACACATGAACAACTGGGGGATGAGCGGATACTCGATAAGTGCGAGAATTATCCGTAGGGGTATTCAGGTGACAAAGAACAGCAAGGCAGTAAGCTCAAAGGATTATCGAAACAATAGAGAAGACTTCAGGGTATCTTGTAATAACAAGATCAATGGGGGATGATCGTATAAATGGCAAGTGTAAGTAGTTATCCATAAGGATTTATCGGTGGTCGGGATTAGCAAAAGTGATGGGCACAAAGTCTCGAGAGGAATAGCAAATAGTATCTTCGAAATCTTCTGGTGAAGTAGGCCATCATCTGGAATGAAGGGGCTCTCCGGGAGAAATCATTTACGAGGACCTAGAGTTAGAGTTAGCAGAACCATTTAACCCGAATAGAAGAGAGATCAGGGTCCCAGAGTAAAGGCGAGGAATAAAAGATCCTAATACCACCCAAATGGCGACGTGGGCCCGTAAGCCGCACAGCCATGTTAGTAAAAGTTTTGTAATATCTAGACTCGACTTCGGCCAAGGAGTGTGGAAGGGGGATTCCTACAGGCAGTCGGCTCTGATACCAACTTGTGACGCCCCTGATTTAATAGTACACTAATCTTACACGCAAACGTGTACGATCAAGATCAGGGACTCACGGGAAGATATCACAACACAACTCTACAAATAAAATAAGTCATACAAGCATCATATTACAAGCCAGGGGCCTCGAGGGCTCGAATACAAGAGCTCGATCATAGACGAGTCAGCGGAAGCAACAATATCTGAGTACAGACATAAGTTAAACAAGTCTGCCTTAAGAAGGCTAGCACAAACTGGGATACAGATCGAAAGAGGCGCAGGCCTCCTGCCTGGGATCCTCCTAACTACTCCTGGTCGTCGCCAGTGGGCATCACGTAGTAGTAGGCACCTCCGGTGTAGTAGGAGTCGTCGTCGAAGGTGGCGTCTGGCTCCTGGGCTCCAACATCTGGTTGCGACAACCAGGTAGAAGGGATAGGGGGAAAAGAAGGAGAAAGCAACCGTGAGTACTCATCCAAAGTACTCGCAAGCAAGGAGCTATACTACATATGTATGCATTGGTATCAACTGGAATAAGGCTATCATATGTGGACTGAACTTCAGAATGCCGGAATAAGAGGGGGATAGCTAGTCCTTTCGAGGACTATGCTTCTGGCAGCCTCCGTCTTGCAGCATGTAGAAGAGAGTAGACTGAAGTCCTCCAAGTAGCATCGCATAGCATAATCCTAACCGATGATCCTCCCCTCGTCGCCCTGTGAGAGAGCGATCACCGGTTGTATCTGGCACTTGGAAGGGTGTGTTTTATTAAGTATCCGGTTCTAGTTGTCATAAGGTCAAGGTACAACTCCAAATCGTCCTGTTACCGAAGATCACGGCTATTCGAATAGATTAACTTCCCTGCAGGGGTGCACCACATTCCCCAACACGCTCGATCCCATTTGGCCGGACACACTTTCCTGGGTCATGCCCGGCCTCGGAAGATCAACACGTCACAGCCCCACCTAGGCACAACAGAGAGGTCAGCACGCCGGTCTAAACCTAAGCGCACATGGGTCTGGGCCCATCGCCCTTAGCACACCTGCACGTTGCGAACGCGGCCGGAAGCAGAACTAGCCCCCTTAATACAAGAGCAGGCTTACGTTCCAATCCGGCGCGCGCCACTCAGTCGCTGACGTCACGAAGGCTTCGGCTGATACCACGACGCCGGGATACCCATAACTACTCCCGCGTAGATGGTTAGTGCGTATAGACCAAATGGCCAAACTCAGATCAAATACCCAGATCTCGTTAAGCATGTTAAGTATCCGCGAACGCCGACCAGGGCCAGGCCCACCTCTCTCCTAGGTGGTCTCAACCTGCCCTGTCGCTCCGCCTCAAAGTAACAGTCGGGGGCCGTCGGGAACCCAGGCCCACCTCTACCGGGATGGAGCCACCTGCCCCTTCAGCCCCCATCTCCGAACAGTATCATAAGTAATGTAACTGTGTAAAGTATATAGTATATGCCCGTGATCACCTCCCGAAGTGATCACGGCCCAGTAGTATAGCATGGCAGACGGACAAGAGTGTAGGGCCACTGATGGAACACTAGCATCCTATACTAAGCAGTAGGATAGCAGGTAAGGGTAACAACAGTAGTAGCAAGGACAGGCTATGCATCAGAATAGGATTAACGGAAAGCAGTAACATGCTACACTACTCTAATGCAAGCAGTAGAGATAAGAATAGGCGATATCTGGTGATCAAAGGGGGGGCTTGCCTGGTTGCTCAGACAAGGAGGGGTCGTCAACACCGTAGTCGATCGGGGTACCAGCAGCAGCGTCAGTCTCGTAGTCTACCGGAAAGAAGTAACGGAGGGGGAACAAAATAAATAACAGAGCAATCAAATGTAACACAAAGCAAGACGCGGCAATACGTTGCTAGGGGTGACCTAACGCAGGGATAGGTGATATCGGCGAAGGGGGGAAACATCCGGGAAAGTATCCCCGGGGTTCCGCGTTTTCGGACAGATGAACCGGAGGTGAAATGTTGCAGGTTCACTATGCTAGGGACGCGTGGCGGACGAACGGGCTGCATATCCGAATTCGTCTCGTCGTTCTGAGCAACTTTCATGTACAAAGTATTTTCATCCGAATTACGGATTAAAAGATATGATTTTCTAAAGATTTTATTAATTTCTGGTATTTAATTAATTATTTAAATTAATTCAAAAATGAATTAATGACATTAGCATGATGTCATGCTGACGTCAGCAGTCAACAGAGTTGACTGGGTCAAACTGACATGTGGGTCCAGTGGGACCCACCTGTCATACTCTGTTTAGGTTAATTAGGTCTTAGTTAAACTAAGTACTATTTAATTAAACTAACTAGTTAATTAGATTAATTAAACATGATTAATTAACTTAATTAATTCACTTATTGATTAATTAATTAATGTAATTATTATTTATTTATTTATTTATTTTTAGTTCTTTTTTTAATAAAGTTCTGGGGATGGGGCCCCCTTGTCATAGGCCCCTGGGGGCTTAACGGGCACGGGCGAGGCTGGAACGGGCCTCCAGCGGGCGCGGCCATCATGGCGTCGGCCGCGGTAGGTGGAGCGAGGGGGAGCCGGCAGCGAACGGCGCCGGCGAAGGGCGGCGCCATCGGAGAGTTGTGGCGGCGGTCGATGGAGGCTGCAGCTCCAGCGACAGGGGCATTCCATGGCGCGCGTGGGAGGGCGAGGTAGGGCGCGGGCCAGCGGTGGACGGCGCCAGGCGAAGGAAGAAGAGGCCGGTGGCCACGGCATGTCCATGGCCGGAGCGGGATGCGGGCAGAGCGCACGGTCGTTGGTGCCCAGCCCGAGCGGGCGTACGCCCAGATCGAAGGGGAAGCTGCCGGCCACAGGCACGACGAGGTGAGGTAGGCTGGGTGAGGCGGGGCGTCGGACCGGGCGAGGGACGAAGTCCCAAGGCGGCAAGTAGCCGGGAGGGGTGGACGCGGTCAGGGCCGGCTAGCAGGGGCGCGCGCGGACACGGCGAGCGCGCAGCCACGGCGAAACGGCGACGGAATAGAGGGGGAATGGGGAAAACGTGCTCACGGGGCCCTGTAGTTGTGCTAAAAATGAGCTCGGGGAGGCGCCGAAGCTCGGGGTCGCGATGATCGATGATGAGGACGAAGGCGGCGCGACGCAGCCGCCGGGGAGGAGGAGAAGGAGGCAGGCCGGCGACGTGGTGGTGGCAACGACGGGCGACGGCATCAGGTCGAGGAGGAGCTCGAGGAGGCCGGCGGCGTGGTTCCGGCGAGGTAGGCGCCGAGAGAGTGGGCGAGGAGGCGACGCTGGCGGAGACCTCGGGCGATGGTGGATGGCGACGGGTAGCCGCAGGGCGTCGGGGGCGACGGGATCGGGGCCGATCCCGATCCAGTTCGATGGGGGAGGAGAAGGGGATCGTGGGGGGCAAGTGGGGTTAGGGTTTGGGGTAGTGGGGTAAGTAGGCCACGGGGGTAGACGGGCCGGCCGGCTGGGCCAAGGCCCAGTTGGGCCACGGGGGTTTTCCCCCATGTTTTATTTATCTTTTGTTTGTTTTGTTTTCTATTTTCTTTTAGTTTTTTTATACATTGATTCGCATTAAGTAGAGCCATCAATTGATTTTTGTAAAAAGTGTAACTTGCCTCATAACTCAAATTGCATTGAATGGCACTGCCACAAAAAGTTTTACTCCAGAATAAATTAGTTTAATATTTTATAAAATTACCAAAGGCATTTTATTAATTGTTTTGCTGCTGTTTTATCCACTTAGAGTATTTAAACATTTTATGAAAGTGTGGTTCCTCCACCGTAGTTACTTCTGCACCATTGGGCACAACCCGAACATTTTAGTTTTAAAGTTCGAAAATTTTGATGTTTGCCTTTTATTAAATTTTGAATTTGAATTGGTTTTTGAACTAACGCGGGATTATCAACAATAACTGCGGTGACGTGGCATCATTAACGGGGGATTACGGTAGCTTGATTACCCGGGCGTCACATTCTTCTTATGCACTAAGAGATGAAGTTCACATGTTGAGGAAGAAAACAACACAATCACAAGCAGTACTCAAGACAACCATTAAACATTTGGTGGATTTCAAAACAAAGCAAGCTGAGACTGACCACATTGTTAAGCTCCTGAAGGAAAAAAGGAAATGAAATTACCACATGGTAAATCATAGGTGAAATGTTCTTTCCATCATTGAATAACCTTTGTGTTGTTTGTTCATGTAATCGATCAAACCATTTGTTTTAGAGATCATGTAATAATTGTTTTTTGGTTTCTAAATTTATTTGAGCACAAGTCTGTATTAATTGATAAGACTAGGAGACATTTCATTTTGATTGATGTGCCAGACCTACAAATATGCCAATTGGGCTGAATGTGCATTCCGCAATAATAATAGTATAGATGGACCATAAGTGGCACGCGTCGGAAAGGGCCAAGATACTGTACTAGCTTCACTAAAAAAAGGATGCTCTTCTAGCAAAAGAGTACAGCGGCCTGGCTTATGTATGTTAGTTGATATTATTGATCCATATACTCTATAAGTGTTTATATGTCTGTTAGTTATGTACATTCTTGGTTGATTGACTTGGTATTTGAATCTTGACACATCTCTTGTGTACATATCTAAATGGGAGTACACATTATGATGCCTCTGACATTTGAGTTGGACATAAAGTGTTCCAAATATTCGAATTGACCTTAAACTGGATTCTAGCTTCTGAATTCGAGTATCAGCATTTGAAAATCATATTCATATATGACAGTGGAATACATCTTTGTCGTGCTTTTGAAGATATAAAAAACACATAGAATGATTTATAAAGATTCGCGTAGGAATACATAATGGATTCGAATTTAGTTGCCAGGGTAAACGTGGATGCTTATTGTCCCAAAATTTGAAATAAGCGGCAAAATGTCCACTCCCACGTCGGCTGCCTGAAGCCAAGTGTTTGGGAGATGGAAATTACTATCTACCCCTTACACGGACAATCCATTTGTCTGATTTCCACTGCTCTCAATAGGGGTAGGTTAGTAACTTCAATTAGACGTGACACGACCACCTCTCAGCCCATTCTGACACGATGCTTACACGGCGCCGCAAGAGAGGTGGTACTTCATATCTCCTAACTTTTTGATCTCAACTAGAAAATAAATCGTAACTTGGTTACTATACTTTCTTTTCAGCTCTTTGAATTTAGTTCTTATAGTTCGAAGCAAACAATTGACGCTAAATAGCATTTCTCCAGTTTGCAGCTTTAAATCTGCTATTGCACAGTCATAATAGGGATTAATTGATCATGCTTAGGGTTTAATTAATCATGTTGGTTCTATGGTGGTTTCTTTAATAGAAATCGGAGGGGAAACCCTCTTTTGCTAAAAAATGCTTAGGGTTTCCCCCTTTTATGATCACTGTATGATCAGCATACGTGCTTCATGTCATAATAGCACTGCTCCACCCATCAAGCTAAACAAGCTTAGTTGTTCAAATACGAATATGATTTTATTAAAATAGAGTTGTTTAATTGGTCAGCTAAATGTTCCTAATTTAGTTTCGAAAATGCATGTTCGCCGCTCGGGTGTGTATCTCTATAGGGTGCCCACGATGGGCCGCGGCCCATCCTGGGATTTTGGGTTGGCCCAGGCCCCGATTCCCCTCTGTTCTGCTACGCACTTCCGATCTCTACTCGCCCCCAGCCGCCTGCCTCGCCGGCGACTTGTCATCCCTGGACGGCATGACTCTAGGAGGAGACGCCGGACTAAAAGGAGGTCAGGAGCCGCTCGCCCAACAGCATCACCGCTGCCCGGGCTCGCCGCTGTGCCTACCTTCCCAGTCCGTTCAGGTCTCAGCCGTGCAGCACCCACTAAGCCAACCCGATTTATCCTGAGATACGTCCTCAGCACTCAGCAGCCACTCCTCATCACCCACTTTCTAATTGATTCATTACTCATTAGGAATGACTATCATTAGGGTTTGTTGTGTGCTGAGTGCTACCTACACTTAATGGTTTAGATGTATTTCTGTAACCTTTAGTACCTGTGAAGTTCCCATGGTTTAAAAATTCCGGCCCTAGGAACAGACACTAGTCATAATGGATTGTTAGCCATAGTGACATTGACCCAGATTACTACTGCAGGCCAGGTTTGTTGACAATTTTACTGGTCTTTCTTACTCACTCGATATGATATCCAATTATTCACGTCGATTAGTTGCAAACAATAAGTGCTAGACAAACTTCTTGATTCAGATTTTGGACGGTCTCTTACTGCCGTTACAATTCTGCATACTTGTCCTACTAAGCCCACAAGTGAATGATTGATTCACTACATATATGCTTGCCTTGTCATATTTGTTGTCAATATTCTTTTAGGGTGGACCACCCTATTTCAAAATACTGGAACCATAGACATGAGTGAATAGTATTTCTCTGTGTGATCTCTTCCATCATGTGTGGGCAACGAACACTACATTGTATAGAAAGAAAGTGTCATTTCCAGCTTTTACATAGACTATGATCTTTTACATGGAATACAATCCGCCTACTTGCTTTGTGTCACACTACCACCACTCCACCCTTGAAGCTAAACATTATGCCATTCATAATTAATTAGTTTATTTGTTTAAATACAAATTTGATATGATTCTAATGTTCCTACTTCAGTTTTGAAATGTGTGTCTGCTTGTTATAGAGACATAAGAGGTTTGTATTTCTGTGTGTGGTCTGGTCAGCACGGTTGGGGGGTTAATTTTGCATATGCAGGTGTTTATAGGGAGACTCTCTTCGAGTTGAATCCACAATGCATTCCATAGATAATCAGACTACTTTTTATGTTTTCATGAATCTCATATTCTGAACAGCATCATAATCATTATGAACTTGCGCTCATGAAAAGAATAAAGCAGAACAATGCCATGGCTGTCAAACTTCGCATTAAGGGACTGAAATCAAGTCTGGATGCAATGCAATGCAAGCGCTCTCCACCTACAGATTCATGCTCAGAATATGATCCTAACAGTAACTGTGAGCTAGAGGGAGACCTAAGTCAATGTAGCTCCCTTGTGGAGTAGTCAGAGGCAGATGCCCTATCTTATTCACCAATCAAGGTGCTTGCTCTAACTTTCCAAGGTTATATTGGTCACACATATCTTGCAACTGATGCTTTGCATTGCTTCTACTTTGTTGCACTACCATTAGCTTAGGTTACACATCGTGTATGTGAATACGCCCTGCCTATCCAATTTCAGTACATATTCCATTTGTCATCATACCATATTTATCCATTCAAATGTTGTTCTTGTGTATCAAACGTTCAAAAGGAAGAGGGCGATTGCTGATTGCGGAGGAGCATGAGCAAAGTATTTGGAAAAGTTAGTGACACCTGATAAATCAAATTGCCCATTAGGTGTAGTTGCAATATCACCTAACCCACAAAACACCCCAACTCTAGTAGACTCTAGCCCTACTACACTGGTCATTTCTGATGCCCCAATTCAGCAGACCCCAACTGCAGCAAATAGTATGATGATGCCAGTTGACATAGCACCAGCTCTACGATGCAAAACCCCCATTCCAACAAAAAGTACACCAAATCCAGTTGCCAAATCCCTTTTCGAACCAGAGAGAGCCTTAATGGTAGCAAATATGACTCCTGTTCCAGTGCTTCCCAGTTTAGAAGACGAAAATTATATTGTTGTTAGGAACTTTGTGCGGATCTTTCCTTCATGGAAAGATTATAACACAGACACAGAACAATTTCCAGCCTTCCTCTGCAACTTACGCGTAAGTAATGTGCTAATGTTATTGATGGTAATTACTGCATATGCTTTTGCTGACAGAAGACACAAGATTTCATTTTTAAATAGGCGAGGACCAAACAGGATTGTCAAGACGAGCAAGGGTTGGTTGCGCTTTTCAAGCACTCGTTGATGAAGTATCGTTCCTACCTGAGGAAAGCGCACTTCGATGGCAGGCTTCTAAACGAAATTTTTGTAAAGTCTCTGGTGCTACATTTATTCGGTAGTGACTGGAATAATCTTGTTACACATTGGTCTCGTCTGCAGCGTAAGGTATTGTCTATGATATCACATCACAATTTGAACTACATTTCTACATTTGCCTTCATGTCTCACTTGTACAAAAACTATTAGCAGAAGAACATTCATTCTCAAGGGATCACAGAATCTCACAACTATACTGCACACTGCATTGCTCTTGTGAGTACCTCTTGCCCTGTATGACCATACTTACATTCATAGTTGTTTGATTATGTAGCATCACTGCACATGTTAGCTTTGTTATCGTCCATTTGCTGGACATTATAAGATCCGTATGGACTCTTACATAAATTTAGAATCAACCCAATGCTTTCTGCATCTTATCTCCCTCGCCCACCATTTATTAAAAAATATCAGATCTATATTTAATCTTACCAAAAAGTTGAATACACATACAATGCCAGTGCAGAAGTGTATCCCATTGCTCTTGTTAGTACATTTTGTCCAGTAACGCTTGTACTTATAGGGATTGGTAGTTGACTATGTAGCATCAAGCTGCATCTTACCTTCATTATCGTCTATCCTTTCCAGTATTATCATATCTATAATTACTCTCTACAAAATGTAGAGTACAGGCAATGCTTACGAAGAAGATTTTGTGCTAAAATTCTTGAGTAATCCTTCCCTTGACATGGAGAAGGGCGTTATAAAGCCGGTGTTAACTGTTAGTGTAAGTTGGTCCTTCTAAAGCCTTTATCCTCAACTGCTGTTTAATTTGCTCATACTCCCTATCGTTTACTGATGTTTAGTTTGCTGTTTCTATCAAAATGCATGTTCGCAACAACCGTAAGTTCCAAGTTTACTTGTAAAACCAAATTCCTTATTCATACCATGCACATTACTCAATACTCCCTATATGTATGCTTGTTTTTGTGGATCTATAATCCAGTGTGTGGTGAAGGAGGCCATGTTTGCACCTTGTCATCTCCTGCTTTATCTTACTGATGTGGCTGATGATATGAACAACATGCCATGCACATTAACCAAAATAGATACAATGATTGTCTTTGCCCTTTATCTATGCTTGTTATGTTGACATGGTAATCCATGGGTGTGGTGAATCTCCCCACATTATGAACAATGCCAAATTATGCTATTGATATTTTGAACTTACTCTTTATTTTCTAGTTTGAAATTGTATGGAATCGACAACACAGTTATCATCTTTGTTTATACACATGCAAAACTTGTCATCTCTCTGCTTGTTTCAGGGTGATATGCCTGATGGCATGCACAAGTATGCTGAAGGCTGTGACACAAACCCAACATATATTGCAGCAAAGAAGGCAAAACATCTTGAAGATAGTGAGACAACCCCAAAGTCTTGTCTTGATGCAGTCTTTAAGTTACTTGAGACTAGAAGTCAGACAAGCTCACATAATTCACTGTCTAAATCTGTTCGACTTCTTCAGTCCCAAGTTCTACCAGAAAGGCATTCTACAACTCAACTTCGACTTGAAGTCCTATCTCTAAGAAAGATTGCGGAGAACACCAATGAGAACCTCATTGCTAAACAGCTACACCTTGAAGCTATGACTGACATGCTAGGCCGGTCTCATAGCCTTGCTCAACAGCTTGCGCAATAGTTCCTGCGCCAGGCTAACCTTTCTTGAACTATCTTGGAAGTGGTCTCGGTTCAGTATTATTTTGTTACGCTGCAACGGTGCCCAGTTTTTGTAATCTGCTTATTTGTTGCACTTTATGATCACTGGTGGTGAACTTCGATGCCTAGTGGATGTAATATACCATAAATCCTTTATTATATAGTGTAGGTTTTATTCTAAGTTACTATGCCATAATTTCTTTATTGTATAGAGTAGGTTTGTTCTTAATTCCTACTAGTTACTGCCACCATTCGCTATCTGAAAAAAATCTGATGTAGTCGACCGGGCCGAAATATTCACCTCTAACGGGCCTGGTTTTTAGGGGGCCACAATTGGGTCGGCCTACATCTTTCTTGGGACCGAATGGCCATGGGGGCCTTCACACTTTGCGCCAGGCCCAAAACTTACTCCGGCCTATATTCGGCCCAAATTTTAGTTGGGCCTTTTGTGGACTCAGCGCTTAGTTTGGCCCATGTAGCGTTGGGCCATTAACAGGCTGAATATTCTGCTAGCCTGTTATGGCCCAGAAGAAACCGTGGGCCTTTCGTAGGCCGAAATTCATGTTGGGCCTCAATTTTCACTACTCATCGACGGGCCTATAGCAGGCTGAAAGGTAGACCGGGCCTTTTTTGGCCCAGTTATATCATGGGCCATTACCAGGCTGAAACATATCTCGGGCCTTAGTTGGCCCACTGATATCATGAGCCTTTAAGAGGCGGCAAGCTTAGTACAGGCATCAACGGGCCGGATTATATGATGGGCCTTTAACAGGTCCAAAGTCATGTTGGGCCGAACTGTTGCCACCTTTAGCACGAGCCGTTAGTGGACCGGATGTCACGTCGGACCATATATGGCCCATGGGCAGCACGGGCCATTCCTAGGCCGAAAGACACACAGGGCTGAAATGGGCCCATGTCTACATCGCGCCTCTAACAGGCCGAAAGTCACTGGGCCGTAATTGGACCCAAATATTCGGCGAACAATTAACGGGACAGATCTGGCTTCGGGCCATAAATGGGCCTTTATTAAACAGGCCGTTATTGGGCTGGCCAACTAGTACCTGAGTAAGTCATACGGGCCTTTGACTGGGCCGGCCTTTTTAACCTATATGGACCTCTGTTTTGCCCTCCACATGTCGACGTATCATAGGCATGTCTCCTCCAATGGACGGACGACATCTGGCCCACCAAGGAGCAAACACATGTTTCCTCCGGCCAATGAGAATTTTACACGTGGAAAATCCCCATTGGTCCGGGCTGTTAACGGGTTATCGGATCCAAAACCAGACCCGATAGCTTAACGACGACCCGTTACGGTGGATGCCACATGTCGATTACCCTTGATGGAAGCACTTCTATGACGCGTGATTTATCGTCATGGAAGTGGACACTTCCGAGATGATAAGTTTGGTAATGTCATGGAACACTTCTATGTCACCACAGGTATGACTATGTTGATTCTGTCATAAAATCGTCACGGATGTACATGCATGATAGAAAAACGTGACCTACTATGACAAACACGTATCATCACGGAAGTGTATTTTTTTGTAGTGGGAGGGGGCACCGCACACGGATAAGAAACAAATGTTGTGCTTTGGGCTGCCCCCTGCCCCTGTATATAAAGGAGGAGAGGGAGGAGGCCGGCCAATGGGCGCGCCATAGGGGGGCAAACCGACTAGGACTCCCAATCCTAGTCGACCCCCTTCCCTTTCTTTCAGAGGGGAAAAGGGAAGGAGAAGGTGAGGGAGAGGGAGAGAAGGAAAGGGGGCCGCGACCCTCCCCATTGTCCAATTCGAACTCCCTTGGGCGGGCACCCCTTGCGGGCTCCCCGCTCTCTCCACTAAGGCCCATGTAGGCCCATTACTTCCCTGGGGGGTTCCGGTAACCTCCCGGTACTTCAAAAAATACCCGAACCATTCCGAAACCATTCCGGTGTCCGATACCATCATCCAATATATCAATCTTTACCTCTCGACCATTTTGAGACTCCTCGTCTTGTCTATGATCTCATCCAGGACTCCGAACAATCTTCGGTCACCAAAACACATAACTCATAATACAAATCATCATCGAACGTTAAGCGTGCGGACCCTACGAGTTTGAGAACTATGTAGACATGACCGAGACACATCTCCAGTCAATAACCAACAGCGGAACCTGGATGCTCATATTGGTTCCTACATATTCTATGAAGATCTTTATCGGCCAAACCACAATGACAACGTACGTCATTTCCTTTGTCATCGGTATGTTACTTGCCCGAGATTTGATCGTCGGTATCTTCATACCTATTTCAATCTCATCACCGGCAAGTCTCTTTACTTGTTCCGTAATGCATCTTCCCGTAATTAACTCATTAGTCACATTGCTTGCAAGGCTTATCGTGATGTGCATTACCGAGAGGGCCCAGAGATACCTCTCTGATACTCGGACTGACAAATCCTTGTCTCGATCTATGCCAACCCAACAAACACCTTCGTAGACACATGTAGAGCATCTTTTTAATCACTCAGTTACATTGTGATGTTTGATAGCACACAAGTTGTTCCTCCGGTATTCGGGAGTTGCATAATCTCATAGTCAAAGGAATATGTATAAGTCATGAAGAAAGCAATAGCAATACAACTTAACGATCATTTATGCTAAGCTAATGGACGGGCCTAGTCTATCACATCATTCTCTAATGATGTGATCCCATTCGTCAAATGACAACACATGTCTATGGTCAGGAAACTTAACCATCTTTGATTAACAAGCTAGTCAAGTAGAGGCATACTAGGGACACTCTATTTTGTCTATGTATTCACACATGTATCAAGTTTCAGGTTAATATAATTCTTGGATGAATAATAAACATTTATCATGATATAAGGAAATATAAGAAACAACTTTATGATTGCCTCTAGGGCATACTCCCTTCAAAGTTCCCCCGGCGAAATCGCAAGTGCTCCTGCCCAAGTTCCGCCTCAAGACGGCGGCTCTCCGTGATGAAAGTCCTCCCCTTATTTTTTTTCTAGGTCAAAATGACTTATATACCAGAAGATGGGCACCGGAGGTGTGCCTGGGTGAGCACAACCCACCAGGGCGCGCCTGGAATCCCTGGCGCACCCAGGTGGGTTTTGCCCACCTGGTGGGCCCCCTCGGGTACTTATTTGTTCCAATATTCTTCATATATTCCATAAAAAATCTCCATGAAGTTTCAGTTTGTTTGGAGTTGTGCAGAATAGGTAGCCTGACATAGCTTTTCTAGGTTCAGATTACCAGCCGCCGGAATTCTCCCTCTTTGTGTGTACCTTGCAAATTATGAGAGAAAAGGCATTAGAATTACTCCAAAAACTATTATTATGGATAAAAACATCATAAATAACAGTAGGAAAACATGATGCAAAATGGACGTATCAACTTCCCCATGTTTAGACCTCGCTTCTCCTCAAGAGAAAACCGAAATCGAAAAACATCTCCACATGCTTAGAGAGAGAGGTGTCGATAAAAACAAAATACGGACATACAAGCATCATGTTGATTATTATAACATCAACTTAAACATAAGACTCTTATTATAGAACTTTTATCATAGACTTCTCATGAATAAGTGACAATTCATCACACTATTGAAGTATAAAGCAAAAATTCTATTAGAAACTAACAAACTATGTTCTCAGTCAACTTTGCAACTACAATTCATCATCTTTTCAGGAAGGGTCACCTATCGGATCCTTTAGGCAAGTTCGCATACTCAACCATCATATAGTCTTCCATGATTGCTAACACTCACCGCGTACACCTGAGAAAAATGTTTCAACCGGACACATAGAAAGATAGGGGCTTGTAGTCTCGCCTCCCAACAACATCATGTTGTATTGCCCCTTGTGATAGCAACCTTTATTATGCAGTTTGTCGCTTTTA
Organism: Triticum urartu; assembly: GCF_056163025.1. Taxonomy (NCBI): domain Eukaryota; kingdom Viridiplantae; phylum Streptophyta; class Magnoliopsida; order Poales; family Poaceae; genus Triticum; species Triticum urartu. Next base: position 246,013,409 of record NC_141876.1, on the reverse strand, counting down.
TTCTTCACCATCACAAGTTCATATAATGCTCAATTTTCTCTTACACTAAATGATTTCACACTTTTAGAAGCAATTTTATTGCCTTTTTGCACCGATGACAACTTACTTGAGGGATCTTGCTTAATCCCTAGGTAGGTATGGTGGACTCTTGAAAATAAGATTTGGGTTTAAGGGTTTTTGGATGCACAAGTAGTATCTCTACTTAGTGCGGAATTTTTGGCTAGCAAAGATAGGGTGCAAGCACCACATGTTAAAGGATCCATGACAGTATGACTTCTATGTGAATATAAACTAACATGAACCATTAGGTTCTCTTCCTTGTCCAATGTCAACAATTTTTGCATATAATATTTTTATGAGGGCTCACAATCACAAAAGATTTCTAGGATAATATATTTATATGTGAATCTTCTCTTCCCTTATTAATTCTTTCATGAGTTTCATCATTGACTAATGTTATGTTTGTCAATCTCTAACAAAATTTTCTACTTATACTTTTCCTCATGTCGTGTCATCACCTACCATAAGATTAGCATATGATCTTTTTCATTTATTTCCTTTCTTTTATTTATTTCCTTTCTTTTTATTTTCCACTTGAAAAAAGCAAAAACTCAAACTAAACTTTATTATATATCTCACACACGATTACAAGGATAGATCACTAAGAAAACTCTCGAAAAGAAAGCATCGAACTAAACTTTTATTCATCTAAAGAAAAAGATCAAACTAAAATAACTAAACGAAAAAGATAGTGGGTATGATATGATACCGGGGCACCTCCCCAAAACTTGGCGGAAGCCAAGGGGAGTGCCCATACCCGATATTCAATTCTCTTTTGGTGATGAAGAAGAAGGTCGTGGTGATGAAGCGATCATGTCCTTAAGGATCAAGAGATTCTCCAATCGACGAATGACGCCTCGGAGGTGGATGACGTGCTCTTGATGCAGAATATTTTCACTGGTGAGATACTAATTTTGCACACGAACCGTTTCAATGATGCGAAAGGCTTCAATCTCAATAGGAGTAAGATGAGCATAATAAGGTTTAAGGATATCTTCTTCTTCCTCCTCGGCTGGTAGTGCGTGCTCGAAGACCAGGGGTTGATCGATGGTAACCTCCTTGCTCTTGTCTAACTTGACGGCTTTTGCGGGCTCTTCTCTCTTCAGCTCGATCTTCATCAACCAAGCTGAAGGAAATATGCCCTAGAGGCAATAATAAAGTTATTATTTATTTCCTTATATCATGATAAATGTTTATTATTCATGCTAGAATTGTATTAACCGGAAACATAATACATGTGTGAATACATAGACAAACAGAGTGTCACTAGTATGCCTCTACTTGACTAGCTTGTTAATCAAAGAAGGTTATGTTTCCTAACCATAGACAAAGAGTTGTTATTTGATTAACGGGATCACGTCATTAGTTGAATGATCTGATTGACATGACCCATTTCATTAGCTTAGCACCCGATCGTTTAGTATGTTGCTATTGCTTTCTTCATGACTTATACATGTTCCTATGACTATGAGATTATGCAACTCCCGTTTGCCGGAGGAACACTTTGTGTGCTACCAAACGTCACAACGTAACTGGGTGATTATAAAGGAGCTCTACAGGTGTCTCCAAAGATAAATGTTGGGTTGGCGTATTTCGAGATTAGGATTTGTCACTCCGATTGTCGGAGAGGTATCTCTGGGCCCTCTCGGTAATGCACATCACATAAGCCTTGCAAGCATTGCAACTAATGAGTTAGTTGCGAGATGATGTATTACGAAACGAGTAAAGAGACTTGCCGGTAACGAGATTGAACTAGGTATTGGATACCGACGATCGAATCTCGGGCAAGTAACATACCGATGACAAAGGGAACAACGTATGTTGTTATGCGGTCTGACCGATAAAGATCTTCATAGAATATGTAGGAGCCAATATGGGCATCCAGGTCCCGCTATTGGTTATTGACCGGAGACGTGTCTCGGTCATGTCTACATTGTTCTCGAACCCGTAGGGTCCGCACGCTTAAGGTTTCGATGACAGTTATATTATGAGTTTATGAGTTTTGATGTACCGAAGGAGTTCGGAGTCCCGGATGAGATCGGGGACATGACGAGGAGTCTCGAAATGGTCGAGACGTAAAGATTGATATATTGGACAACTATATTCGGACATCGGAAAGGTTCCGAGTGATTCGGGTATTTTTCGGAGTACCGGGTAGATACGGGAGAAGCAATGGGCCTTGATGGGCTTTAGTGGGAAGAGGAGAAAGGGCCAAGGGGCTGCTGCGCCCCCCCCTCCCCTCTAGTCCGAATTGGACTAGGGAAAAGGGGGCCGTCCACCTCTCCTTCTCCTCCACTTCCTTCTCCCTTCCTCCCCTCTTGGTGGACTCCTACTAGGACTTGGAGTCCTAGTAGGACTCCACGTCCTGGCCGCACCAACCTTGGCCGGCCTCCTCCTCCTCCATCCTTTATATACTGAGGCAAGGGGCACCCCAAAGACACAAGTTGATCCATGTGATCTATTCCTTAGCCGTGTGCGTCGCCCTCAGCCACCATAGTCCTCAATAATACTGTAGCGGAGTTTAGGCGAAGCCCTGCTGCTGTAGTGCATCAAGATCGTCACCACACCGTCGTGCTGATGGAACTCTTCCCCGAAACTTTGCTGGATCGGAGTCCGGGGATCGTCATCGAGCTGAACGTGTGGTCGAACTCGGAGGTGCCGTAGTTTCGGTGCTTGATCGGTCGGATCGTGAAGACGTACGACTACACCAAACAAACGCTTCCGTTGTCGATCTACTAGGTATGTAGATCACACTCCCCCCTCGTTGCTATGCATCACCATGATCTTGCGTGTGCGTAGGAAATTTTTGAAATTACTGCGTTCCCCAACAGTGGTATCAGAGCCTAGGTTTTTATGTGTTGATGTTATATGCACGAGTAGAACACAAGTGAGTTGTGGGCGATATAAGTCATACTGCTTACCAGCATGTCATACTTTGGTTCGGCGGTATTGTTGGATGAAGCGGCCCAGACCGACATTATGCGTACGCTTACGCGAGACCGGTTCTCCCGACGTGCTTTGCACAGAGGTGGCTTGTGGGTGATAGTTTCTCCAACTTTAGTTGAACTGAGTGTGGCTACGCCCGGTCCTTGCGAAGGTTAAAATAGCACCAACTTGACAAACTATCGTTGTGGTTTTGATGCGTAGGCAAGATTGGTTCTTGCTTAAGCCCGTAGCAGCCACGTAAAACTTGCAACAACAAAGTAGAGGACGTCTAACTTGTTTTTGCAGGGCATGTTGTGATGTGATATGGTCAAAACATGATGAGATATAAGTTGTTGTATGAGATGATCATGTTTTGTTGAAGTTATCGGCAACTGGCAAAAGCCTTATGGTTGTCACTTTATTGCATAAGATGCAAGCGCCAAATAATTGCTTTACTTTATCGCTATGCGATAGCAATAGTTGCAAGAGCAATAGTTGGCGAGACGACCATGTGACGACATATTGATATAGATCAAGATGATGGAGATCATGGTGTCATGCCAGGACGACGGAAATCATGACGATGCTTTGGAGATGGAGATCAAAGGCACAAGATGATAATGGCCATATCATGTCACATATTTTGATTGCATGTGATGTTTATCTTTTATGCATCTTATCTTGCTTTGATTGACGGTAGCATTATAAGATGATCTCTCACTAAATTATCAAGAAGTGTTCTCCCTGAGTATGCACCGTTGCCAAAGTTCGTCGTGCCCAAACACCACGTGATGATCGGGTGTGATAAGCTCTACGTCCATCTACAATGGGTGCAAGCCAGTTTTGCACACGCAGAATACTCGGGTTATGCTTGACGAGCCTAGCATATGCAGATATGGCCCCGGAACACGGAGACCGAAAGGTCGAGCGTGAATCATATAGTAGATATGATCAACATAACGATGTTCACCATTGAAAACTACTCCATCTCACGTGATGATCGGTTATGGTTTAGTTGATTTGGATCATGTGATCACTTAGAGGATTAGAGGGATGTCTATCTAAGTGGGAGTTCTTAAGTAATATGATTAAATTGAACTTAAATTTATCATGAACTTAGTCTTGGTAGTATTTTGCAAATTATGTTGTAGATCAATAGCTCGCGTTGTTGCTTCCCTGTGTTTATTTTGATATGTTCCTAGAGAAAATTGTGTTGAAAGATGTTAGTAGCAATGATGCGGATTGGATCCGTGATCTGAGGTTTATCCTCATTGCTGCACAGAAGAACTATGTCCTTGATGCACCGCTAGGTGACAGACCTATTGCAGGAGCAGATGCAGACGTTATGAACGTTTGGCTAGCTCAATATGATGACTACTTGATAGTTTAGAGCACCATGCTTAACAGCTTAGAATCGGGACTTCAAAGACGTTTTGAACGTCATGGACCATATGAGATGTTCCAGGAGTTGAAGTTAATATTTCAAGCAAATACCCGAGTTGAGAGATATGAGGTCTCCAACAAGTTCTATAGCTAAAAGATGGAGGAGAATCGCTCAACTAGTGAGCATGTGCTCAGATTGTCTGGGTACTACAATCGCTTGAATCAAGTGGGAGTTAATCTTCCAGATAAAATAGTGATTGACAGAATTCTCTAGTCACCATCACCAAGTTAGTAGAACTTCGTGATGAACTATAATATGCAAGGGATGACAAAAGTAATTCCCAAGCTCTTCGTGATGCTGAAATCGACGAAGGTAGAAATCAAGAAAAACATCAAGTGTTGATGGTTAACAAGACCACTAGTTTCAAGAAAAGGGCAAAGGGAAGAAGGGGAACTTCAAGAAGAACGGCAAGCAAGTTGCTGCTCAAGTGAAGAAGCCCAAGTCTGGTCCTAAGCCTGAGACTAAGTGCTTCTACTACAAAGGGACTGGTCACTAGAAGCGGAACTACCCCAAGTGATTGGCGGATAAGAAGGATGGCAAAGTGAACATAAGTATATTTGATATACATGTTATTGATGTGTACTTTACAAGTGTTTATAGCAACCCCTCAGTATTTGATACTAGTTCAGTTGCTAAGTTTAGTAACTCGAAACGGGAGTTGCAGAATAAACAGAGACTAGTTAAGGGTGAAGTGACGATGTGTGTTGGAAGTGGTTCCAAGATTGATATGATCATCATCGCACACTCCCTATACTTTCGGGATTAGTGTTGAACCTGAATAAGTGTTATTTGGTGTTTGCGTTAAGCATGAATATGATTTGATCATGTTTATTGTAATACGGTTATTCATTTAAGTAAGAGAATAAATTGTTGTTCTGTTTACATGAATAAAACCTTATATGGTTACACACCCAATGAAAATAGTTCGTTGGATCTCGATCATAGTGATACACATAATCATAATATTGAAACCAAAAGATGCAAAGTTAATAATAATAGTGCAACTTATTTGTAGCACTGCCGTTTAGGTCATATTGGTGTAAAGCGCATGAAGAAACTCCATGCTGATGGGATTTTGGAATCACTTGATTATGAATCACTTGATGCTTGCGAACCATGCCTCATGGGCAAGATGACTAAGACTCCATTCTCCAGAGCGAGCAACTAACTTATTGGAAATAATACATACTGATGTATGCGGTCCGATGAGTGTTAAGGCTCACGGCAAGTATCGTTATTTTCTGAACTTCACAGATGATTTGAGCAGATATGGGTATATCTACTTGATGAAACATAAGTCTGAAACATTTGAAAAGTTCAAAGAATTTCAGAGTGAAGTGGAAAATCATCGTGACAAGAAAATAAAGTTTCTACGATCTGATCGCGGAGACAAATATTTGAGTTACGAGTTTGGTCTTCAATTAAAACAATGTCGAATAGTTTCACAAACTCATGCCACATGGAACACCACAACATAATGGTGTGCCCGAACGTCATAACCGTACTTTATTGGATATAGTGCAATCTATGATGTCTCTTACCGATCTACCACTATCGTTTTGGGGTTATGCATTAGAGACAGCTGCATTCACGTTAAATAGGGCACCATCTAAATCCATTGAGACGACACTATATGAACTATGGTTTAGCAAGAAACCAAAGTTGTCGTTTCTTAAAAGTTTGAGGTTGCAATGCTTATGTGAAAAAGTTTCAACCTGATAAGCTCAAACCCAAATCGGAGAAATATGTCTTCATAGGATATCCAAAGGAAACTATTGGGTACACTTTCTATCATAGATCCGAAGGCAAGACTTTTGTTGCTAAATTCGGAAACTTTCTGGAGAAGGAGTTTCTCTCGAAAGAAGTGAGTGGGAGGAAAGTAGAACTTGACGAGGTAACTGTACCTGCTCCCTTATTGGAAAGTAGTGCATCACAGAAAACTGTTTCAGTGACACCTACACCAGTTAGTGAGGAAGCTAATGATGATGATCATGAAACTTCAGAACAAGATACTACTAAACTTCGTAGATCAACTAGAGTGAGATCCGCGCCAGAGTGGTACGGTAATCCTGTTCTGGAAGTCATGCTACTAGATCATGATGAACCTACGAACTATGAAGAAGCGATGGTGAGCCCAGATTCCGCAAAATGGCTTGAAGCCATGAATTCTGAGATAGGATCCATGTATGAGAACAAAGTATGGACTTTGGTTGACTTGCCCAATGATCGGCAAGCAATTGAGAATAAATGGATCTTCAAGAAGAAGACTGACGCTGACGGTAATATTACTGTCTACAAAGCTCGACTTGTCGCAAAAGGTTTTCGGCAAGTTCAAGGGGTTGACTACGATGACACCTTCTCGCCTGTAGCGATGCTTAAGTCTGTCCGAATCATGTTAGCAATTGCCGCATTTTATGATTATGAAATTTGGCAGATGGATGTCAAAACTGCATTCCTGAATGGATTTCTGGAAGAAGAGTTGTATATGATGCAACCAGAAGGTTTTGTCGATCCAAAGGGAGCTAACAGAGTGTGCAAGCTCCAGCGATCCATTTATGGACTGGTGCAAACCTCTCGGAGTTGGAATAAACGCTTTGATAGTGTGATTAAAGCATTTGGTTTTATACAGACTTTCGGAGAAGCCTGTATTTACAAGAAAGTGAGTGGGATCTCTGTAGCATTTCTGATATTATATGTGGATGACATATTACTGATTAGAAATGATATAGAATTTCTGGATAGCATAAAGGGATACTTGAATAAGAGTTTTTCAATGAAAGACCTCGGTGAAGCTGCTTACATATTAGGCATTAAGATCTATAGAGATAGATCAAGACGCTTAATTGGACTTTCACAAAGCACATACCTTGACAAAGTCTTGAAGAAGTTCAAAATGGAACAGTCAAAGAAGGAGTTCTTGCCTGTGTTGCAAGGTGTGAAGTTGAGTAGGACTCAAAACCCGACCACGGCAGAAGATAGAGAGAGAATGAAAGTCATTCCCTATGCCTCAGCCATAGGTTCTATAAAGTATGCCATGCTGTGTACCAGATCTATTGTATACCCTACACTGATTTTGGCAAGGGAAGTACAATAGTGATCTAGAATTAGATCACTGGACAGCGGTCAAAATTATCCTTAGTGGAATAAGGATATGTTTCTCGATTATGGAGGTGACAAAAAGGTTCGCCGTAAAGGGTTACGTCGATGCAAGTTTTGACACTGATCTGGATGACTCTAAGTCTCAATCTAGATACATGTTGAAAGTGGGAGCAATTAGTTAGAGTAGCTCCGTGCAGAGCATTGTTGACATAGAAATTTGCAAAATACTTACGGATCTGAATATGACAGACCCGTTGACTAAAATTATCTCACAAGCAAAACATGATCACACCTTAGTACTCTTTGGGTGTTAATCACATAGTGATGTGAACTAGATTACTGACTCTAGTAAACACTTTGGGTGTTGATCACATATCAATGTGAACTATGGGTGTTAATCACATGGTGATGTGAACTATTAAATCACATGGTGATGTGAACTAGATTATTGACTCTAGTGCAAGTGGGAGACTGAAGGAAATATGCCCTAGAGGCAATAATAAAGTTATTATTTATTTCCTTATATCATGATAAATGTTTATTATTCATGCTAGAATTGTATTAACCGGAAACATAATACATGTGTGAATACATAGACAAACAGAGTGTCACTAGTATGCCTCTACTTGACTAGCTCGTTAATCAAAGATGGTTATGTTTCCTAACCATAGACAAAGAGTTGTTATTTGATTAACGGGATCATGTCATTAGTTGAATGATCTGATTGACATGACCCATTTCATTAGCTTAGCACCCGATCGTTTAGTATGTTGCTATTGCTTTCTTCATGACTTATACATGTTCCTATGACTATGAGATTATGCAACTCCCGTTTGCCGGAGGAACACTTTGTGTGCTACCAAACGTCACAACGTAACTGGGTGATTATAAAGGAGCTCTACAGGTGTCTCCAAAGGTAAATGTTGGGTTGGCGTATTTCGAGATTAGGATTTGTCACTCCGATTGTCGGAGAGGTATCTCTGGGCCCTCTCGGTAATGCACATCACATAAGCCTTGCAAGCATTGCAACTAATGAGTTAGTTGCGAGATGATGTATTACGAAACGAGTAAAGAGACTTGCCGGTAACGAGATTGAACTAGGTATTGGATACCGACGATCGAATCTCGGGCAAGTAACATACCGATGACAAAGGGAACAACGTATGTTGTTATGCGGTCTGACCGATAAAGATCTTCGTAGAATATGTAGGAGCCAATATGGGCATCCAGGTCCCGCTATTGGTTATTGACCGGAGACGTGTCTTGGTCATGTCTACATTGTTCTCGAACCCGTAGGGTCCGCACGCTTAAGGTTTCGATGACAGTTATATTATGAGTTTATGAGTTTTGATGTACCGAAGGAGTTCGGAGTCCCGGATGAGATCGGGGACATGACGAGGAGTCTCGAAATGGTCGAGACGTAAAGATTGATATATTGGACGACTATATTCGGACATCGGAAAGGTTCCGAGTGATTCGGGTATTTTTCGGAGTACCGGGTAGTTACGGGAGAAGCAATGGGCCTTGATGGGCTTTAGTGGGAAGAGGAGAAAGGGCCAAGGGGCTGCTGCGCCCCCCTCCCCTCTAGTCCGAATTGGACTAGGGAAAAGGGGGCCGGCCACCTCTCCTTCTCCTCCACTTCCTTCTCCCTTCCTCCCCTCTTGGTGGACTCCTACTAGGACTTGGAGTCCTAGTAGGACTCCACATCCTGGCCGCACCAACCTTGGCCGGCCTCCTCCTCCATCCTTTATATACTGAGGCAAGGGGCACCCCAAAGACACAAGTTGATCCACGTGATCTATTCCTAAGCCGTGTGCGGCGCCCCCAGCCACCATAGTCCTCGATAATACTGTAGCGGAGTTTAGGCGAAGCCCTGCTGCTGTAGTGCATCAAGATCGTCACCACACCGTCGTGCTGACGGAACTCTTCCCCAAAACTTTGCTGGATCGGAGTCCGGGGATCGTGATCGAGCTGAACGTGTGCTCAAACTCGGAGGTGCCGTAGTTTCGGTGCTTGATCGGTCGGATCGTGAAGACGTACGACTACATCAACCAAACGCTTCCGTTGTCGATCTACTAGGTATGTAGATCACACTCCCCCGTCGTTGCTATGCATCACCATGATCTTGCATGTGCGTAGGAAATTTTTGAAATTACTGCGTTCCCCAACACAAGCATCCTCTTCCATGTTGTCAGAGGAAGAAGAAGACGTGATGCCTGGCTCAACAGATCTGACCGAAAATAGCAAGAAAAGAGAGCAGAAGGTTTCTCCGCGATACGGAGGTTAACAGCTTCGGGGGTATATAAAGATTTGTTATCTTGGGAAACAAGCAAACGTTAAAAAAAAGGAGTCCGGAAGGTACCCCAGGTGGGCACAACCCACGTGGGCGCGCCTGGCCAGGCGCGCCCTGGTGTCTTGTGCCCACCCGGGTACGCTTCCAAGAAGTTTCTTATTTTCCTATTTTTCTAAATATTCCAAAACTGACAAAAAATATTTTTGCGGATTTTTGGAGTCCGTTTACATCACGCACCTCCTCATTTTTACGATTCTAGAGTGTTCCGGAAGGACTCTTTTATGTGTTCTTCCGGTGTCATAGTTTGGATAATATTACTTTCAACATTAATGGGCGTACCTGAGATATAATGTTTTATTCGTAGCTCGTTAACAACCTTCGGGTTAGTACCTTCGGCATTATTTATTTTGATAGCTCCAGACTAATAAACCTCCTTGATAACATTGGGTCCTTCCCATTTTGAGAGTTTTCCTGCAAAGAATCTGAAATGAGAGTTGTACAAAAGAACATATTCTCCAACTTTAAACTCACGCTTTTGAATTCTTTTATCATGCCATCTTTTAACTTTTTCTTTAAACAACTTGGCATTTTCATAAGCTTTGGTTCTCCATTCATCTAAAGAGCTAATATCAAATGACCTCTTTTACCAGCAAGTTTGAAATCATGGTTGAGTTCTTTGATTTCCCAATATTCTTTATGTTCTAACTCTGGAGGCAAATGACAAGCTTTTCCATAAACCATTTTATAAGGAGACATACCCATAGGATTTTTGTATGCTGTTCTATAAGTCCAAAGTGCATCATCTAATTTCTTAGACCAATTCTTTCGAGACCTATTGATAGTCTTTTGCAAAATTAACTTTATTTCTCTATTGCTAGGTTCAACTTGACCACTAGACTGAGGATGATAAGGTATGCAATTCTATGGTTATCATCATACTCGGCAAGCATTTTACGGAAAGCACCATGAATAAAGTCTGAACCACCATCGGTCATTAAATATCTAGGGACTCCAAACCTTGGGAAAATAACTTCCTTCAGCATTTTAATAGAGGTGTTTGTGGTTAGCACTACTGGTTGGAATAGCTTCTACCCATTTAGCAACATAACCAACAACAACCAAAATATTTGTATACCCATTAGAGGAAGGAAAAGGCCCCATGTAATCAAATCCCCAAACATCGAATGGTTCAACAGCAAGTGAATAATTCATAGGCATTTCTTAATGCTTACCGATATTACCTATTCTTTGGCATTCATCACAAGATAAGACAAACTTACGGGCATCCTTGAAGAGAGTAGACCAATAAAATCCAGATTGGAATACCTTCTGAGCCGTTCTATCTCCAGCATGATGCCCTCCATAAGCTTCGGAGTGATATTTCCATAGGATTTGTCCCTGTTCATGCTCAGGTACACAACGTCTAATAATACCATGTACTCATTCTTTATAAAGATGTGGGTCATCCCAAAAGTAGTGTCTTAAATCATAAAAGAATTTTTCTTTTGTTGGTATGTAAAGCTAGGTGGTAAATATTTAGCAACAATGTAATTAGCATAGTCAGCATACCAAGGAGTGTTATCAGCAACATTTATTGCAGCTAACTGCTCATCAGGAAAACTATCATCAATAGGTAGTGGGTCATCAAGCACATTTTCAAGCCTAGACAAGTTATCAACTACGGGGTTCTCAGCTCCTTTTCTATCAGTGATATGTAAATAAAATTCTTTTAGCGAGAGAACCCATCGAATAAGTCTAGGTTTAGCATCTTTCTTTTCCATAAGGCATTTCATAGCAGCATGATCGGTGTGAACAATTACTTTTGAATCAACAATATAAGATCTAAATTTATCATAAGTAAACACAACTGCTAAGAATTCTTTTTCAGTAGTAGCATAGTTTCATTGAGCACTGTCTAGAGTTTTACTAGCATAATGAATAACATTCAGTTTCTTATCAACTCTTTCTCCTATAACAGCATCAACAGCATAATCACTAGCATCACACATAATTTCAAAAGGCAAGTTCCAATCAGGTGGTTGAACAATAGGTGCCGAAATTAAGGATTTCTTGAGTGTTTCAAAGGCTTATAAACAATCATCATAAAAAACAAAAGGGACATCCTTTTGCAAAAGATTGGTAAGAGGCTAGAAATTTTAGAAAACTCTTTGATAAATCTCCTATAGAAACCAACATGACCTAGGAAACTACGAATACCTTTGAGATCTTTAGGACATGGCATTTTCTCAGTTGCATCAACCTTAGCTTTGTCCACTTCAATACCTCTTTCAGAAATTTTATGGCCCAAGACAATGCCTTCATTAACCATAAAGTGGCACTTCCCCCAATTCAAGACAAGAGTTGTTTGTTCACATCTTTGCAAAACTCAATCAAGATTGCTTAAACAATCATCAAAAGACTTCCCATAAACGAAGAAGTCATCCATGAAAACCTCAACAATCTTTTCACAAAAGTTAGAGAATATAGCAGTCATACATCTTTGAAAGGTAGCAGGTGTCGGTGTCAAAACCGGCCGATCTCGGGTAGGGGGTCCCGAACTGTGCGTCTAAGGATCAAAGGTAACAGGAGACAAAGGGGATACCACGTTTACCCAGGTTCGGGCCCTCTTAATGGAGGTAATACCCTACTTCCTTCTTGATTAACTTTGATGAGTATAGGGGTTACAAGAGTCGATCTACCCCAAGATCGTAATGGCTAAACCCTATATGTCTAGCCTCTATGATTTGTTATAGCCTCTATGGACCAAACCCTCCGGTTTATATAGACACCGGAGGGGCCTAGGGTTGTACAGAGTCGGTTTACAGTGAAAGGAAACTATATATCCGGATGTCAAGCTTGCCATCCATGCAAAGGAGAGTCCCACCCGGACACGGGGGAAGGCCTTCTATCTTGTATCTTCATGGCCCATCAGTCCGGCCCATGCTACACAGCCCGAACACACTGAGGGGCCCATAACCCAGGACTCCCTCAGTAGCCCCCGAAATTGCCTTCAATGATGATGTAATCTCCGGCCCATGTCTTTGGCTTTGCAAGGCGGGTTCTTCATTATAATCCGGATCAATGACAATTTGGTGATAACCTCGATGCCTTTTACGATTCCCCCTATCAACGGTTCGATTTTCGCACGCTGGGCAAATACGAATGGTCCATGATTTTTCGCAAATAAGCCCTTCACCATGCTCGGATGGCATCTATATAAGGAGATATGGATTTTCAAATGCCATCTCACATCGCGCAGAAGGAAAATGGCCAAGTCTAGCCATAAACAAAGCCTTCCATCATGGCCGGTGCCCCAGGTTCCTCTCACACCCCCATGGCCCTCAAGACGGTGATTGATGGAGTTGCTCCGTGCCACATCTTCAGCTAAGATGGCTCCAGACGCAGGGCTACCTTCCCCTCGCGGATTTAGTCCCCGTTCAAGCAGGATTATATTCAATAGGCAACGACGCGATGGTTGAGAACTTCCCCAACCCAAATAAGGACGAGAGGGTGTGCTTCGTCCCATTTTTGTTGTGGGGCCTGGGATTCCCAATCCATCCCTTCCACCAGGGGTTATTGGAATTTTACGGCATCCAACTACACAACCTCACCCTAGGTTCGATTCTGCACATCTCAGGTTTTGTTGCCCTCTACGAGCTATTCCTAGGCATCGATGCCCATTTTGGATTATGGAGGAAATTCTTTTGCCTCGTTCCCCACCACCAAGGGTTCCATATTTGAAGTGGGTGGTGCCGAAGTATGGCGTATTGCCAGATCCGGATACTGTTGGCGTTCTAGGACCGGGGGTACCCAGACTTGCCTGCCTGTGGCCCGCAGGCGTGGCTTCACCAACGGCCTAGTACGGCCCAGCTTCAGCAGCGACCACCCAAGACCCTCGCGAGGGGCCAAGTCTCGTGAGGCAGACGACACCAAGACCTCCCTAGGGGCAGCCTCACTAGGCAAGCTCTCGAGTAGCGGAGATATCTATGCAAGGGGACCTCGCGAGGTTCGCATGACGTGAGCCATGACAACCGAGGCCAGGCGGACACTAGCGGGCGGAGTGTGCCAGTTTCCTCTTTGGTTCTAAGGAGGCAGGCGCAGGCACGGGGTCCCGGGGCATCAGGCAAAGGTTTCCATATCGGTGCAACAAGACCAAGACCAGCAGGACGGCAGGACGGAGGTTTTCGCGGAGCCCACAGCAGTGTCACCACCAGAGCCTTTGGTAGGCGGAGACTACTTTTGTCAGGATAGCTTGTACTAGTTGTCCCCCTTCAAACTTGGCCATTGTGGGATCCCTTGCCGCCTAAACATTTGTGAAGAGGACCAAGGCCACAATAAATAGGACTTAGCCACCACCATAGATGGGGATCGGATTTATTCCACCCCGACGAGCTCACCAGCTCATCTAGCTCAAGAACACCTCACCTCCCGAGGTTGTTCATCCATTGTACTAGTTCATCCTCGGCCCCTCGAGGCAATCCACCCACAAACTGGAGTAGGGTATTACACCGCAAGGTGGCCCGAATCAGTATAAACCTCCATGTCTCTTGTTCTTTTGGTCCGTTGAGCTAGGCCGTGGGATCGTTGAGCGAGTGAGCTAGGAAGAGAGTGTTCTTCGTGCGCACCCCAGAGTTCGAACCTCAGAAGGGTTTGCCGAAGCCCGTAATCTGACATTTGGCGCGCGCCAGGTAGGGGTGCGCTGAAGCCTTTCTTCCGTCGATCGACGCACCACTGCTCCACCGCATCCGTGGCTGGCGCTCGCCAGGCCTGTGCTGAGCACCAGGTCGCCCTTGCCGCTCGCATCGACCAGACGGCGCCCGTCGGCGAACGTCCTCGTTGCTCTCCATCACCCGCTGCCAACGCCGCCACCGGCCCGATGGGAAACGAGCAGCAAGCTTCATTGATGCACCCCTCTATGCGGCGGGACGGACGCACTGCCACCCCGTCGCTGACTACGGCTGGCTCGTCGTTCCACGCTCGTCGCGCACCCACGGACGCGCAGGCCGCGCTGCTCATGGCGTGTGAGCTCCTGCGTTACCGCCCTGCCGACGACCTCTACGAAGACTGGCTGGAATGCATCGCCAAGCTCGTCAGCGCCGCGAGGGGCTCTCCCGCGCCGTCTCTCTCGCTGCCTCGTCCGCCCCTGCTGCGGGTGACGTAGCCCATGGAGCCCCTTCGCCACCTCCACATCAGGACGTCACCCTCGCACCGAGACGTGCGGCCCCGTGGCGCGACCCACCACGCAGGGCGCCCGCACATGAAGAAGGCAGCTGCCAGGAAATCCCGCAGCCGCAAGAAGATGCTCCTGCACTCCCAACACCACCAGTCAAGATCGCGTGCCGCCTGCGGCAGCGGCGCATGGGTACCAAGACCAGGCAAGACCTCAACGACGGGCTCCAATGACCACGGCGGGTTGCCGCGCCTTCACCCTCGAGCTGTGCAGCATTGTCTGGCCCGGCAAGTTAAAGCCCGACCTGCCTTCGCGCTACGACGGCACCCCCAACCCTACTGAGTTCTTGTAGCTCTACAAGCTGAGCATCGAGGCGGCCAATGGCGACGAGAAAGTTATGGCGAACTGGTTTCCCATGGCTCTCAAAGATGGCGCACTCTTGTGGCTCTTCAACCTACCCACGGGATCGATCTCCTCATGGGGAGAGATGCGCGAGCGCTCCGTCGCCAACTTCCAAGCCACTCGCGACTGCCCGCCTGCCGCTGGTGCCGCGGCGCATCAAGCAGCAGCTAGGGGAGACCCTGCAGAAGTACATACAACGTTTCAATAGCGTTTGCCTCAAGATCCCCAAGGTGACGGATGAGGCCATCATCTTAGCATTTCCGACGACGTCTGTGATGTCAAGATGAAGGTGGAGCTCGCCATACACGAGGACCTGTGCACAACACTAGATTTGTTCAACATGGCGACCAAGTGCGCGAGAGCTGAGGAGGGACGCCTCTCCCTTCTCGAGCTTCCAGCCGCTGACCCGGAAGACAAGAAGGCCAAGACCAAGGATGTGAAGCGCAAGGGGGCTGTCATGCTCACGGCAGAGCCGGAGATGAAGCGCGGCTGTGACCACCCCGAGTCATCCAAGGCCAACCGCCTGTTCTGCGCTTTCCACAACATGCACAGCCACAACACCAACGACTGTCAGGAGCTCAGGGCCATCCACGACGGGCGCTTCGGTCGACGCCCCAAGCACAATGACCGAGGCTACGACAATGGAGGAGGCCGAAGTGGAGCACGCTGGGACGACCGTGGCCCCCGCCAGGAGTGGCGCGACTGGCCTCGCAAGGATCGCTGGCAGAACCCGCCTCGCGAGGACCACCCTCAGGGAAACGCTGGCCTCCCTCCGCTCCCGCCACCACCAAGGAGGAATGACGACCATCACTAGGAGGAGGGGGCTGAGGGCTTCCAGGAGCCTCGTGCCATCGCTTGTATCTTGGGCGGCGCTCAGGCCCTGGCCTCTCAGCGTATCTTCAAGAAGTTTGCTCGCGAGGTGAACGTGGCCCTCCCCAGGCTTAAGGCCATGCGCCCGCTCATGTGGTCCAAGTACACCATTACCTTTAGCTAATCCGACCAGCTCAAGTGCACGGCAACTGCCGGCGCCCTCCTGATGCTCTGCTCGCCCATCATCAGCAATGTCCTCGTCACCAAGATCCTCAGCGACGGCGGTGCAGGGCTCAATGTCCTTCCCATCGAAATGTTCGACCGCCTCCAAGTGCCGTATGACTAGTTGCAGCCAACCAAGCCCTTCTCAGGAGTGACCAATGGCTCCACCACCACGATAGGGCAGGTCCGCCTCCCTGTCACCTTCGGCAAGCTTGACAACTACCGCACCAAGCTCATCTACTTTGACGTCGCCCACATCCGCCTGCCGTACAATGCCATCCTTGGGTATCCAGCCCTGGCCAAGTTTATGGCAGTGACTCATCACGGCTACAATGTCCTCAAGATGCCAGGAAGCTGTGGCGTCTTCACGATCGCCTGCGAGGAAAAGGACGCGGTGTGCTCTCTCGAGCGTGCTTACCAGGTTGCAGCGGCCGAAGACCAAGATAACGAAGGCATTTTCTACCCTCCTGAGGTTGTCCCCAAGAAGAAGAAGCGGGTGCTCTGCCAAGGGCTTCAGGAGGGCGGAGTCTCAAGCGGCACTGCCTCAGGACTTGCGCCCATGGACAGGGCGCCTCCCTCCCTCGCATAGGAAGGCGCTCCCGGTTTCCTCCTCAGGCTGGGCTTGGGGGCTCTTTTTGGAGGGCCTATGACCTAGCCGATGTCACGAGGGAGGTGCTCGGGCACCACGTGGAGGCATGCGTCAATGCACGCTTCCCTCACAAGGGCACAAGGCGTGGAGTGCGTGGTGCTCAGGAGTTCATCACCAAGGCGATCGAGGGGCTTCAAGAAGCGAGAATCATGCGCGGTGAATGCAGCCCACCACCTGGCGTAGCTCCTCGTCCTGGCGAGGACGATGAGCTGCGCGTCTGCGTCAACATCCCAGGGCTTAATAGGGCCGCATCCTAGGAGCGTTTTTGGCCTCCGTGCATTAGTTGGTGTGAGGGTCCACCTCACATCTATGTTTGCATGCCATTCGGCCTGCCGAACACGGCTGTCACATTCCAGCACCACCTGCGGAGCACTCTGGCGGCTCAGGAGGCCAGGCATCACGCAGTCCTGGCAGAAATGGCGATGGTTCTTCATGAGCCTCCTGGGCCCCTAGAACCTCCCGGGGCTCTGGACTCAGGCGACTCATGACGAGCAACTTCTTCAGCATGCGTCTCCAGCCACTTCAACACCTCTCCAGCAACGGTACCAGGTGACTCTTTCCGGTTCATTTAGTTGGGGCGCCCCTCGGGCAGTACTATCCCCAAGTTGCACAGGCCAGTCCCTGCGACGTGTATCCTTTTGCATCTCTAGCTTATTCTGTTGGGGCGCCCCTCGGGCTGCATCATCCCCAGGCCACGTGGGCCCGTCCCTACGGCATGTGTCGTTCTTGCATTTATCCAAGCTAGCTTACCTCCTTCCATGAGTTACCTTAAGATTATGCATGTCCGGTACTTCGATACCATGAATGTCGTACGCCCTCGCAAACCCACCCACGACCGCCTCATGATTAAGGGCTGGCACGGTGTCTGTGCTCGGGTTCGTCCCTGCAGCGTCGCTAAACCCAAGAGGCTGAGCTCTGGCTCGCGGGCCAGCTCCCGTGTATGTCACCTCCCATGGCCCTTGGTGCCTTGTTCTCGCATGAGCTAATCGCGAGTGGACGAGCCAGGGCGCGCGACCCGGTGCCTCGTCACCACGGGAGCCACGCGTTGGTTGTCTTTCTTCAGGATTTTTCACATGAGAAGACTGGGCACGGCGTCTGTGTTCAGGTCCATCCCTGCAGCGTCGATAAACCTAATGACTGCGCTCTATCTGGCGGGACGGCCCTATTCACGTCACCTCCTAGGGTCATTGGTGGTTGGCCTTCTCATGTGATCACCTCAGCAGATTCATTCGGCGCAGGTTGTCTAACCATCTCGCAGGACCATCTCAACTGTCAGGAATCAAATTCGGGAGCAACGCGCCTTGAGGTAGGGCCTCATGACTCCCGCGCTGGCTCTAGAGTGCCCAGAGACACCTCGTCTAGCCCTACCGTGCAAGCCATGTGTTAGGGCGGGGCTGTACACGCCCCGAGGGCTCCACTCAGACGGGCCCCCACCCACGCACCAGTGGAAGCACCATGTTCAGCGCTGGCAGTCGACACAGTCGAGGAGCGGCTATGCCCGTGCAAGTGCAGAAGTGCTATGCTCCGCGCTGGTGATAAACTGACCGCGGCCCCACGACCGCATCAACCTCGCGGAGCCACCAGGCTCAATGACCAGCCTCATCGCAACACTTTCCCCTCAGGAGAGTCGCACGAGGGGGCTGGGCACGGGGGTTGTGCTCAGGTCACGCCTAGTGCACACCACCCTGCCAGGTCCCTCTGACCTGGTCGTCGCACGTCCCTCCCAAGCGGGACCTCAGCGAGGAAAGGTATGAGGTCTGTTTGCGCATCAAGCAGGAGTCCTAAGCATCATGACTGAGGAGCCAAACTGGTCACGTAGCCCTTCACCCCTTGGTCTCGTCCTCGTGATCCGGATGACCCAACGGAGGCTGAGGTACGCGCGGGGTCGGGCCCTGCCGACGCAGAAGACTAAGGCCTACTTCCGCATCTCCTTCCCGCAGGTCGTTTGTGCGTCAAGGGGACTCCTGAGCATCGTGACTCAGGAGCCTAACTGGTCATGTAGCCCCTTACCCCTTGGTCTTGTCCTGGTGATCCGGATGACCCAATGGCGGCCGAGGTATGCGCGGGGTCGGGCCCTGCCGACGTAGAACATCAAGCAAACGGGAAGCAAATCGCGGAATCCTAGCAAATTATTACAAGACATGTTGTTCCTCAAATACCAAACAGAAGTTTTAATGCCTCCACGAGGCACGGTGCATGTCACAGGAAAGTAAAGTGGAAAGGAGCACCGCTAGCAAGCCTCCTCTTCAGCCTTGGGCGCTGCTGTTAGGGAGCACCCCATCGTCGGCAGCGTCGCCGTCTCCTGTGTCGTCGGCCGTGGTCATGGGATCGGCGGCGCCATCAGCTGGAGGCACAGGGTTGATGGTGAGGAACTTTTCCAGTAGGACTTCCACCAAGTCCTTCACAGCGTTGACAGTAGCTGCACAGTGCTTCTCGTCCACAGGTTCAAGCAGAGCTCCAAGGTCGATGGTGAGGTCACAAAGGTGGAGGGTGCTGAAGACACACGCGAGCTTCCCTATCCACCATGGCGCCAACCCCATTGGCGACGCCCTCGAGCGTCTCGACAAGCTGAGGGAGCAGCTCGGCAGGGCCCTCCTAGGTGGTAACCAATTGCTTCTTCAACCCCCTCACATAGAGTTCCCTCAATGCCTCGCGGGATCTCCTCTCAAGAGAGTCAAAGGAGGCACGGTCGTTGGCAAGGATGATGGCCTTGGACTACAACAGGGCCTTCTCCCATTTGACCTCCTCCTTCTGCTTCTCCAGGCGGTCGCGCTCCGCGGCCTGCGCCCGCACCAGCTGCTCCAGCTTGGTGTCACAACTGGCAACCGCGTCCTCTAGAGCCTTCAGCTTCTCCTCCCGTGCCTCATGCTGGCGAGCCTCGGTAGTGCACTCATCACGCACGGTCTTCAGCTCGGCCTCTGCCACCTGGCAGCGCTCCTTGGCGGCCTCGACATCCTTCAAAGCCACTTCACGGGTGGCTGCGGCTAGGTGGGCGGCCTGCTTACCCTCCTCAGAGGCTGCCACGGCCTGACCCCAGGCCGCCCTCACAGACACATCGGATCTTAGCCACCCCGCGATCAACTCCAGTCGCCCCGATGCTAGCCGGCTGTAAGCACCCTGAAGGTCATTGCGAAGCTGGGTCATCGCGAGAAGGGTGTCCTCCAGAGTGGCAGCCTTTTGTCGGGCGAGAATAGTTGCCAAGGCCACATGGAGAAGCGAAGGCGCCCGTGTGCCACCAATTGCCATGCATCAATGAAGGCCGTAGGCGGTTGGGGCCCGCGGCGCTCCGCACTTGCCCTTTGGCTTCGCCTCGAAGCCAAGTCCGAGCGTGCCTTGGGCCCGGGAGCTACTATCAGCGTTCTGGGACCGGGGGTACCCAGACTTGCCTGCTTGCGGCCCGCGAGCGTCGCTGCACCAATGGTCTGGTACGGACCAGCTTCAGCAGCGACCACCCAAGACCCTCGCGAGGGGCCAAGCCTCCCAAGGTGGACGTCACCAAGACCTCCCTGGGGGCAGGCTCCCGAGGAGCGGAGATATCTATGCAAGGGGCACCTCGCGAGGTTCGCGTGACATGAGCCATGATGACCGAGGCCAGGCGGGTGCCAGCGGGCGTAGTGTGCCAGTTTCCTCTTTGGTGCTAAGGAGGCAGGCGCAGGCGCGGGGTCCCGAGGCATCAGGCAAAGGTTTCCATATCGGTGCAACAAGACCGAGACCAGCAGGACGGCAGGACGGAGGTCATCACGGAGCCCACAACAGCGTCACCGCCAAAGCCTTTGGCAGGCGAAGACTACTTTTGTCAGGATAGCTTGTACTAGTTGTCCCCCTTCAAACTTGGCCATTGTGGGATCCCTTCCTGCCTAAACATTTGGTAAGAGGACCAAGGCCACTATAAATAGGACTTAGCCACCACCATAGAGGGGGATCGAATTCATTCCACCCTGACGAGCTCACCAGCTCATCTAGCTCAAGAACACCTCACCTCCCGAGGTTGTTCATCCATTGTACTAGTTCATCCTCAGCCCCTTGAGGCAATCCACCCACAAACTTGAGTAGGGTATTACACCGGGTGGTGGCCCGAACTAGTATAAACCTCCATGTCTCTTGTTCTTTGGGTCCATCAAGCTAGGCCATGGGATTGTTGAGCGAGCGAGCTAGGAAGAGAGTGTTCTTCATGCGCACCCCAGAGTTCGAACCTCACAAGGGTTTTCCAGAACCCATAATCCGATAGATACCTCATAAGAACAACTAAAGAGGTATACCCGCTGTCGGATCCAGTCAGGCGCGGCCTCCCTAAATTTTCCAGCACTCCTCTGAAGAAGTGCCTCAACTGGCATCCCCGAAGTCCCATGGAAGAGGACAGTGCGAAGATAAAGAGGTTGGTCAGCAAGGTTAGGCTGCTTGCCCACACCGAACTCTCGATAGTTGAGGTTATGGTGATTGCAATAAAGAGATGCGTTCAGCCTCTCTAATCCAGAGTAACTTCTTATGGTGTTACAGCGAAGAAGACGACGCATCCCATTACGGACGGCAGGTTCGAGACACCCCAGCCGAACTGGCTTCAATTTTGGCCGATCTGTACAATGGCGAAGAAGAAGATTTGCTCCGGTTAAACTGCCTGGAGGCTTATTCTATGTACACCCCTATTGAATGGGTAAGATCTCGATCGTCTGTGCTTATTTTATTTCATTATAGAAACTAATCGAATTTACTTTTTGTTGCCACCAACAGTCATGGAGGAGGGTGACCGAGGACATCCACTCACCGGCTCCCCAGCCGGAGGATCATAATCGTGATGAAGATCCTGGCTTTTGCGAGGATCCGGACAGATATATATAGAATTCGACGATGGGTATTCTATCAGGAGAGCCTTGGTGGTTCGGAAGTGGCTATCACTGCCTACTACCCTCGCCTTTACCCACTCTACATCATGAGTATCCATAGGCTTCCTAAGAGGAGATCCTCATCTGAATCCTTACCCTTTGTACCGATCCGGATTTTAACAGGACCGCCGTTCTAGGGACCGTATCTCCTCGACGGTGGCCCCTACACAAGGTCGTCGTTCAAAACGAAAGGGGAACGAGAGTACTGCGGAGACCTCACAATCTTCCAAGAGGTATGCGTGCTTTAATTCATGCCTAGGCATGAGTCCGGATTGTTAAGAGTCTCCCCTTTTTATCTTTGACATTAGGAGGAGTACGCGACAAACGATGGGAAAACGCCCGATTAGCCAAATTTCCACTAATCCGGTGCCGGACTCATCAACTATGACGTGAGTCGACGCCACGCCCATTCAGCCTCCTCAAGAGGATTCGGATGACGTATCGGTCATGAATTCAGAAGTGGAGAGCATGATGAATCACCGTCGATTAAAGGAGGCTATGTGTGCTCCAGCCTTGCCTGAACAAGAATTCGCCACACTGAGTTCGACAGATGCATATTTCCGGGCCGCTTGAGACGGCCTTGCCGGAGTCATTCAGCTATTCTCGAAGAATATACAGGTAAAAATTGATGCTATTTGCATGGCCATATGCCAGAAGCCCCCGAGACTTGAAACCTTGAAGCAAACCGATTTAAGGATCTATAATTTTTTGCAGGTTCTGCAAGAAAAGAACACTATGCTAGCCCAGGAGCTGAACATAAACCAGACGCAACTGAGTGCAGTCATCGCGGAACTAGCGGAATTGAAAGACACCACGACGGGCGCGTCTAGGGAGAAAAAACTTGAGGAAGAAAAGGAGAAACAGTCTGAATGGATAGAGAGCTTGAAGGCTCAGCTATTAGCCGCTCGGAAGGAAAATGAAAAGCTGAAGGGCGGCATGTTTGGTATGTCTTCCCCTCTTATTCAGAACCACCATAGGTACTCATGTTTAGTCCAAAATGCGGAATATCATGAATTTGTTGCGGCGGGTCTGTTAACTGGTCGGCCAGAGGAGGAAGTATCCGGGTTTCAAGGCGACGTGCTAAAGGAGTTTTCCGTCGTGCATGCTCGGGCCTGAAAAGTCAAGAGGAGTATGGTGAAGGCATTAAGGCCATATGATACCCCTCCAGAAAGTATGGAGGGCCTAGCAAACCTGTTCAAAGGTGCTCGGCACCGGTTCAACCTATGGAAGATGTTGTAACACCCCCGGTGTCATGCTACAGTGACCTCACACTAATGGTGCCAAGTCATCAAGTTTAACTAAGCCAAATTGCCACTTAATAAAAATCAAAGCCAATCTCAAATTTAAAATAAAGTCAAATAAAATATTTCTTCAAACAACAAAAACTAAACTGTTCGCTTTATTCTAAAAATTCCCCTAGCATTTTTCATGTTGAAACCAACATCTTTTGACTTCTCATTTGTGACCCTAGCCTCAATTAAAGTGGACCTACAACATTTGTGTTTAACCCTTTGAAATAAACAATTGTTTAAACATCTCCAAATATTTGAACGTTTGTGAGTGACCTTGGTATGTAGTGTTTGATTTGTGTGCAAAGTATCATGTGTAGCAAAATTCGTTTGATAACGGTGCTAGAAAATAACACAGAAAAGAAGAAAAGGAAAAGGGAACAAAGTACTGTGTCACTGGGCCTAACTGGAACAGTTCATTGAAGCCTAGCCCACCACAGCCTTTCCCCCACCTATGTATAGAGGAAGTGAGAGGCCATGGCACTGGCGCTAGTGCACGCCGTCTACGCCACCGATTGTCACCGTGTCGAGTATCGGCGAAACCCCGAGATGGATAAGAAGACCCCCGACCCCGTAGACAAACCCTAATCCTCACTTATCCCCTCGCGCTCTCTCTCTTTTGTTTGTTTGTTGCCTGAAGCTCATGGTCGTCGTTGTCGCGTCGATCCCACAGCCATCGGCCTCCCCTCATGGCGCCAAAATGTCCAGTAGGACCCTCACGGACGGCTTCATCTTCACCAAGCCTCGAATCGAGCCAGGACGGCACGTCGGCTCGCCATCAAGCACTACTCCGCTTTGGCCGCCGCACGTCATCGATGTCGATCTACACCACCCCGACCTCTCCTGCCTCGCCGAACTCGCCTACACCCTCTCTGTGAGCTCCCCTTTTACCCGCCTTGCCGCTCTTGCTCGCCCATGCCCTCTCGGCCATAGAACCGCGCCCACCCGAGGCCACCATGGACGAACCTCGCTGCAACCACGCCCGCTCCTGCATCCCCCAACGCGCATGTGCTACTGCTGCTCGCTGGCACTCGCGACTGCTGCTCTTCTTGCACCGCCGCTGCACGCCATCACCATCGCCCACATCCGCCCTGGCTGCATTACCGCCACGTCTGGCCATGCCCGTGTGCACCCCGCGCCAGCACACCCCCTGCCCGGTGCGGCCTCCTGCTCATGTGGCCAAGCCCGCGTGTGCACCCACTCGCAATTGGTCGCGTCCGCCTCCAACTGCCATTGCCTGCAGCCATCCCGACGTGCCTGGCGCCTGCTCTCCCACGCGTTGACCAGCGTCGGCTCTGCCCGACCATGCCCGCCGTCTATCACGCCCCGCCTCTGCCTGCTGGCCGTGCCCCATCCCCGCGCCTCGCCCAGCCTCCCCGCGACCGCCGACTGCAGTCCCGCTCGTCGCCCTGCGTCCGCCTTTGCCCGCTGCGGCCGGCCGGCGAGCCCCGCCGAGGCCCCCGCCTCGCCCTGGCAACCTCCACCTGCGCCCCGGGTTAACCCACTCGGGCGCTTGCACCCAGCGCTCGGTGCCCGCTAACCGCCCCTGTGGCTTGGCCCAATAAACCTTGCTTAATTAACTTAATTAACCTTGCTTAATTAGCCCAATAAAATAGATTAGTCTAATTAAATGTAACGCCCTGGACACACCCGCCGGTGGTCGTTACTCCTGGCGGGATCTAGACTGGCCCCACAGATCAATACTAGCCTTTTCTACGCACTTTGTCCTCACTCGTGCGCACCCGGAAGCAACTTCCTGGTCGGTCACCCATCCTGAAACTACTCCAAGCTAAGCACGCTTAACTTTGGAGTTCTTTCCGAATGGGCTCCCGGAAAGGAAGGAATTCCTTATTGATATGAGTAGTCTATCATCCCTAATAAGCCTGGCTATCACATTAAACCTGCTTAATTAGTCCAGTGCATGACAGATGGGCCCCACTGCCCTGTTTGACTGGTTAGCGGTCAGAGTTGACCGCTGATGTCATGATGACGCCATGGTGTCGCAATAAGTCCATTTTTTGAATTAAAGATAATTGCAGAAATCATTTAAAACTTTGGAAAATCATAGAAAAATATATGTAACTCGGATGAAAATACTTTATACATGAAAGTTGCTCAAAACAACGAGACGAATCCGAACACGTAGCCCGTTCATCCGCCACACATCCTTATCATAGCAAACACGCAACTTTCCCCCTCTGGTTGACCTATTCGAAAAGGCGAAACATCAGGGATACTTTCCCGGTTGTTTCCCCCCTTCGTCGGTATCACCTAGCACTGCGTTAGGTCACCCCTAGCACCGCGTATTGCCATGTTATGCTTTGTGATGTTTTGATTGCCCTGTTATTTATTGGTTCCCCCTCTTTTACTTCTTTCCGGTAGACCCCGAGACCACGGTTGAACCAGTGACCGACTACTTCACCTTTGAGGGTCCGTTTTTGTCTACAGAGCAACCAGGCAAGCCCCCCTTGATCAACCCGATATCACCTATTATTCTCTCTGCTGCTTGCATTAGAGTAGTGTAGCATGCTACTGCTTTCCATTAATCCTATTCTAATGCAAAGCGTATGTTTGTTACTATTGTTGTTACCTTTACCCGCCATCCGAAATGCTTAGTATAGGATGCTAGTATTCCATCAGTGGCCCTACATTCTTATCTATCTGCCATGCTATAATATCGGGTCGTGATCACTCGGGAGGTGATCACGGGTATATACTTATATACATAACATATGATACTTGTGGTGACTAAAGTCGTGTCGGCTCGTAGAGTACCCGCGAGTGATTCACGGATTGGGGGCTGAAAGGATGTTTGTCCCAACGGTCATCTGGGTGGATCTTTGTGGCGGAGCGACAGGACAGGTTGAGACCGCCAAGGTGAGAAGTGGGTCTGGCCCTGGTCGGCGTCCGTGGTTACATCAAAATAACACGCTTAACGAGGTCTTGGTATTTGATCTGAGTTTGTCCACTGGCCTATATGCACTAACCAACTATGCGGGAACAGTTATGGGCACTCGACGTCATGGTATCAGCCGAAGCTTTCGTGACGTCCGTGACTGAGCGGCGCGTGCCGGGTTGGACCATGTAACACAACTTCCTTTGAAATGGAGGTTGCTAGGTCTGCTCAGCGGCCGCCCTCACAACGTGCAGGTATGCAATGGGCGATGGGCCCAGACCCCTGCGCCATAGGATTTAGACCGGCGTGCTGACCTCTCTGTTGTGCCTAGGTGGGGCTGCGACGTGTTGATCTTCTGAGGTCGGGCATGACCCAGGAAAGTGTGTCCGGCCAAAGGGGATCAAGCGTGTTGGGAACTGTGGTGCACCCCTGCAGGGAAGTTTATCTATTCGAATAGCTGTGTCCCTCGGTAAAAGGACAACCCGGAGTTGTACCTTGACCTTATGACAAGTAGAACCGAATACTTAGTAAAATACACCCTTCCAAGTGCCAGATACAACCCGGTGATCGCTCTCTCACAGGCGACGAGGGGAGGATCGCAGGGTAGGTTTATGCTATACGATGATACCTGGTTAACTTACCATCTACTCTCTTCTACTGCTTCGGGATGGAGGCTGCCAGAAGTGTAGTCTTCGATAGGACTAGCTATCCCCCTCTTATTCTGGCATTCTGCATCTCAGTCCACAGACACTATCAATTTCATTGATACCAATGCATATGTAGTATAGATCCTTGCTTGCGAGTACTTTGGATGAGTACTCACGGTTGCTTTGCATTTTCTTTTTCCCCTTTCCCCGGTTATTGCGATCATATGATGGAGTCTTGGAGCCAGAGGATCCCGTGGATGATTTCTACATGGAGTTCGACTTCGAGGAGTAGTTAGGAGGTCCCAGGCAGGAGGCCTTGCCTTTTCGATCGTTGCTACTTTTGTGCTAGCCTTCTTAAGGCAAACTTTTTTAACTTATGTCTGTACTTAGATTTTATTGCTTCCGCTGACTCTTGTGTATTCGAGCCCTCGAGGCCCCTGGCTTGTAATATAAAGCTTGTATTATCTTAATTTGTGTCTAGAGTTGTGTTGTGATATCTTCCATGAGTCCTTGATCTTGATCGTACACATTTGTGTGTATGATTAGTGTACGATCAAATCGAGGGCGTCACAAGTTGGTATCAGAGCCGACTGCCTGTAGGATTCCATTGGCTGAAGTTGAGTCTAGTCACTGCAAAAACTTTTACTGACATGGTTGTGTGGCTTATGGGCCCACGCCGCCATTGGGTGGTATTAGGATCATTTGTTCCATGTTCTTTACTCTGGGACTCTGATCTCTCTTCTATTCGGGTTAAATGAATTTTGCTAACTCTAACATTAGGATCTCGTGATCACATCCAACTGGAGAGCCCCTTATTACCGATGATCGTCTGCCGCACCAGAAGATTCCGAAGACACTGTACGATGTTCTCTTCAGACTTAGTGCCATCGCTTTTGCAATTCCCTTCCATCGATAAACTTCTATGGATAACCACGTACACTTGCCATTCTTACTATCATTCCCTGTTGATCTTGTTATTACAAGATACCCTGAAATTCTTTTTATTGTTTCGATAATGCTTTGTGCTTACTACCTTGTAGTTCATTGCAACCTCAATACCCCTATTGATAATTTCTCGCACTTACCGAGTATCCGCTCATTCCTAGTAATTCATTTATTTCACAGAAGACTTCGAAATACCATTCGATCTTGAGAAAATCCTCAACAACCTATTGCTCTTGAAATTCTTGCTTGCTTGCATTATGGTTAATCCCATAGGTCTAGTAATATTATTGAAATTCTTTGTTAGTAGAATTTTGAGTCCGTTGATTCAATACGTTGCGAGTGCTCACAATCCTTAATCAGATCCTAGAATTCATCCTTTCGTCTCAGATGTCATTTTAAACATGAGCTGGAGCTCAACCAATCAAATTGCCATCGATTGTACCCCTAAGCCTACTCAACTTACCCATCCTTGATCAGAGCGGTGCTTCTGATCCCTTGATTTGGAAATCATGATTCTTTTGCATTTGAGCTTTGAATTAGTCAGTTGTTTCTATAATCAGATCTCCTTGCATTATTCTTCCTCTGGCCGAGTACCGATGCTCACATCAGATCCCTTGAGGACCATGGGATCCTTTGTTGGATTTTATCCGACGGTGTCCTTCATATTCAATATCCTTGTGAGTCTTCCTACGGATATATAATGCCTTTGGTACATTGTATCCTCTGCTTTCTCAACCATGCTCTGCTTTTGAGCTGGTGGTATTTACTATTGAAGCTTGTGGTATATGTTTCCACGATACCCTGACAGTTTGAACCTATGCTTTCCTTAATATGTGTGAAATTGAAAGTTTTCACGAGTCATACTCTTCTGGTATTTTGCCAGATAAAATTTCAACATTGCAACTTCTTCGAAAGTGAGAGGTGAATGGAAGGTTATACATTGAAGAAGTGGGAGTCGACCTTGAACTTTGTGTTCATGCCCATGGACACGATGCATATCTTATCATTAAAGCTTCTCTTAAATTAATTATTCCCTTGGTATAAGTTCATCTTATATCTGGGATCTGGTCTTTTGCAATCGTGGTTTCGACCATGTTCTCCTCTAAATACCATTTCTTGTGCAAGTTTAAGCACTTGTCTTTTGCAGAGTAATACTCTAGTCCAACCTCTACTTTGATCTGTCGTTGAGTATTAACCCCCTGGTATCTTGAGATTGTCATGGAACCGCATAACTTCTTATGATCTCTTCATTAAGTACTACATTCTCACTGATTCCAATTTTTCACGGGCTCTGAGTTAATAAACTCTCAAAGACACCGATAACTGAACAGAGTTCGCACTACGGTTCAACAACTCTTAGTAATCTTCTTTATGTACGAGTTTGTACCCAATCATGCCATTCCTAGTCTGTTTGTCTATATATGTGTCTTGATGATTTTAACCGTGCTACCTGGTCCTTATTCTCGGAGCACCACTTTCGACGATGAGCTAAGCTTACATCGATTTTCCTCGTCATATCATTTCACCTTGGACAGCAAGATTGATTTCGAGTCTGTGTCATATTCATG
Organism: Triticum urartu; assembly: GCF_056163025.1. Classification (NCBI taxonomy): domain Eukaryota; kingdom Viridiplantae; phylum Streptophyta; class Magnoliopsida; order Poales; family Poaceae; genus Triticum; species Triticum urartu. The sequence continues at coordinate 245,984,110 of NC_141876.1, read as the reverse complement.
GTCCCAATATCATTCCTTTGACTTGATGTCATCGTCGATCGATTACATCTTCATGAAATCTCTCGACAATTGTGTCGTGATCATCATCAACATTATGAGCTCTTAGAGGATATCAATCGAATTCGTGATGAGAAATACCATCCTTTCCCCTCGATGATTTGTGTTATCATCAACAACATTCTTGCCTTCCCCCAACACAATCTTGTTCATGTTTTGAGTTGTCTCTTGATTTCTTTGCTATCTAGCTTATATTGTGTTCTACCTTGAAGTATTACCATCTGTATGTCGAGGATGTCGTGAGAATTGTTCCACCTCATGAGAATTCTTGACATAGAAATACTTCTCGCCATCTTCGTTCACTTCTTGGTCCTCGTGTTGATTCTAACCGGGATACCAACAAGTGAACGGTGTTGTTTGGATTATGTGCTTCTAGCAACCCTATTGCTTTGAATTTAATGATCGATAGTTCATTCTTAGATTATTCGTTATCGAATCACAATTCTAACATTGATAATGCTACCTAAGCCCATATTTCGGGTGCACCTTTCAACCAATGTTTATTAGTATATGTTTTCCTCGGGCATACCTCACTATATCAATTGATCTGACAAATGTTATCTCTTTGTTCACATAATTGTGGAAACCCATCTCTTGGAAATTCCAACGATTTGTCGCTGAGTTCATCAGCCACCTCCTCATCCTCTCCTTGTCATAATGATGAACTCTTGTTTTGAAACTCGCTTCCATAGTTCATTTCTCGAGAATCTTACAATGTCATCTCGTCAATTTGTGGTGCACCTCTTCTTTTCAGGAATCCTGAGTCTGGCGTATCCTGACATCAAACAGATCTGAATCTCGGTCAGATATGATGGTTGCAACATATTTCCCAGAGTTATAACATTGGTCTTTATATGACTCGGTAAGGTGATGCCATGCCTAGCACACCTGGCCGGAGGACCTACTGTTATAGTTTCCTTTTTAGCAAGGTTAACCATTCTTGCATGAGGAAATTGCAAGGCTTATTCTATAAGTTGTTCCATATTGATCCTTTGGGAATCTGAAGCCTGACCTTTACCTAATGACCATGTCAATGCTACCTCGAAGCATGACTGTGGTACTCCGATCTTCAAAAAGAACATTTGAAGTACAATGCTAAATTTTCTTTATCAAATTATCCAAACACCATTGTATGGGTAATGTCATGAAATTTCTCCCCCCCCCCTTTTCCTAAAGGGTTTTCTACATTATATCCTATCGTGGATATCATGCTCTATTTGTCCTTGGGAAGGATATACCCCTGAATAATGTGTTTAAACACATTTTCCTTTCCATTGTTCGGTTTAATCTGATGATCACCTTTTCCTTTCCATTGTTTTGCTTAAACTATCTTGTGAACTATATGATCTAAGAATTAATAATTCACGGCTTATGTAAACACCTCGGTGTACAACTCTGCCAGTAGGACCCTGTTACTATTGTTGATGATATTCCGGTAGCCACCGATGGACGAGAACCTTGCCTATTGGTCTGCCTCGTTCAACGAGCAGGAATATGGTTCTCTTCGTCCCTCGCCCTTGGTACTGACATTGTTGCCGACATAACTAATAGGCTACCCTCTGACATGCCTTGCTATCATGACCGGGCGAGAAGTCACCACTCCTTCTACTTTTAACCCACATGGTGGGCCCATAACCCACATGTCCACATGATTGAAACCTGACTCTCTTGTACACCCATGTTTCCAAAGTTATTCCTCACGCTTGGCTTTGTGTGTGAATCACGAGCCACCTTCCTAGAGATCTGCTCTAGTATCAAACGCAATATCTAATTTTGTTTCTTTGAACCCCCTTTCACCTTTTGATTAGGCAACAAATGATTGTCTATCTGTTCAAAACTTCTCATGGTACCTTCTTACCTTACTCTTGATATTTCTTAAGTTTCAGCTTGAGAGTCACTTTTCGCCACCTACCCCGATGTTATCTACCAGATAAGCAACTTTGTAGAGGTCCGTTCTTTCGAAGCTACCCCTTATCCTTTTCGTAAGTACGATAGGATTCCTGAAGAAAAGGTGATGACCTCATCATGATGGCCTGAAGCAGAGAAATGAAGACATCAATGTAATGGATCGACCTCTTCGAGAAGAGCAACCAAGACCTACAAGATCCATTAGAATTTTGTAACCAGAACTCCCCCTTACTCCACCTCTTAAATCTCGGGACGGGATTTCTTGTAGTGGAGGAGATTTGTAACACCCCCGGTGTCATGCTACAGTGAACTCACACTAATGGTGCCAAGTCATCAAGTTTAACTAAGACAAATTGCCACTTAATAAAAATCAAAGGCAATTTCAAATTTAAAATAAAGTGAGATAAAATATTTCTTCAAACAGAAAAACTAAAATGTTCGCTTTATTCTAAAAATTCCCAAACCATTTTTCATGTTGAAACCAACATAGTTTGACTTCTCATTTTTGACCCTAGCCTCAATTAAAGTGGACCTACAACGTTTGTGTTTAACCCTTTGAAATAAAACAATTGTTTAAACATCTCCAAAATATTTGAACGTTTGAGAGTGACCTTGGTATGTAGTGTTTGATTTGTGTGCAAAGTATCATGTGTAGCAAAATGCGTTTGATAACTAAAGAAATTAATAACGGTGCTAGAAAATAACATAGAAAAGAAGAAAAGGAAAAGGGAGCAAAGTATTATGTCACTGGGCCTAACTGGAACAGTCCACTGAAGCCTAGCCCACCACGGCCTTTCCCCCACCTATGTATAGAGGAAGTGAGAGGCCATGGCGCTGGCACTTGCACATGTCGTCTACGCACCGCTTGTCGCCGTGTCGATCATCAGCGAAACCCCAAGAGGGATAAGAAGACCCCCGACCCCATAGACAAACCCTAATCCTCACTTATCCCCTCGCGCTCTCTCTCTTTCATTTGTTCGTCGCCTGAAGCTCATGGACGTCGTTGCCGCGTCGATCCCATGGCCACCGGCCTCCCCTCATAGCGCCAAAATGTCCAGTAGAACCCTCGCGGACGGCTTCGTCTTCACCAAGCCTCGAATCGAGCTAGGACGGCACGTCAGCTCGCCATTGAGCACTCCGCTTTGGCCGCCGCACGTCGTCGACGTCGATCTACACCACCCCGACATCTCCGGCCTCGCCGAGCTTGCCTACGCCCTCTATGTGAGCTCCTCTTCTTCCCCCTTGCCTCTCTTGCTCGTCCT